>NC_092767.1:17281746-17586746 GCF_047496795.1 Chiloscyllium punctatum
CCTCTCTCTGTCCCCTGTCTCTGTGTTCCCCTCTCTCTGTCCCCCTCTCTCTCTGTCCCCCTCTCTCTCTGTCCCCCTCTCTCTCTGTCCCCCTCTCTCTCTGTCCCCCTCTCTCTCTGTCCCCCTCTCTCTCTGTCCCCCTCTCTCTCTGTCCCCCCTCTCTCTGTCCCCCCTCTCTCTGTCCCCCCCTCTCTCTGTCCCCCCCTCTCTCTGTCCCCCCTCTCTCTGTCCCCCCCTCTCTCTGTCCCCCCCTCTCTCTGTCCCCCCCTCTCTCTGTCCCCCCCTCTCTCTGTCCCCCCCTCTCTCTGTCCCCCTCTCTCTCTGTCCCCCTCTCTCTGTCATCCTCTCTTGTCGCCATCTCTCTGCCCTCTTCTCTCTGCCTCCTTCTCTCTCTCTATCCCCTTCTCTCTCTCTCTCCACCCCTTCTCTCTGTCCCCCCTCTCTCTGACAACCCCTCTCTCTGTCCCCTATTGTCTGCCCCCTCTCTCTGCTCCACTCTCTCTCAGTTCCCGTCTCTCTGTCTCCCTCTCTCTCGCCCCCCTCTCTCTCTGCCCCCTCTCTCTCTGCCCCCTCTCCTCTCTGCCCCCCTCTCTCTCTGCCCCCCTCTCTCTCTGTCGCCTCTCTCTCTGTCCCCTGTCTCTGTGTTCCCCTCTCTCTCTGTCCCCCCTCTCTCTGTCCCCTCTCTCTGTCCCCCTCTCTCTCTGTCCCCCTCTCTCTCTGTCCCCCTCTCTCTCTGTCCCCCTCTCTCTCTGTCCCCCTCTCTCTCTGTCCCCCTCTCTCTCTGCCCCCCCCTCTCTCTGCCCCCCCCTCTCTCTGTTCACCTCTCTCTCTGTCTCCCCCTCTCTCTCTGTCCCCCTCTCTCTCTGCCCCCCTCTTTTTCTCTCGCTCTCTCTGCCCCGTCTCTCTCTGCCCTAATCTCTCTCTGTCCCCCACTCCCTCTGTCCCCCTCTCTCTCTGTCCCCCTCTCTCTCTGTCCCCCTCTCTCTCTGTCCCCCTCTCTCTCTGTCCCCCTCTCTCTCTGCCCCCCCCCTCTCTCTGCCCCCCCTCTCTCTGCCCCCCCTCTCTCTGCCCCCCCTCTCTCTGCCCCCCCCCTCTCTCTGTTCACCTCTCTCTCTGTCTCCCCCCTCTCTCTCTGTCCCCCTCTCTCTCTGCCCCCCTCTTTTTCTCTCGCTCTCTCTGCCCCGTCTCTCTCTGCCCTAATCTCTCTCTGTCCCCCACTCCCTCTGTCCCCCTCTCTCTCTGTCCCCCCGTCCCCCTGTCTCTCTGTCCCCCTCTCTCTCTGTCCTCCCTCTTTCTGTCCCCCGCCTCTCTCTGTCCCCCACCCGTCCCCCTCTCTCTCTCTGCCCCCTCTATCTGTCCCCCTCTCTCTCTATCCTTCCCTCTCTCTGTCGCCCCCTCTCTCTGACCCCCCTCTATGTGTCCCTCTCTCTCTCTGTCCCCCCATTCTCTGTCCCCCCTCTCTCCTTTCCCCCCTCTCTCCTTTCCCCCTCTCTCCTTTCCCCCTCTCTCTGTCTCCCCCTCTCTCTGTCCCCCTCTCTCTGTCTCCCCACTCTCTGCCCCCTCTCTCTGTTCCCCTCTCTCTGCCCCCCGCTGTCTGTGTTCCCCTCTCTGTGTTCCCCTCTCTCTCTATCTCCCTCTCTCTATCTCCCTCTCTCTCTCCCCCCTCTCTCTCGCGCTCTCTCTGCCCCCCTTGCTCTCTGACCCCTCTCTCCCTGCCCCCCACTCTCTCTGTCCCTCTCTCTCTGTCCCCCTCTCTCTCTGTCCCCCTCTCTCTCTGTCCCCCTCTCACTCTGTCCCCCTCTCTCTCTGTCCCCCTCTCTCTCTGCCCCCCCTATCTCTCTGCCCCCCTCTCTCTCTGCCCCCCTCTCTCTCTGCCCCCCTCTCTTTGTCCCCATTCTCTCTCTGTCCCTCTCTCTCACTGTCCCCCCCCGTCGCCTTCTCTCTGACCCCACTCTCTCTGTCCCCTCTCTCTCTGTCCACTTCTCTCTCTGTCCCCCTCTCTCTGTCCCCCTCTCTCTGTCCCCCTCTCTCTGTCCCCCTCTCTCTGTCCCCCCCTCTCTGTCCCCCCTCTCTGTCCCCCCTCTCTGTCCCCCCTCTCTGTACCCCTCTGTCCGCCCACTCTGCCCCCCTCTCTGTCCCCCTCTCTCTGCCCCCTCTCTCTGCCCCTCTCTCTCTCTGTCCCCCACTCCCTCTGTTCCTCTCTCTCTGCCCCCCTCTCTCTGCTCCACACTCTCTCTGCCCCTCTCTCTCTGCCCCTCTCTCTCTGTCCCCCTCTCTCTGACACCCTCTCTCTCTGTCCCCCCGTCCCCCTCTCTCTCTGTCCCCCTCTCTCTGTCCCCCTCTCTCTCTGTCCCCCTCTCTCTCTGTCCCCCTCTCTCTCTGTCCCCCTCTCTCTCTGTCCCCCTCTCTCTCTGTCCCCCTCTCTCTCTGCCCCCCTCTCTCTCTGCCCCCCTCTCTCTCTGCCCCCCCCTCTCTCTGCACCCCCCTCTCTCTGCACCCCCCTCTCTCTGTTCACCTCTCTCTCTGTCTCCCCCTCTCTCTCTGTCCCCCTCTCTCTCTGCCCCCCTCTTTTTCTCTCGCTCTCTCTGCCCCGTCTCTCTCTGCCCTAATCTCTCTCTGTCCCCCACTCCCTCTGTCCCCCTCTCTCTCTGTCCCCCCGTCCCCCTGTCTCTCTGTCCCCCTCTCTCTCTGTCCTCCCTCTTTCTGTCCCCCGCCTCTCTCTGTCCCCCCCGTCCCCCTCTCTCTCTGCCCCCTCTATCTGTCCCCCTCTCTCTCTATCCTTCCCTCTCTCTGTCGCCCCCTCTCTCTGACCCCCCTCTATGTGTCCCTCTCTCTCTCTGTCCCCCCATTCTCTGTCCCCCCTCTCTCCTTTCCCCCTCTCTCCTTTCCCCCTCTCTCCTTTCCCCCTCTCTCTGTCTCCCCCTCTCTCTGTCCCCCTCTCTCTGTCTCCCCACTCTCTGCCCCCTCTCTCTGCCCCCCTCTCTCTCTGCCCCCCTCTCTCTCTGCCCCCCCCTCTCTCTCTGCCCCCCCTCTCTCTCTGCCCCCCCCTCTCTCTCTGCCCCCCCCTCTCTCTCTGCCCCCCCTCTCTCTCTGCCCCCCCCTCTCTCTGCCCCCCTCTCTCTCTGCCCCCCTCTCTCTCTGCCCCCCTCTCTCTCTGCCCCCCTCTCTCTCTGCCCCCCTCTCTCTCTGCCCCCCTCTCTCTCTGTTCCCCTCTCTCTCTGTTCCCCTCTCTCTCTGTTCCCCTCTCTCTCTGTCTCCCTCTCTCTCTGTACCTTCTCTCTCTGCCCCCTCTCTCTCGCTCTCTCTCTGCCCCCCTCTCTCTCTGCCCCCCTCTCTCTCTGCCCCCCTCTCTCTCTGCCCCCCTCTCTCTCTGCCCCCCCCTCTCTGTCCCCCTCTCTCTCTGTCCCCCTCTCTCTCTGTCCCCCTCTCTCTCTGTCCCCCTCTCTCTCTGTCCCCACTCTCTCTGTCCCCTCTCTCTCTGTTCCCCTCTCTCTCTGTCTCCCTCTCTCTCTGTACCTTCTCTCTCTGCCCCCTCTCTCTCGCTCTCTCTCTGCCCCGCTCTCTCTCTGCCCCTCTCTCTCTGCCCCCCTCTCTCTCTGCCCCCTCTCTCTCTGCCCCCCTCTCTCTCTGCCCCCCTCTCTCTCTGCCCCCCTCTCTCTCTGCCCCCCTCTCTCTCTGCCCCCCTCTCTCTCTGTTCCCCACTCTCTCTGTTCCCCTCTCTTTCTGTTCCCCTCTCCCTTTGTCTCCCTCTCTCTCTGTCTCCCCTCTCTGTGTGTCTCTCTCTCTCTCTGTCCCCCACATTGTCTGTCACCCTCTCTCTCTCCCCCCTCTCTCTCTGCCTCCCTCTCTCTCTCGCCTTCTCTCTGCCCCCCCGCCCCCTCTCTCTCTGCTCCCCTCTCTCTCTGCCCCCGCTCTCTCTGCCCCCTCTCTCTGTCCCCCTCTCTCTGTCCCCCTCTCTCTGTTCCCCTCTCTCTTTGTCCCCTTCTCTCTCTGCCCCCCTCTCTCTCTGCCCCCCTCTCTCTCTGCCCCCCTCTCTCTCTGCCCCCCTCTCTCTCTGTCCCCCTCTCTCTCTGTCCCCCTCTCTCTCTGTCCCTCCTCTCTCTGTCTCCCACTCTCTCTGCCCCCTCTCTCTGCCCCCTCTCTCTGCCCCCCTCTCTCTCTGTCCCCCTCTCTCTCTGTCCCCCTCTCTCTCTGTCCCCCTCTCTCTCTGTCCCCCTCTCTCTCTGCCCCCCTCTCTCTCTGCCCCCCTCTCTCTCTGCCCCCCCTCTCTCTCTGCCCCCCCTCTCTCTCTGCCCCCCCTCTTTCTCTGCCCCCCCTCTCTCTCTGACCCCTCTCTCATTATGTCCTCCCCTATTTCTCTCTCTCTCCCTCCCTCCCTCACCTTATTTCTCCCTTCCCTCTCTCTCTGTCTTTCCCTGCTCCTTCGCTCTCTCTCCATCTTCTCTCACTCTCGATCTCCCTATCTTGGTCTCTCTTTTCCCACCACCCTCCGTTTCTCTCAAACTGAATCTCTCTCCCTTCTGTCCCGCCCTTATTCTCTCTCTCTGACACACTCTGTCTCCCTGGTCCTTCCCTCTCCCTCTGACCCAGAGACTGCAGGTTGGTGGTGAGTCTGCTTGTGGGGGTTGGGGGGGTGGGGGGGCTTGTGGGTGTGAGATGATCGAGAGATGTGGGAAGTGGGAGGTGGGGAAAATGGGGTAGAGCCAGAATTGTGAGAAGGAGATAGAGATGGCAGGAGAGAGAGAGGGTGAGGGGGAGAGAGAAGAATGGAGGCAGGTGGATAAACTCATGTTGGGGGTGTGAGAGAGAGAGAGGGGGAGAGTGAGGCAGAAAGAATAGTGGAGGCAGGTGGAGAAACTGGGGTTGGGGGCTCTGAGAGGGGACCAGAGAGAGTGAAAGGGAGAGGTGGTGAGAAAGAGAGATTGTGCAGGAAGGGAGAGATGGAGAGAATTGAGGAGGAAAAGTGGGGGTGAGCAATTGGGGAGGCCAGGTTGGAATGGGGGGGTCAGAGGGAGTTAAACCCAGCTCCTGAGCTCAGGGCGCGGTGCCCTCCCCTTCCCTGAGGACCAGGACTTGGGGCTGAGTCTGTCTCTCTCCAGCTCAGCTTCTCCAACACAAAGACACACAACAACATCGGTCACTCTGCTGCTCGGCACGCTTTAATCAACATTTTTATTGGTTACAAATGGAAGTGATGGATCCAGTCAGTGGGATGGTGCCTTTTCTCACTGGCCCCTGAGTTGTGAGAAACATTGAAATGTTTCCCTGTAACCCCCCTGTGGGATAAGGATGGACAAACCAGCGATACCCCCAGTCTGTTACCATAGCGACAGGCTGCTCCATCACTGAAACACTGAACTGAAATGAGAAAATCCCAGATGGATTGATTAATGAGGGAATTTGATGGATGGATGGATTTGGGTGAAGGGATATTTCAACACATTCTTCAGCTGCTGCCTGAACGTAGTCTGGGTCACGGCATAAATCGCGGTGTTTGTGCAGCAACTGAGGAGCTGCAGCATGAAGCCCAATTCCTGCACAAAGGGATGGAGATACACAGGGGTATCCACAATCATCCACATCCGTCTCCATATAGAAAACAGCATTAACACTGACCATAACAGGATGAAATTGGCCGAGATCACAAACAGTAAAATGATGGATTTTTTTCGGTTTCTCATTTCAGTGTCAGACTGAGCGTCCCCATTGGTGTGAGTACGGAGTCTCCTGCGGGCTCTGCTGGTCACTAAAATGTGTCTGACGGTGAGAACATTGAGCAGCAGAATCAGGAGAAATGGGACACACGGGGTTAGAATGTGGTGGAGGAACTCGATTGTGACCCAGACAATGGAGTAATGAACAGCGACTGTTACATCACAAAACCAGGGGGTGTTCACCAGCAAATACCGAGCCTCGAGCATAAAATACCAGGAAATGTTCTTTAAACAGCTCAGCACAGTCACTGCTCCCAGAACCACAGCCGCCGTTTTCTCACTGCAATATTTACTTTTCAGCTTCTGGCAACAAATAGCCACAAACCGATCAAAGGTGAAAGTGACGGTGAACCAGACGGAGCAGTCAGTGGCTGCATAAAGCAGGGCGGCGTGGATATTACACACGGGGACGGAGTACATCAGGAAATAAAACTGTTCCCCATAAACAATGGGAATGTGTCTCAGGATCAGGTCGAGGATAATGACCAGGAGATCCGCCGCTGCCATGGCCCCCAGGTAACGTCTGACACATGGAGACAATCCACAATCTTTATAAAGCAGGACATAGATGGTCACTACGTTAACTGTGAGGAAGGAAAACAAACCCATTATCCATCAGCCTGGAGGCAAAGGGACCCGTTTGATCGGGGACCCAGTGAGATTTTCAAATGTGTCCCTGCATTCAGGGATTTATTAAAATAATTGGAGCTGGAATAACAAATGGGAAGGTTGGAATTACTGACAAACATGTGACATAAACCACAAGAAACCCTCCCTCCCCAAACACACAGAGACACGTCCATAAGGACAGATGGTTTCTAGAACATTCCCACACTCTCACTCACTCGAGAGCAGACACAGGTCACTCCTTCCCAGTTCCAAATACGGAGGGTAGGAACGTTACTGTCCTGAAGGATTCTCTCCCAGTTTCCTGAAGACAAACAGAGTTTGGGAATTCCTGTATTTTGGTCTAAATTGTGGTCGATCCTGTGTCGTGGAGAAATGTAAACGCAGGGAAAACGTATTCCCCCCTTTAACTGCCTGAGGGGCTTTTGGAACAGTGTCTCCTTCTCCCTGGAACGGGATCGCTTCCCTCGGGATCTTATCGTTTGTTCAATTCACTGACGTCCGGCCGTTCACAAACAATGTCAGGGGCAGAACGTGCCAGGGAATGTCAGTTATAGAATGTCAGGGACAGAACGTTCCGGGGAATGTCAGTTATAGAATGTTGGGGACAGAACGTTCCGGGGTATGACAGTTATAGAATGTCAGGGACAGAACGTTCCGGGGAATGTCAGTTATAGAATGTCAGGGACAGAACGTTCTGGGGAATGTCAGTTATAGAATGTTGGAGACAGAACGTTCTGGGGAATTGCAGTTATAGAATGTCAGGGACAGAACGTTCCGGGGAATGTCAGTTATAGAATGTCGGTGACAGAACGTTCCGGGGAATGGCAGTTATAGAATGTTGGAGACAGAACGTTCCGGGGAATGTCAGTTATAGAATGTCAGGGACAGAACGTTCTGGGGAATGGCAGTTATAGAATGTTGGAGACAGAACGTTCTGGGGAATGTCAGTTATAGAATGTCAGGGACAGAACGTTCTGGGGAATGTCAGTTATAGAATGTCAGGGACAGAACGTTCCCGGGAATGTCAGTTATAGAATGTCGGGGACAGAACGTTCCGGGGAATGGCAGTTATAGAATGTCGGGGACAGAACGTTCCGGGGAATGTCAGTTATAGAATGTTGGAGACAGAACGTTCCGGGGAATGTCAGTTATAGAATGTTGGTGACAGAACGTTCCGGGGAACTCCTTGACCTGTCCATGACCTTTTCCCCCTACCCACCCCACCAACATGATGTACTGTACCTGGACACACTGTAACATTAATAGGGTGAGACACGGAGGGTCCAATGATAGGAATGGGAACTAAAGGAATTGCCAGATCAGCTGAAATGGTTAGATATACCACATTCTCAATCCACCTCACAGAACCAGCCCAGACACCATACACCCAGAGGAGATATCTGTTCACCGTGGAACACTGTACAGACCAGGCCAGTGTCCTGCTCAGTACAACCCAGCAATCTGTCCAGATTCATCCATTACACTGGTCAATACAACCCAGCAATCTGGCCAGAGTGGAACACTGCACACAGATCAGATCAGGGCATTGATGTATAAACCCGGACTAGATATCTGTCCAGGACGGGGAGCTGTGCAGACCACAGCAGTGCATTGATCTATAAACCCGGACTAGATATCTGTCCAGGACAGGGAGCTGTGTAGATCACAGTAGTGAATTGATCTATAAACCCGGACTAGATATCTGTCCAGGACGGGGAGCTGTGTAGATCACAGCAGTGAATTGATCTATAAACCCGGACTAGATATCTGTCCAGGACGGGGAGCTGTGTTTACCACAGCAGTGCATTGATCTATAAACCCGGACTAGATATCTGTCCAGGACGGGGAGCTGTGCAGACCACAGCAGTGAATTGATCTATAAACCCGGACTAGATATCTGTCCAGGACGGGGAGCTGTGCAGACCACAGCAGTGCATTGATCTATAAACCCGGACTAGATATCTGTCCAGGACAGGGAGCTGTGCAGACCACAGCAGGGCACTAATGTGTGAACCTGAAACAAATATCCATCCAGCATGGGGAGCTGCACAAACCACATCATTGCAGTATCTATAAACCTCAACCAGACAGTCTGACCAGCTCAGCGACATGTGCAGTGATCACCCGTGAATTAATCTGTAACCCAGGAGCAGTTACCCTCCCAGCATGTAGGACTGTGTACACCACCCCAGTACATTGATCTGTAACCCAGGAGCAGTTACCCTCCCAGCATGTAGGACTGTGTACACCACCCCAGTACATTGATCTGTAACCCAGGAGCAGTTACCCTCCCAGCATGTAGGACTGTGTACACCACCCCAGTACATTGATCTGTAACCCAGGAGCAGTTACCCTCCCAGCATGTAGGACTGTGTACTCCACCCCAGTACATTGATCTGTAACCCAGGAGCAGTTACCCTCCCAGCATGTAGGACTGTGTACTCCACCCCAGTACATTGATCTGTAACCCAGGAGCAGTTACCCTCCCAGCATGTAGGACTGTGTACTCCACCCCAGTACATTGATCTGTAACCCAGGAGCAGTTACCCTCCCAGCATGTAGGACTGTGTACTCCACCCCAGTACATTGATCTGTAACCCAGGAGCAGTTACCCTCCCAGCATGTAGGACTGTGTACACCACCCCAGTACATTGATCTGTAAACCAGGAGCAGTTACCCTCCCAGCATGTAGGGCTGTGTACCCCACCCCAATACATTGATCTGTAACCCCGGAGCAGTTACCCTCCCAGCATGTAGGACTGTGTACCCCACCCCAGTGCATTGATCTGTAACCTAGGAGCAGTTACCCTCCCAGCATGTAGGACTGTGTACACCACCCCAGTGCATTGATCTGTAACCCAGGAGCAGTTACCCTCCCAGCATGTAGGACTGTGTACCCCACCCCAGTGCATTGAACTGTAACCCAGGAGCAGTTACCCTCCCAGCATGGAGGACTGTGTACACCACCCCAATACATTGATCTGTAACCCAGGAGCAGTTACCCTCCCAGCATGTAGGACTGTGTACACCACCCCAGTACATTGATCTGGAACCCAGGAGCAGTTACCCTCCCAGCATGTAGGACTGTGTACACCACCCCACTGCATTGAACTGTAACCCAGGAGCAGTTACCCTCCCAGCATGGAGGACTGTGTACACCACCCCAGTGCATTCCTCATTAACTCTGTATTAGATCCCTGCCCAGTGTGGGGAAAGTTGCAGCCCGGGCTGGAAGTGTCAGGATGTGCAGCTCCCACCCATTTACAGCTCCATATCTCCATTGTTGCCCTGACAAGGGGGCGCTGTGGGTGTGAATATCACTGCCAGGGAGACCAGGCGGGGGACTCAGTTTAAATATCATCACATGGGAGGGGCTTGGTGTATAGACAGAGAAGGGGGAGACTGAGAGACAGTGTCATGGAAGGATATGTTCCCAGGTTGCAGAATACTGAAATGGAGACACTTCGATAACATCCTGTAACATGAGCCTGTCTTCCCAGGAAAAATGGGAAAATGGGATATTGTTGTGAGGTCAGATGATGGAGAGTTTTGGATGAGCATTTGTTCTCCAGCTTTGTAAATGGAGTCCTTCATGGCTGGAGGTACTCACCATCACCCAGATGCCCCTGGATATTCCGTGATCCCTGACACTGGGGCCATCTTTAAAAGCCCATTGGGCACACGATTGAGCTTTCTCAGTTTGGAGCTGCCCTGGACAGTTTACCCCGAGCCTGGCAGATAAGGGACAATTACACTATGGTTTGTCAACAGGGGCACGGAGGGCCTGGTGGATGGGCTAGTACAGAGGGGGACCATTCTCTTCCCAGAGGGGGCGACACCACCAGACCCACCGAGCATGGTCTGAGCTCACCACCCAGCTCAGTGCAGTATCTGTGGTCTGAAGAAATGTCCAGCAATACAGGACAAACATCAATAACCTTCCCCACTCTGTCAGGATAAGGGTCACCGTGTTCTCTCTGCTCCCTCACACTCACGGTATATCTGTTATAGCACCAACCACCGAACAAGGCTCATGCTCCACCACTCTCACTGCTGCATGAAGCACCATCCCTCTCTCTCTCTGTCTCTGTCTGTCTCTCTCTCTCTCCCCCTCTCTCTCCCCCCCTCCCTCCACTTCACCCCCACACTAATAACACTGCATGAATACAACACTGTGGACTGGCTCCCTCCAGACACCTCACCATGCCCCCCTCCCCACCTACACCAGCACTAACAGCAGGACCACCCACTCCCACCCTCACTCTCTCCCTCCCTTTCTCCCATTCCAGGAGAAACAGCCTGGAATAGGTCAGAAATGGCCAAGCCAAGTGGTGGAGTGCCCGATATCCGTTCCCTCACCCCCCCCCCCCCGCCATGTGGGGAGGACCCTGGTAGGAGCCGGAGACGACAGGGACGCCTCATGTGGAGATTCTGAAACATCCACGTCCCACCAACCGAGTAAGGAGCAATGTTCAGTGAAGGGCAATTCTCACTTTAAACCCACTGGCAGCTCCGGTTCCCCCTGGCACGACTTAGAAGCTGTGGCCCTGATGCCATCTCCCTTTTGTGTCGAGCTGGTACAAATGGAATCCCCACGGTCTCAGTGGGCAGGAGGGTGGGCTCACATCACATCGTCACCACCACCTCCCAGGAAGGGAGCACCGAGACTGCCTCCTACACCTCCCCCAATAAACAGCTCAGATACTGAAACTAAGTTGTGAGAGTTACTGCTCTCCCCACTTGTCCTGACATCTTCAACAATCTGTGCTCATATACACCCAGCGCTCTCTGCTCCTGCAGCCCCTTTATAATGGCACAGTCTGTTTTAAATTGTCTTTCATTGTCTTTCCTACCAAAGTGTATCACCTCAAACTGCTCTGCACTGATCCCCATCTGCCAGAAACTGAACACTGCAGCAACGTGTGATTGTCCTGTTAGAATTCCACACTCTCCTCCATAGACTTCAGATAACTTCCAGGTTCGGTGCCACCTACAAACATTGAGATTGTTATAGTGTCACAGTCCCTATGAAACAACTGAAATCCTGCCCCACACACATGAGTGTGAGTAAGTGAAATACTGATATATTCCTATGGACAGAGTGGAATAATGACATGCTGTCAATGGAGCAACAAAAGTCCTGACACACACCAGACGGAGCGAATGAAATATTGACAAACCACAGAACAAGAGAAATCGGATAGGTCCCACTTATCGATATTCATCAGGGTATAATGTGATGAAGTTGGAACAGAGAGGGAATACTATTATAAACTGAGAGCTTACAAGCACCTGTGGTATGAGAGGATAGAAAACCCAGAAACAGTATATTGCTATAGAGCTGGAGTCGGGTGATAAGAAGTTAAGAGATAGAGGGTCCCAGAGTTGTGAATACTTCATGTAAAATGTTCACTTTCAGAGTGAAAAAAATAAATTGATGATTTTATTTAAACAGTAGAATTTGGCAGATCTGTCCCGCATATTTTAACAGTTTACGAGACGAACTGAGTATTTCTTTTTGTTTCATTTAAGTTACCAGATGAGCTTCACGCAGTGCCCTAACCATCCCCGTGTGTGTTTCTGTGTGTCTCTGTGTGGGGCAGGTCTGGCAGTCTCTGTGGTGCTTAAAGTGATGCAATGCCACCCTCTGCTGGCCTCCCCACGCCACTGCACAGGCAGTGGCAGAGGGTGAAAACCAACAGGGATTCATTCAGAGAGGAGGGGGCAGAGGGCAGCTGCTCACAGCACCATCCAAACTGATGTCCTATCCATGGACTGATCTAAATGTCCTTTAAACGTTGTAACTGTACCTGCTTTCACCACTTCCTCTGGAAGTTCATTCCACACACAAGCCATCTTCTGTCTAACATAATTACCTCTCATGAATTTCGTAAATCTTTTTTCCTCGCACCTTAAAAATCCCTCAGTTTTGAATCCTCAACCCTAGAGAAAAGACATCTATTTAACCCTCATTATTTTATAAACCTGTGCAAAGTTACCCTTTAATCTCATATTCTTCAGTGAAAAAAGTCCCAGTCGATCCAGTCTCTCCTTAGAGCTCACTCCCTCCTTTCCCACCAACATCCAGGTTATTCTCTTCTCAATCCTCTCCAGCTTAATAATATCAACGTCAGTAATATCAAAGTGAATAGTCAAGGTATTTTCTAAGGATACGTGGAGCCCAAAACTAGAGGACATAGGCTTAAGGTGAGAGGGGAAATATTAAAGTGACCTAAGGGGCAGCTTTTTCACCCAGAGGGTGGTGTGCCTATGGAATGAGCGGGCAGGGTGACCAGACTAGACACAGTGTTCCAGAAGAGGTCTCAGCAATATCCTGTACAATCACAACATGACATCCCAATTCCGATACTCAAAGGTCTGTCCTATGAAGACATGTGTGTTAAACACCTTCTTAACCACACTATGTATATGAGATGCAAATTTTAAAGAATTAAATCTGACGGC
The DNA here is from genome assembly GCF_047496795.1 of Chiloscyllium punctatum. Taxonomy (NCBI): domain Eukaryota; kingdom Metazoa; phylum Chordata; class Chondrichthyes; order Orectolobiformes; family Hemiscylliidae; genus Chiloscyllium; species Chiloscyllium punctatum. The sequence goes on from NC_092767.1 coordinate 17,294,556, forward strand.
CTAGGTTTCTGTTATACAGCACTGCCAAAGACCCTACTTTTAATGTATAGGTCCTGCTGCCGTTTGATTTATCAAATCCAATACCTCGCATTAATCCAAACTAAACTCCATCAGCCACCCCTCAGCCCAGTGTGTGATATTACTGCCACCTCCCCCTCCCCCTTCAATTTTAAAATGCCCATCCCTCTCCAGGAGGCCTGCACACTCCGGCCTTGATTTTCACAAAGACTCTGAGCTTGGTTTGCCTTGTGTGGTTAGGGGGAGGAGGGACAGATTGTTGACACAGTCAGTGGGGAGGAGAGGCTGGACAGTAATCTGCGGCCTGGTGTCATTTCATGGTTTTAGGAAAAGGGGAGTCACACGTGAGAGTTGGGTAAGAGTGATCGGTGTTTTGGGGCCAGAAATTAAGCTCTTCCTTCGTCTCTGGTGTTCAGTAATAAATATCTATTTGAGACCCTTCATTGGGCAGAGTGTGTCTGCAGGATGTCTTTCCTTAATATTGCATACTACAGATAATAGCACTTAAAGATGGTCATAGTTAATTTCAATGGCATAGCATATACACTCAATATCCTACAGTTGAGACAAATATCTTGCATTTGTTTAACAATACAAAGTGTTGTTTGTAATTCAGTAATGGGAACCTGATTATAATAAATCCACATCAAGCTGAAAGTGGGCACTAAAATATGACCCAAAATCTGGGTATGGTAGTGCAGTGGGTAGTGTCCCTGTCTCTGAGCCAGAGCTCTGGATTTGATTCCAATTCCTGAACTTGTGTGGTAGTGTTCCTAGCTCTGGACTAGAAGTTCTGGATTCAAGTTGTGCCTGTTGCAGAGGTATGTCCCAGCATGTCAGGACAGTCTGATGAACAAACACACAGGAGAATACTGTTACAGCTTTATGGGTATTGTTGAGTGATGCTAGTGTCCCTACCTCCGGGCACAAAGGTCTAGGTGTAAAGCCCACAGAAGTGTCTCAGGATATATCTGAACAAACTGATTAAAGTGGATTTAGATTGTGACTGGATGGAGAAGGAAGAGGTGTCAGTATGGCACTTCAGAATTTAGGCCCAGAATGACTGAAAGTTCAGCCATTCGTGTTGATTAGGGTCGCATTTTGCAGCCGTAAAGGTTTATAAAATCAAAATGGCCATAGATAGGGTGAGTAGTCAGGGGTTTTTCCCCAGGTTAAAACTAGAGGGCTTTGGTGGAAAGTGAGAGGGGAAAGATTTTGAGGAGGCCTAAAGGGCACCATTTCACACAGAGGGTGGTGTGTGTATGGAATAAGCTGCCAGAGGAAGTGGTGGAGGCTGGTACAACTACAACATCTAGGTACTGAGAGACCTGGCGAGCTTTTCCAGCAATTTCTGTATTTCTTTAAAACAATGCATTCAGTTTAACACAGGTATTCTGAATAAGTTAAACATTTTTATTTTCTAATGACGCAGGGACATATAAATATATCTTCAAATTGACCGAGACCATTTTTCTGCTCAGGGTATGGCTCTGTGTATGACAGCAGCAATGATGCACCTACATGGAACAGGAATGTGATGGAGACACAGTTTGGACAATGTACAAGGAGACCTCACATGGTCCAGTTTGGGAGAGGATGACATTACTGTGTGATTCAACTCAGAGAGGCAGAAAATGTAATCTGCCTGAGAAGGATTGGCCTATTGCACTCTCTCTCCTTCATTGTTCCTCATCACAGCAATGTGTGCGAGCTAAAAAAAACCCTCTACAGTCATCGTTACCGTTCTTATTTGTATGGAATCCCTGCAGTGTGGAAACAGGCCCTTCGACCCAACAAGTCCATACCAACCTTCCGAACCCATTCCCCTATATTTACCTCTGACTATTGCACATAACCTAGAAATCCCTGAACACTACGGACAATTTAGCATGACCAATCCACCGAACCTACACAGTTTGTGGTAGGAAACTGGATCACCAATTAGAAGCTCACACAGACAAGGGGAGAATGTGCAAACTCCACACAGATAGTCACGCAAGGTTGGATTCGCCCCCAAGTCCCTGGTGCTGTGAGGCAGCAGTGCTCACCACTGTACTACCCTTTGGATGATCCCGAACCAGAATTCACTGGAATCTCCTCACTGCCTAAAGCAAAGGGAATTCAGCCAAATCTAAACTCTCCCAGGATGAAATCCCATTGCTAGCAGCTGTGTGAGTACAATATCTTCAGAAGCAGAATAACGTTTTGGACAATCTCACAATTTTTCCTTTGTCACGAGTTTCAATAATATCTGGACCAAGTTATTTCAAGTTAAAATTGCAGAGATTTGTGTGTGTGTGTGTGTGTGTGTGTGTGTGTGTGTGTGTGTGTGTGTGTGTGTGTGTGTGTGTGTGTGTGTGTGTGTGTGTGTGTGTGTGTGTGTCAGCATTTTTAGAAAGGGAAATATTGATTATATAATTGCAATACTCAAACAGTTTGCCATTCATCTTTCCATCATAGTTTGAGTAACATTGCTCTGGATCATAAACGTGTTGTTTTAGCAATTAAAGAAACTAGCCTGACTTGTTCCTAAAACTGACCCTGACCCAGTCTGAGACCGATATCATCGGCCATATCACCAACCTGGTCACATTTAACATTTGTTTTGAGCAGTGGAGTAGTGGGACAGGAAAAGGAAACAGTGACCTAAAAATCTGGGGAACTATAGATGGGTGAGCCTAATGTCCGTGGTGGGTAAGTTGTTGGAGGGGATTCTGAGGGACAGGATTTACATACAGTTGGGAAGGCAAGGGCTGATCGGAGTAGACAACGAAGCTTTCTGCATGGAAAATCATGTCTCATTAATTTGGTTGCGTTTTTTGAAGAGGTGACAAAGACGATTGATGAAGGCAATTTGGTAGACATTGTCTATATGGACTTCAGCATGGTGTTCATTTAAAGAACAAAGACCAAAGAAAATTTACAGCCCAGAAACAGGCCCTTTGCCCTCCAAGCCTGACCCGATCCAAATGTACTGTCTAAATCTGTCGGTCAATTCTTAAGTATCTGTATCCCTCTGCTCCCCATCTACTCATGCATCTGTCCAGACGCATCTTAAATGAATCTACCGTGCCTGCCTCTACCACCTCTGCTAGCAACGCGTTCCAAATGCCCACCACCCTCTGTGTGAAGTACTTACCGCGTGTATCCCCCTTAAACATTCCAACTCTCACTTTGAAAGCACGACCTCTCGTTATTGAATCCTTCACCCTGGGAAAAAGCTTGTCTCTATTCACCCTGGCTATACCCTTCATGATTTTGGAAACCTCAATCAGGTCCCCCCCAATCTCCTTTTATCTAGTGAAAATAAACCTAACCTACTCAGCCTTCCTTCACAGCTAGTATTTCATCCTGATTGGTAGACAGATTAGTAAGTTTCAGTCACATAAGATAGTCACAAATGGCGTGAAGGAAGAGGGATATTTTTCAGCCTGGAGGCTTGTGACCAGCAGTGTGCTGCAAGTATCAGTACTGAGTTCACTGCATTTCATCATTTATGTAAAGGATTTAGATGTGAATATTGGGGCAATAGTTAGTACGTTTACAGATGACATCAGAAAGGTGGTGTAGTCGATTATCTCAGAGTACAACAAGACCACAATTAGATGAGACAAAGGGTCAAGGAGTAACAGATGAAGTTTAATTTAGATAAATATGAAGCTTTGCATTTTGGGAAGGCAAATCAGGGCAGATATTATATACTTCATGGTCAGGTCCTGGGGCATGTTGTGAAACAAAGGGGCATAGGGCTGCAGGTTCATTGTTCCTTGAACGTGGAGTTGCAGGTAGACAGAGTGGTGCAGAACACATTTGGCACATTTGCCTTAATCAGTCAGAGCATTGAGTATAGGAGTTGTGGTGGTATGTTGCATCTGTACAGGATGTTGGTGAGGTCACTTTAAGAATACTGCATACAACTCGGTTTTCTGCAGAAATGACTTACACGGATGTTCCAGGACTGGAGGCTTGAGCTAAAGGGAGAGACTGGTTAGGTTGAGGTGTTTCCCCCTGGAGTGTCAGAGGCTGAAGGGTGACATTATAGAGGTTTATAAAACCATCAGGTGCATGGATATTCTGAACAGCCACGTTCTGCTCTCCAGGATTGGGGAGTCCAGAACAAGAGGGCAGAGGTTGAAGGTGAGAGGGCGAATAATTTAGAAGGGACCTGAAGGTAAATGTTTCACACAGAGAGTGGTGTGTGTACAGAAAGTGCTGTCAGAGGAAGTAGTGAAGGTGGTTACAATCGCACATTTAAAAAGTATCTGAAAGAAGAGGGATATTTACCAAATGCTGGCAAATGGGACTGGATCGGATTTGATATCTGATCGGAGTGAACAGATTGGACTAACTGGTCTGTTTCCATTCTGCATGACTCTCTGATTCTATAAGAGGGATGATGAAAAATTCTGTAAGGTCCTTTCAAGTCGTACTTCTCTTCTCTGGAAGTTTATCATGCCTCTATGTTTACATTGATTGAAAGCTGCATTAGTGAAATATTTGACAAAGAAGTGAGTCACGGATAATGGGATACAGACAGGAAAGTGGGGCTGAGGCCCCAATCTGATCAGCCAGAATCTTACTGCCTGGTGGAGAAGGCTCAAAGTATCTAATGACCCACTCCTGCTCCTCAGTCCAATGTTCCTGTGTTCCATTCAGCCCCTCAAACCTGCTAGACAGGAACAGTTGGAGGCCACTTGCTCCTATAACCTGGTGCACAGAAACAGAGGAGACCATTCAGTCCCTCAAGACTGTCCCACATGCTTTGAGGTGATTTGGGAAATGTAATTGGAAAATCCAGGCTGGGTATGAAAGAGGCCCCTCATCTTTCTTTAGAAAGCTTCCCCTATCTGCAGCTTGAGCTCCATTTGTTGATCATGTTGTAGACCCAGATTCACTGTGAAAACAGCCCACATACCTCACCCAGAGATGGCTCACAAAATCACCTGGTCTCCCTGACTGCAATATGCAATACCAGAACATTCATAAAAATAACACTCACTAACATTCCAATAACAGAATGTGAGAGCATCAGAAACAGCGGCATGTCGTTCACTCCCCAAACGTGCCTTGCCCTTCACGAAGATCATGGCTGATCTGCTTCTGGCCTCAAATCCTCTTTCATACCCAATTCTTCATAGCCCTCACCTCTCTGACAGGTCAATATCCATCTACCTCCTCTTCAAATACTTTCAGTCATCTCGCTCCCCGAACACTCTTGAGAAGAGAAATCCTGACATTCAATCCCACCTGTTTGAAGAAAACACTTGCTGCTCCTATATCATGGTTTATTGATATGAACAAAAGAGGTTGAGACAAGGTTGCCGGTAAAAATGACTGGCCCTGATATCAAGACAATGGTTGACTTCTGTTGACATCAAGGAGCTGAACTTAATGGGAATCAGAGTAACCTCTCCAGTGTTTGGGGTCAAACCTGGCACAAAGGAAGATGTTCACCATCTCAGTCCTGGGTCACCTCTGTGGGAGATCCTCAGGGTAGCTTCCTCTTCACAAACATCTTCAGCTGCTTCATCAATGTCTCCCCGCCCCCACCTTCCCCACCATAAGATCAGAAGTGGGGATGGTCTCTGAAGATTCCACAATGTTCAGAACGTTTTGTCCCCCATCAGCTCCTGAACTGGTCTGTGTCCATGTGCAACAAGACCCAGACTCCATTCAGGCGTGTGCTATTAAAGTATCAGTAACAATCATGTAACAGCACTGCCTGACACTGCACATTGCCACAGTAAAACAAGAGTTCATTCAGCACCTCACACTGGTTTCACGGGAATAAGAGGAAGCCATTCAGCCCATTGACATGATTGGAGAAGAACAGGGATAGCCCATTCAGTGCCTCCAGCTTATTACTCAGGAAGAGAAGGAGTCTAGTGTGATGGACTAGAGCCCCTCGAAAATATTTGAAGGCAACATCCTAGACCTTTATGTTTTCTTAATTTAAAGGAAATGAAAAGTATCTGTTCCAGATGCAATGTGACTGGTCAAACTCCTCGGTGTGAAGCAAAATACCATCCATTTCAACATGAAAGAAGAAATAACACCACAGAAAGAGGAATTTAGAATAACGTAATTCTATTGGATAGTTTAACAGAATAATAGATCTAGGAACTATTACTAATGAACTGTTCCAATATAGGGAAATCCCATAAACACAGCCCTTGGCAAAAAGAAATATTCAGACACAGAATGTCTCAAATATTTATCCAATCCAGGAATTAAAAACAGCATCAAGAGAAAATTCAGAGAGAGTAGCAGCCAGGAAACATTCCCTGAAGCTTCCAACTCTGTGGAGACCCCAATAGTTTCTGATGTTACTGAGAAACCAAAACCCAGTGATCCTAATCTGTGAGAGCTGGCCACACCCATTCAGGCTGCATTAAAATAAACCCAAGGCCTCCCTCGCTGTTACTCAAGTGGTCTTAACTAACCAGCTTCGTAACGATCGTTCAATCTCTCTTAAAGGAAACCCGGACAAAATAACCTCTTAAAGCTGCAGCACCATCACACTTGTCAGTACATCGAGCTGTCAAACAGGAACCAGGGATAACCCAGTCAGTCCTTTGGCCCTGCCCAATTGGACAAGGAAGAAGCCAGTCAGTCCCTTGAGTCACTTATACAGGAACAGCAGGAGGCCATTCCCACCTCAATACACTTACACGGGGGCAGAATGAGGAAATTGATTCTGATTCCTGATGAATGTCTTATGCCCAATACGTCGATTCTCCTGCTTCAAGGATGCTGTCTGACCCGCTGTGCTTTTCCAGCAATCGACTCTCTACTCTGATCTCCAGCATCGGCAGTCTTAAGTGTTTCCTGAATGATGCTCTAACATGATGAACAAGTGGAGCAGAGGCTGCACAGACAGAGTGCTCCACGAAGTTCCTCTTGGCTCTGTTGCTTATGATACACACGTGGGACTTTAACGTGGTTTTCAAGAGGTGAGCAGGGAAGCCATATGTCTTGTGCGAAGTCTCAAGAAGGCATCTTTCATCTCTGAGAAGGCAGTCTGGTGTTCTCTATGTAGGGTGGAAGCTGGTGGGAATGTATACCTGTTTCAGATGGAAGGTATTGTGGCTGCTGTTGGGGATTGTGAGCAATCTGACGTTCAGTACAGGGTTCACACGCCGACTGCACAATAACGTGGGGAGAGTTAATTTAGGCATATAAACTATTAGAAAGGTCACGTTAGACTGATGAATTGACTCTCTAAGATCAAATAATGCTGATCTTGTTCATGTTGACCTTGTCTAGTGCATGTCCTGTTCAGTGTAACCTGTATGCCTTACTCTGTCCAAGTCTATTTCCACCCTATGATCTGTCTGGCCATGCTTACTATGATCTTCCTCCACTGCTCATAAACAAAGTGTTTCCCTGTACTGAGATACACGTGACAATAAATCAAACTAATCAATCCTGGGTAAATTATGGAATTTCTCTCCCTGTCAATGTCTCTTTTGGAAATAAGTGATCGCTGCCACTCCTCGTGTTTCAGCATCACCATTTCTTCGTCTCTCACAGCTCTACAGATTAAACATTCAGCTTATTCACTCTATCCTCATGTTACCATCACCCGTGTCTGTGGTAAGGAGATCATTCCTTACAAAGGAGATCAAATCGGTACAGAGTGCCCCAAATGCTCTCTCAGCAAGGCTCTACAACAGCAGGAAGATGGCTTTACTTATGTACTCGAATCATCTTACAATGAAGGACAGCATACCATTGACTGCACCCATTACTTACACAGGGTTTGATTCGGAGCAGTCAGCATAGACTTGTGAGTGGGAGATCAGATCATGCATCCCAAATTTCTTAGAGTCCTTTGGTGAAGTGACCAAGAAGGTTAATGAGGGCAGAGCGGTAAATGTAGTCTCTTTGGATTTCAGTATGGCCTTTGATAAGTTTCCACATGGCAGGCTGCTCAGGAAGGTTCAATCACTAGAATACTGGGGGAACTGGCCAATTGGATACACAGTTGGGTTGATGGTAGGAAGCTTGTTAGACTGGAGGTTGGGTCCATAGCTTTTTGTTATCTCTGATTTGGATGAGAATATACAAGGCATGATTAGTAAGTTTGCAGATGACACTAAAATAAATGGCAGCATGATCAGTGAGGACATTTATCAGAAATTGCAGCAGGACCTTAATCAGGTGGGGAAGTGGGCTGAGAAATGGCAAATGGAATTTAATATAGAAGTGTGAGGTCTTGCAGTTTGGAATCTCAAATCAAGGTAGGAGTTTCACAGTGAATGGGCGGGCCTTAAGGGGTGTAGTGGGCAGAGAGACCTTGGAATTCAGGTGCACGGTTCACTGAGAGTGGAGTCACAGGTAGACAGGGCAGTGAAGAAGGCTTTTGACACACTGGCCTTCGTCAGGCCGGACATTGAGTATAGAAGTTGGGAATTTATGTTGCAGTTACGCAGGACTTTGGTAAGGCCGCACTTGGAGGATTGTGTTCAGTTTTGTCAACTTGTTATAGGGGGGATATAATGTAATTAGAAAGAGTGCAGAAGAAATTTACAAGGACATTGCCAGGACCCAATGGTCCGAGTTATAGGGAGAGGTTGGACAAGCTTTGACCTTTTCTTTAGAGTGTAGGAGAATGAGGGAGTCCTTATAGAGCTGTATAAGATCATGAGGGATATGGATAGGGTGAATGCTCTCAGTCTTTTCCAAAGTTTAGAGAATCGAGGAGGAATGGGGATCAGTTTCAGGTTAAAGGGAAAGGAATAAAAGGGAACCTGAGGGACCATTTATTTACATAAATGGCTGGTACTTGGATGAGCTGCCAGAAGATGTGCCTGAGGGGGATGCATTAACAACGTTTCAAAAGCATTTGGATAAATATGTCGATAGGAAAGGATTAGAAGGATATGGGACAACTGCAGGGAAATGGGGTTAGTATGAATGTACATTTACAAGGTGGAGTCGAACCTCTTTGTTAATTAAAACCAAACACCCAGAAAAGCTCGCCTCACCTCGTAATCTGTTAACATATGAGTGATACAGATCTCCTACATTCCACTATTTAAACAAAAAATGGCAAGTTAGTTTCTTAACTTTAATAGTGAACACTAAACAAAAACTATTCGCAAATACAAGCCCCTCTTTTCTTTGCTACTTACTATCTGACTCCAACTCTGTAAAAAATATACTGTTCCAACAACCCACATATTAAACGTTACAATCTCAAGACCACACAGTCTCTATCTTCCCCGCTGTCTGCACTCTTTCAGCTGCTGATCTCCCTGGGTCATTTTTTTTTTAACTGCAAGTATGTTTTACATGAACATGTGTCTTTGATAGAGAGTGTTTGAGATGGTCAGTTAGCACTCCTGCTCTACAGCAGTAAATCTGCTGTTGGATGGCAGCGGCTCTCCCTCCAGTGTTCAAATGCTGGATTTATTTACTTCCAATGATACAATAATTCTCATAATTTGATTGATTTCCAGGTGTACGAACAATAATATTCAAATTCCATTGGCATCGGATATTCTGAGCATTATTTAAACTCTTTGATTGCATTTCAATTGCTGTCAAAAAAACAACCAAAAGTCAGGCTTCCATTTCCCATCTAATTGTTACATTTGGAACAGTCTGACCTTTAACTGGCATCTGTGGCTGTACTTTCGATTCAGCAAAACCCGTCCTATCTTAAAGTGAACAGACATTGATTAGCTTCCAGACAGTAACTCACTCCGCGCTATCTGTTATTCTGTATACTAACCTCCTTGAACCCCTCAATTACATTCCAGGCTGTAACACACCCCAGAATATCTGTTATTCTGGATATAAACCACCCTGAACCCCTCAATTAGATTCCAGGCTGTAACTTCCTGTCAGGGTTGAAAGGGAAGGCTGGTAGTTATTGGGAATGCTGGCTGACTAAAGAAATTGAGGGTTTCGTTCAGAAAAAGAAGGAAGCATATGTCAGGTATAGACAGGATCGATCGAGTGAATCCTTAGAAGAGTAGAAAGGAAGTAGGAGTATACTTAAGAGGGAAATCAGGAGGGCAAAACGCGGACATGAGATAGCTTTGGAAAATAGAATTAAGGAGATTCCAAAGTGTTTTTACAAATATATTAAGACCAAAGTGTAACTAGGGAGAGAATAGGGCCCCTCTAAGATCAGTAAGGCGGCCTTTGTGTGGAGCCACAATAAATGGGAGAGATATTAAATGAATATTTTGCATCAGTATTTACTGTGGAAAAGGATATGGAAGATATAGACTGCAGGGAAATCGATGGTGACATCTTGCAAAATGTTGCAGATATACAGAGGAGAAAGTGCTGGATTTCTTGAAATGGTAAAAGGTGGATAAATCCCCAGGACCTGATCAGGTGTACCTGAGAACTCTGTGGGAAGCTAGAGAAGTGATTGCTGGGCCTCTTGCTGAGATATTTGTATCATCGATTGTCACAGGTGAGATGCTGGAAGACTGGAGGTTGGCAAACGTGGTGCCAATGATTAAGAAGGGCGGTAAAGACAAGCCAGGGAACTATAGACCAGTGAGCCTGACCTCGGCGGTGGGAAAGTTGTTGGAGGGAATCCTGCGGGACAGGATGTACATGAATTTGGAAAGGCAAGGACTTATTCGGGATAGTTAACATGGCTTTGTGCGTGGGAAATCATGTCTCACAAACTTGATTGAGTTTTTTGAAGAAGTAAAAAAGAAGATTGATAAGGGCAAAGCAGTAGATGTGATCCATATGAACTTCAGTAAGGCATTCGACAAGGTTCCCCATGGCAGACTGATTAGCAAGGTTAGATGTCATGGAATACAGGGCGAAGTCGCCATTTACATACAGAACTGGCTCAAAGGTAGAAGACAGAGGGTGGTGGTGGAGGGTTGTTTTTCAGACTGGAGGCCTATGACCAGTGAAGTGCCACAAGGATCAGTGTTGGGCCCTCTACTTTTTGTCATTTACATAAATGATTTGGATGCGAGCATAAGAGGTACAGTTAGTAAGTTTACAGATGACACCAAAATTGCAGGTGTAGTGGACATCGAAGAGGGTTTCCTCAGATTACAACAGGATCTGGACCAGATGGGCCAATGGGCTGAGAAGTGGCAGATGGAGTTTAATTCAGATAAATGCGAGGTGCTGCATTTTGGGAAAGCAAACCTTAGCAGGACTTCTACATTTAATGGTAAGGTCCTAGGGTGTGTTGCTGAACAGAGAGACCTTGGAGTGCAGGTTCATAGCTCCTTGAAAGTGGAGTCGCAGGTAGATAGGATAGTGAAGAAGGCGTTTTGTATGCTTTCCTTTATTGGTCAGAGTACCGATTACAGGAGTTAGGAGGTCATGTTGCAGCTGTACAGGACATTGGTTAGGTCACTCTTGGAGTATTGCGTGCAATTCTGGTCTCCTTCCTGTCGGAAAGATGTTGTGAAACTTGAAAGGGTTCAGAAATGATTTACAAGGATGTTGCCAGCGTTGGAGGATTGGAGCTACAGGGACAGGCTGAACAGTCTGGGGCTGTTTTCCCTGGAGTGTCGGAGGCTGAGGGGTGAACTTATCGAGGTTTACCCTGGGGTAAGGGAGTCCAGAACCACAGGGCATAAGTTTAGTTTGAGAGGGGAAAGATATGAAAGAGTCCTAAGGGACAACGTTTTCACGCAGAAGGTGGTACGTGTATGGAGTGAGCTGCTAGAGGAAGTGGTGGAGGCTGGTACAATTGCAACATTTAAGACGAATTTGGATGAGTATATGAATAAGAAGGGTTTGGAGGGACATGGGCCAGGTGCTGCCAGGTGGGACTAGATTGGGTTGGGATATCTGGTCGGCATTGACAGGTTGGACCTAAGGGTTTGTTTCCATGCTGTACATCTCGATGATTCTATGACTCTATAACTCACTCCGGGCGACCTGTTATTCTGCATATAAACCACCCTGAAACCCTCGATTAGATTCCAGTTTGTAATTCACTCTGGGGTATCTGTTATTGTACACATAATCGTCCTGAATCCCTTCATAAAATTCCAATCTGTAACTGACTTCCAATTTTAAGGGACTCTGTACATTAGCCACTTCAATCGTTTGATTAGATTCCAGTCTGTATCATACTCCTGAGTATCTGTTATTCTGTATATTAACCATCCAATCCAAACTCTGCCAAATTTGTCCACAGTGTTCAGGGATGTGTAGCTGAGGTGCATTAGTCAGGGGTAAATGTGGGGAAGTGGATCTGGATGGGTTATTCTTCTGTGGATCAGTGTGGTCTTGTTGGGCTGAAGGGCTTGTTTCCCCACTGTCGGGATTATATGAATCACCCGGAACCCTCTCTATTAGATTCCAACGTGTAACTCACTTCCATGTACATGTGACTGGCATGTTTCAAAAACACCCCAAAACCTTCAATTGTATTCCACTTCGATAAACACAAGGCGCTGCATTTTGAGAAAGCAAATTTGAGCAGGACTTATATCTTAATGGTCAAGTCCGAGGGAGAGTTGCTGAACCAAGAGACTTTGGAGTGCAGGTTCGTAGCTCCGTGAGAGTAGAGTGGCAGGTGGATAAGATAATGAAGGCAGCGTTTGGTATGCTTTCCTTTATTGGTCAGTGTTTTGAGTATAGACATTGAGAGGTCATGTTGTGGCTGGACTGGACATGGGTTAGGCCACTGTTGGAATATGGCATGCAATTCAGGTCTCCTTCCTATCGGAAGGATGTTGTGAAACTTGGAAGAGTTCAGAAAAGATTTACAAGGAGGATGCCAGGGTTAGAGGATTTGAGCCACAGGGAGAGGCTGTATAGGCTGGGGCTGTTTTCCCTGGAGTGTCGGAGGCTGAGGGGTGACCTTATCAAGGTTTATAAAATCATGACGGGCATGGATAGGATAAATAGACAAAGTCTTTTCCTTGGAGTGGGGAGTAAAGAACAAAAGGGTTTAGTGTGAGAGGTAATATGAAAGAGTCCTAAGGGGCAACTTGTTCACTCAGAGGGTGGTACATGAATGGAATGAACTGTCAGAGGAAGTGGTAGGGGCTGGTATAATTGCAACATTTAAAATGCAGTTCGATGGGTATATGAATGGGAAGGTTTGGAGGGAGATGGGCCAAGTGCTTGAAAAAGAGACTAGAGTAGGTTAGGATATCTGGTCGGCATGGTCGGGTTGGACCAAAGGGCCTGTTTCCATGCTGTACATCTCTATGACTGTATGACTCCGTGATTTTGTGACTCATTCCTTGTTATCTGTTGTTCTGTATGTAAACCACCCGGAACCCCTCGATTAGATCCCAGTCTGTAACTCACTCCTGGGTATCTCTTCTGCTGTGTGTAAACCCTAAATGCCTCAATTAGATTCCAGTCTGGAACTCACTCCTGGGGATCTGTTATTGGATCTGTGAAGTGATCCTTGTTGGATGTTAGGCCGAAGACAAGATAAACTAAATGGTCAAATGTTACATTGAGAGCAAGAACACAGAAAGCTCCTGGTTCATTTCTGTCCTGTTACATATCTCCAAGTTTCAAATTGGGGCTGAACTTCTGTCACAATGGGGAAAGTCTCAAAAGCTGTTTACTGTCCTGCATGAATGCATCATCATAACATGAATTCTCTTGCAAGATAGGAAATGGAGACAGCTCCTGGAAGGTGTCTGTATCTCTGTGTGTGTGATTCGGTGTGTCTGTGCATGTCTGTTTGTGTGTGATTCTGTGTGCGTATTCAATGGTTTATATATTTTCAAACTGCATTGATATTGCCAGTCTATCCTGCTTTTCCTAATTTATACACACTCAATAGACAATAGACAAAGACAATAGGTGCAAGAGTAGGCCATTCAGCCCTTCGAGCCTGCACCGCTATTCAATATGATCATGGCTGATCATTCCTAATCAGTATCCTGTTCCTACCTTATCTCCATAACCCTTGATTCCACTATCTTTGAGAGCTCTATCCAACTCTTTCTTAAATAAATCCAAAGACTGGGCTTCAACTGCCCTCTGGGGCAGAGCATTCCGCACAGCCACCACTCTCTGGGTGAAGAAGTTTCTCCTCATCTCTGTCCTAAATGGTCTACCCCGTATTTTTAAGCTGTGTCCTCTGGTTCGGCACTCACCCCTCAGCGGAAGCATGTTTCCTGCTGCCAGAGTGTCCAATCCTTTCATCTTATACGTCTCAATCCGATCCCCTCTCAGTCTTCTAAACTCAAGGGTATACAAGCCCAGTCGCTTCAGTCTTTCAGTGTAAGGTAATCCCACCATCCCAGGAATTCACCTCGTGAACCTACGGTGCACTCCCTCAATAGCCAGAATGTCTTTCCTCAAATTTGGAGATCAGAACTGCACACAGTAGTCGTGTAGTTTTACTGATATAAAATGGTGGCTGTGGACAAATCTAAAACGTTTGCCTGACCGATTTGTGTCAGGAATACATTCAGCAAGGGAGAGGGGGCAACGTGTCAAAAGCCATTTCCATTCATTGATGCCAGCAGAGATAGGAAATGGAGACAGCTCTTTGAAGTTGAATAAAATGCAAATCCCAGAACCTTTTTACAGTGAATGCGGAGAGACAATGTGACATTCCAGTAAGGTCTGCCTTACTTTCCAAGCTCCTAATATATGAGAGAGACATACTATACAAAACCTGATAAAACTCAGCCACTGAATTGTAGATTTGCAGCGTTGAATCAGAATCCTGCCTGGCTAGGCCTCATCCCAAATTGAAGGGTTGCTCAAATTCCACACTGACCTTCTGTGGGATCAAATTGTGTGTTATCTACAAATAAAAGAAAATAATGCACCTGCAATTGAACAAAGCTTTTCTGGAACTTTGTGTCTCTGTTGGTTTAAGTATCTTTCAACAGGATTGAATATAAATGAGACAGTGAGAGATAGGTAGCACTATAACCAGAATGTCAGTGCAGTATAAAAGGTATATTAATACTTTCAGTGTAAGGGGAAAACAGAGGAGGATAGTCCTCAAACAAGGAAAATTGGGAGTCAGTAAAGTTGTGTAGTTTGTGACTGCATTATGTTTATTTGAGTCAAGATTTGAAACCACTTGGCCAATAGTACACTTTATGACTCACTCCCAGTTACAAGTTATTTCACGTAAAAAGGTTAACATATCCCTCGATTAGATTCCAGGCTGTAACTCCCTCCGGGCTATCTGTTATTCTGTATCTAAAACTCCCTGAACTCCTCGATTAGATTCCAGGCTGTAACTCACTCCGGGCTATCTGTTATTCTGTACATAAACCATCCTAAATCCCTCGATTAGTTTCCAATCTGTAACACACTCCAGGCTATCTGTTATTCCGTATATAAACCACCCTGAACTCCTCGATTAGATTCCAGACTGTAACTCACTCCATGGCATCTGTTATTCTGTACATAAACCATCCTAAACCACTCGATTAGGTTCCAACCTGTAACACATTCCAGGCTACCTGTTATTCTGTTTATGAACAACCCTGAACCCCTCAATTGGATTCCAGGCTGTAACTCACTCTGGGCTATCTGTTATTCTGTATATAAACCACCCTGAACCCTGCAATTAGATTCCAGGCTGTAACTCACTGCGGGCTACCTGTTATTCTCTATATAAACCACCCTGAATCCCTCGATTAGATTCCAGATTGTAACTCAATCCGGGGTATCTGTTATTCGTATATAAACCACTCTGAACCCCTTGATTAGATTCCAGATTGTAACTCAATCCGGGGTATCTGTTATTCGTATATAAACCACCCTGAACCCCTTGATTAGATTCCAGATTGTAACTCGCTCCGGGGTATCTGGTATTCTGTATATTAACCACCCTGAACCCCTCGATTCGATTCCAGTCATGTTACTCACTCCGGGCTATCTGTTATTTTGTAGATTAATCACCCTGAACCCATTGATTTGATTTCACTTCCTGACATGTTAAGCTCATGTTTCCAACACAATCTAATCTCAATAATGATTAATGTATCACTGGTCCTCCTATCTGCTGGAACTACCATCATGTTAACTTTCTAATGTTTACGTACATGATCACCTGTAGCAGTGAGTCGCAGGTAGACAGGGTGGTGCTGAACACATTTGGCACATTTGCCTTAATCAGTCAGAGCATTGAGTATAGGAGTTGTGGTGGCAGATTGCATCTATACAGGATGTTGGTGAGGCCGCTTTAAGAATACTGCGTACAACTCGGTTTTCTGCAGAAATGACTTACACGGATGTTCCAGGACTGGAGGTTTGAGCTTTAGGGAGAGGCTAATTACGTTGAGGTGCTTCCCCCTGGAGTGTCAGAGGTTGAGAGGCAACATTATAGAGGTTTATAAAATCATCAGGGACATGGATATTCTGAACAGCCATGTTCTACTCCCAAGGATAGGGGAGTCCAGAACAAGACAGCAGAGGTTGGAGGGGAGAGGGCGAATGATTTAGAAGGGACGAGAAGGTAAATATTCACACAGAGAGTGGTGTGTGGACAGAAAGTGCAGTCAGAGGAAGTGGTCAAGGCGGGTACAATCACAGGAGGAATATTGGCCAAATGCTGGCAAATGGGACTAAATCAGATTTGATATCTGATCGGAGTGAACAGATTGGACTAATGGGTCTGTTTCCATTCTGCATGACTCTCTGATTCTATAGGATGGATGATGAATAATTCTGAAAGGACTTTTCAAGTCGGAATTCTCTTCAGTGGAAGGTTATCGTGTCTCTATGTTCACATTGATTGAAAGCTGCGTTAGTTAAATATTTGACAAAGAAGTGCACAATGGGACGCAGACAGGAAAGTGGAGCTGAGACCACAACCTGATCAGCTACAATTTTAGTGCCTGGTGGAGAAGGCTCAAAGTATCTAATGACCCACTCCTGCTCCTCACTCCCATGTTTCTGTGTTCCATTCAGCCCCTCAAACCCGCTAGACAGGAGCAGTTGGAGGTTACTTACTCCTATAACCTGTTGCACAGAAACACAGGAGACATTTCAGCCCCTCAGTACTGTCCCACACGGTTTGAAGTGAATTGGGAAATGTAATTGGAAAACTCAGGCTTGGTATGAAAGAGGCCCCTCATCAAGGCAGTGGTTGACTTCTGTTGACATAAAGGAGCTTAACAAAACTGAACTTAATGGGAATCAGAGTAACCTCTCCAGTGTTTGGGGTCAAACATGGCACAAAGGAAGATGTTCATCATCTCAGTCCTGGGTCACCTCTGTGGGAGATCCTCAGAGTAGCTTCCTCTTCACAAAGATGGCATCATTCGTTTTCCTCTAATTCTTAATCCCAATTATATGAAATACAAAAGTAGTAATCTCAGTTAAATCATTCATATTAATTCTGCACACCAATACAACACTGGAATAAGTCTAATCTTATCTACACTGCTTTCCTTTAAATCCGCGAAAACCCATCTGCTATCACATTGTAGGGGCCACAGCCTGTACAGTTTGTGAGTTTAAAGTCGGTAAGGTAAGACTCCAATTAAATAGTCTCATATTCTGGTCTTTAAATATTTCAAAAAATGTGAGAGATTTGTTGTTGTCCACAACCATCTCCGACAATTTGTTTGTCATATAAACATTAAAATATTGTCAGGCCAGTATGAAAATTAATCATTCTTTTTCAATAATGAAGATTTTGTATTTTTTTTTCTGGTGGATATTGAGTTTTTTCAACAAGTAGCCAATTAGCCATACAATTCCGTCATCCTCTTTCTGTATCAATACATCTCCGACCCCTATATCCCAAGCATCAAACACAATTTTCAAAGGGTTTCAGAATATTTGGTGTAGCTAAAACTGATGTGGTGATTAATCCTGCTTTAAAATTCTCAAATGCCTCCTGGAATTGTTCTATCCACCACAATTC
This sequence comes from Chiloscyllium punctatum, assembly GCF_047496795.1. Taxonomy (NCBI): domain Eukaryota; kingdom Metazoa; phylum Chordata; class Chondrichthyes; order Orectolobiformes; family Hemiscylliidae; genus Chiloscyllium; species Chiloscyllium punctatum. The sequence continues at coordinate 17,312,395 of NC_092767.1, forward strand.
AATGTTCTTCTTTAATAAGTCCATTAGAGGTGCCAATACGCTGCTGAAGTTTGGGACAAACTTCCGATAGAATCCATTCAGTTCCAAAAATCGAAGCACCTCTTTCTTCGAGGATGGTCATGGAATTTCCTCAAAGCCCTTCGTATTTGTGTTCCATGGGGTCAACCTTCCATGTCCAATGCAATATCCCAAGAATGTTACCACTGCTTTCGTGAATTCTGTTTTCTTTAAGTTTATTACTGAGTTTGCTTCTTGTAATCATTCAACATTATCGGTCAACTGTAACATGTGAGCTTTCAATCACTTGCTAAAGATCACTGCATCATAAAGATAAGCTGCAAAATTTGTTCATATGGCCACAACTCTGTTTCTGAGTCTTAAATGTGGCTTGTGCATTATTCATCCATATGAAATATTCGATAAAGGTTATTTTGTCATCTCTGGTATCTTTACTGGGTAGTTAAACTGACTCCACATTTTTTTTTATTTGAAAGCGGCCACGAAACCTGGCTTTGAAGAGATTTCTTACCACTGGTGACAATACTAATACGTCATCCCCACGGGAAATCTTCAAAGTTTCAGAGTTTGTATCTGCCACCTCCTTCACTCTATGCTGTGCTCTTCAGATACTGTTTAGCAAACTCACCTACTCCATCTACTCTCTCCTTCACCTCACACACAGAATCCAGGTGTGAGATTTCCGACTTCGGTCCTGTCAATTTATATTTAATTAATTTCAGAGGAGCTCTCACTTCATGTACGAATATTAACTCAAAGGAAGTAAAGTGAGTAGATTTATTTGGGACATCACTAATGGCAAACACTTCAATGGGACACCTTTATCACAATCATTTGGCCAACCCTGACAGTAGCTGTTAACATAGTCTTCAGCATCTGATGCTAACTTTACAAGGCTCCCTGGGATTCAGGATGGGACGCACTTGATTTGAAGTGTTGTATGCCTAAGCCATCCATGACTTCCTTAAACAGCTGAGCGGTAAAATGAGACCCTTGGTCTGACTGAATCTCTCTGGGCAGCCCACAGTGTGTAAAGAAAGCTACCAACTCCGCCACCTCCCTTTTTGCCTTGGCACTCCAATAATGGAATTGCCTCTGGAAATCTGGTAGACACATCCAAGAAAGTAAGCAAATATTGGTTTCCACTTTTACTTTAGAAAGGGGAGCAACACAATTTATCATAACACACATGCAAGTTCTTCGAATGCAGGAATTGGCAAGAAAAGTGCTGGTTTTGTTACTGCCTGTTACTTACCTACCATTTGGGATGTATGTCACGTACAACAAAAATTAACAGCGTCCTTGTGCATTCCAGGACAGTGGAAATGCTTCTGTACCTTAGCCTGAGTCTTCTATACACCTAAGTGACCGCCTGCAGTTAGTTTATGAGCTACCCATAACACTGTACGTTAGTGCTAATACAATCTGGTGCAAGTCGGACCATTTCCCTTCTGCAGTAACCTATCGGGGTCTCCATTTTAATTTTATGATTCTATCTTTAAGTTAATAACGTTCAACAATATATTCTGATTCCTTTTCTGTGTGTGTGCATGTGTATGTGTGTGTGAATGTGTGTGTATATATCTGTTGTAAGTCCATTAGCCTTTCTGGACTAAACCCCTCTGCCTGATCCTCTGCCTGTTCAGGTTTATCCTGCACCGTTACATCAAACAGGGGGTCAGTTCACTGAGCATCAACCCATTTGTCTTTTTCGTTCGGTTTTACTTCCTGCTGTAACTTATGACAGTGGGATCTTGTTACTACACAGTCTGGAAAAATTCCTGGGTAATTTTCTTTTAACTCACCAATTCTCTAGTCTTCCTTTGGCTTCTCCACCACAAGGAGTGCCTATCCCTCCTCACCTCCTGCTAAATCGTTCCCAAGAACAAACTGTATTCCTGGACCTGACACTCTGTTACTCACTGTCACTGTTACTTCCCTAATCTTGATTTGGCATTCCATCCTGATGTTACACAAGGGAATGCTTAATTTATGTCCCCATTCCACAAATTAACACACTCTTGATGAACATGCCAGAAAGAGTGAAAAAACCTTTCATCTCTTCCTATTAGAGGGTGAGAGAGTGAGGGCTGCAGATGCTGGAGATGAGAGTTGAAAAGTGTGGGGCTGGAAAAGCACAGCACGTCGGCAGCATCCGAGGGGCAGGGGCGTTGACGTTTCAGGCATAAATCCTTCATCAGGAAAATGGGAGGTAAGGGAGGGGGAAGGAGGTTGAGAAATAAATGGGAGGGTGGGGATGGAGCTGGGTGGAAGGGAGCTTGGAAGGCGATAGGTAGATGCAAGTGGGGTGTGATGGTGATAGGTCGGTGAGGAGGGTGATAGGACTCCTATCAGTGGTAGGACAGCTGGAACCCTCAAACTGTTCCGCATCAATGTTGACTTCACCAAATTTCAAATCTCCCCTCCACCAACCTCTCCCAGATCCAACCGTACAACCTAGCACTGCCCTCTTAAACCGCCCTAACTAGACCTCTTCCTTTCCACCTATCGACTTCACCCTATCCTCCGACATATCACTATCACTCCCACCTACATCATCTTATTGCCTTCCCAATGACCCTTCCACCAGCTCAGCTACTACCCTCGTATTTATCTTTCAGCCCCCTTGTCCCCCCACCATGTTCCTGACGATGGGTTTCTGCCTGATATTCGATTGTCCTGCTGTTTGGATGCTGCCTGATCTGTTGTGCTTTTCCAGCGCCTCACTTCTCAACTATTACAGACTGAGCAGATCCCATATCTCACAAAATTATAACTTCTTGTCGTTCTCCCCCTGTTCTTTCTGAGTAAACTTTATCCACAGAGGTGAATTCTTTTGAGAGATCAGGCACTACCTCCATACCCAGCCCTTGCCTAGGCTGTGCAATTTCCTGCAGCTCCTCGGCTCCACTTGGGGTCTCCTTTACCAGTTTCACTACTGCCACTGGGCTGAGCCTCTTCTACCACATCTTTCCCCAAAGTGTCTTCCTTTAACGCCCAGCACGGTGTGTCCCAGTTTACTGCAGTGAAAACAACTTTTCCACTGTGCCCTTCCTAAACCACCAGCACTGTAATTTTATGTGTTCCACTCCCTTATAGTGAGAGCACCTGAGGCCTTTCACCACCTTTCAACCCCCTTGGGCTTGTTTCTTCACCTGTGGTAAAATATTGTGAACTACTGTTCGCTTTGTAATGTGTGATCGTCCCTTCTCCCAATTACTATCCCTCACGGGATGAAATTCCTGCCAGAAGCTAAATTTCATCACATTGCACAATGCATATTTACCTGCCATTTCTGCCGCGCTGCTCACTTCTTGAACTTTCTATTCATTCACATGAATTTTTACTATCTCTGGAAGTGAGTCTTTTAACTTCTCCAGCAGATTAATCTCCCTTCAGGCCTCACAGGTCTTATCCATTTTTAAGGCCAGCACCCACTTGTCAAAATGACTGTTGTTAATTCTTTCAAACTCAATATAAATCTGACCTGGTTCCGTCTCTATTTTTCTGAACTTCTGTCTATATGCTTCTAGTACCAATTCATAACCAATCAAAATAACCAATTTAACATCTTGATAATCTCTTGATCCCTCATCTGACAGCGCTGCACATACCTCACCAGCTGTGCCCACCAGCTTAGTCTGAACTAGCATTACCCACAAGTTCACTGGACACGTCATCTGCCTAGCCATTTTTTCAAATGAAATGAAAAAGGGTTTGACAATTTTCTCAACGAAATATGGCAAGTTACTAACCTAGTTGTATACATCCCTACGTTCTCCCTTCATCTCCATCCTGTTAATTTAAATTTCTTGTCTAATTCCCAACTTCTGAATTTCAAATCCCCTCTCTCTTTCTTTTTCCTCTCTTTCTCTTTCGTCTCTCTCTGTTTCCATCCCTTTATTTATCTTCTAACTCCAGTTGCCACATTTGCAATTTAAGTTTTTATAACTCTACTGCAGTTGCCTGTTTCTCTGATACATCAAAGTGCTTAACCAACTCCATTACAATTTCAGCTTCCCTTTTCTCCCTGGTTGAACCCAATTCCAACCTATTTGCTAATTCTAACAAATGTCCTCCTTCTGTCTTTCTAAACTTCCTTGGAAAATTTGGGAACCTCTTTAGTAATGTGAACAGCCATTTCCCTCACTTTTCATTTAACCAACCACAAGTAACAAAATTAAACGAATTTTCCCACTGGTTTTATTTGAAGATCAAAGTCACTAATTGCAATGAGTTGGAATTTGCTGCGACCTGTTGTATCTCAAATCTGTTCAGATCGGTCCAAGTGCCACACGGCAAGGCCCCAAACTGTTATGACATCAATGTCGAACCCCTCTGTTAATTAAAATCACACACCTAGAAAAGCTCACCTCACATCATAATCTGTCAAAACGTGAGCGATAGAGAACTCCTAAGTTCCACTAATAAACAACAAACAACAATTTATATCTGTGCAAGTAAGCTCGCTGAGCTTGAAGGTATGTTTTCAGAAGTTTCGTCACCATGACGAGGTGACATCATCAGTGGGAGCATCTGCTGAAGTGCTGGTGGGATATCCCACCTCTCTATTTATAGGTCTTGGTTTCTTAAAGTGGGTGATGTCATTTCCGGTTATTTTAACAAGAGAATGTAGACAGGATCTAAATTGATGCGTTTATTGATGGACTTCTGGTTATAATACGATTCCTCTAAGAAGGTCCTTGCGTGTCTTAGTATGTGTGTGTGCTTTGTCCCAGTCAAAGTGGTGCCCTTCTTTGTCTGTATGTACGGAACGTAGTGATAGTGGATCATGTCTTTTGGTGGCTAGTTGGTGTTCTGTTGTTTATTTACAATGTGTTGTGCACATATGAAAAATGCGACTTATCTGCACACACACATTGATTAAACAGTGTATATAAAATCATTTTTCCACCATTGAAACTGTCCTGTTATTGTGTTACGAGGATAGATTAGATTAGATTAGATTACTTAGTGTGGAAACAGGCCCTTCGGCCCAACAAGTCCACACCGCCCCGCCGAAGCGCAACCCACCCATACCCCTAACATCTACCCCTTACCTACACTACGGGCAATTTAGGATGGTCAATTCACCTGACCTGCACATCTTTGGACTGTGGGAGGAAACCGGAGCACCCGGAGGAAACCCACGCAGACACGGGGAGAACGTGCAAACTCCACACATTCAGTTGCCTGAGGCGGGGCGGTGTGGACTTGTTGGGCCGAAGGGCCTGTTTCCACACTAAGTAATCTAATCTAATCTAATCTATCCTCGTAACACAACAACAGGACAGTTTCAATGGTGGAACAATGATTTTATATACACTGTTTAATCAATGTGTGTGTGCAGATAAGTCGCATTTTTCATATGTGCGCAACACATTGTAAATAAACAACAGAGACACAGTTAACGAAAAATGATGCATATGATGTATAAAATTGATAAAACATTAAAACATGATTTGATCCTCTCAACGAACCCTCCTTTTCTGGGATTCCCAACTCTAATCTCTCATTCTTACCAGGATATGTGCTCCAAATTCTTGATTCTGGTGTCCCAATTTATTTCAGTTAATCCCCTTTCTACCGGGACTTCAATATGTTGGCCTGGTGGGTTCTTTCCAAAGCTAGTGTCTGTCATATTATTGGAGATAAATATTCTGACATCAGACTCAGCATTTGAACATATTACTCTGTTGTACATGCACTGTACCAAGGACCACAGCACACAGTCATTGCCAAAACATTGGGGGATGTTCATCTACTTCTTTCGATAATGTAGCTTTCTCATTTTCCAGATCTCCAGATCTCTATCCTCTCTCTCCTTCTCCCTTTGTAACTAGTTAAGAAATCCACCAATTATTCTTCGTGTCCCGTCTCCCAAAACTCCTCCTTTCGCTTTATATGTAATGCTCTTTCAAGATGTAATGTGGTTATAATTGAGCAATGTAACTACAAAGACATGCGGGCGAAGCTGGCCAGAGTTAATTTGAAGGGGAGCTGAGCAGGAAAGACCATGGAGCAGCAATGGGAGGAGGTTCTGGGGAGAAATTCGGAAGATAATACCAGAAATGCAACCCAAAGAACTTGAAACATACTCAAGGGAGAACAAGGCAGCCATGAGTGATAAGGCATCAAACCAAAAGAGAAAATATACAATGTGCTGAAGATGATTGGGACTCCAGAGAATTCATTGGCTCTGAAACTACATAAGGCTGGCATTACTGACACTACAGAGCTCTTAATCATGGTCAGGTAAAGAAACAGGGGAAACACATTCACTTTAAACACAGCAGATTGGTATTTCTCAATGAAAAATATTTAGGTGAATTAAATATTTGAATTAAGATCAGTTAAATGCTTTTGCGGAATGTGTCAGATTGGAAGCAAGACCCGGGGAGAGAGACCCTCAGCAGGATGAGAGTTTGAAAATGGAAGTATTTCCACATCAGAAACCAGGTTAGGTCACTGAGTGCAGGGCTGATGGGTGAATGGGTCTTAGTGAGAATTGGGGAACAGACAGCAAAATTGCATTGCAGATATTGCAGCTCGAAACTGTGTATTCACGTAGTGCTGTAGATCACAGAAGCAGGAGAAGCAGATCTGCATTCAAACACAACCTGTAACTTTTTGCCAGGGTAACACCTCAGTCTGTCATTGGCATCAACACCATCTATGGCTCAGTGACGAGGGTGGGTGAAGATGTCAGGGTCAGAATCACGTGAACTTTACCTGATGCTAACTCATTAAAGCTACCAGACTTGACCAACAGATCTGTTCGAAGCAAACTACTCCGAGGTCTGAAAGTATGAAACCGGACAGAAAACCCAGCCTCAGCATCAATGTCGGAAAAGGGAATGGGAACACAGTCCTGTCGACCCTGCAGAAACCTCCTTCCTAACATCTGAGAGCTTGTGACAGCATTTACAGAGCTTTCCCACAGACTTCACAGAAACATTGGGAATGGAAAACACATTGAGCCTCCCCATTCTAGTTCATGGAAAAACTCTCCTCAATGCACTTACCCCACACGATATACATATCCATTCATGTGAATAACCTTGGGAAGCTATAAAATAGGCGGTGCAGTAGTACCTTTGGTCCATCGAGTTTGCGAACCAATTCAATATAATGATGGTTGGCCCTTCATTTCCACACCGTACTCCTGCTCTCCCACTATCCCTTTACTGTCTCTAAATCCTTATTTATAATCAGTGTCTCGGTTTCCAGGTGCGAGAGAATTCCCCAGGTTCCCGAGTCATTGAGAGCAGACATTTATTATCATCTCAATGCAGAGTGACTGCCTGTATCTAATACTGTGGCCCCTTGTTTTACAAGTCCCAGCCAGGGGAATTATCATCCCTGCTTCCAATCTGTCTCACCCTGTCAGAGTTTTATATATCTCACTGAGATCTCCACTCATTTTCCTAAACCCCATGGAATACTTGCCCAGTCTCCCATACTCTGCTCCCATAACAAGCCCGTCATCCCAGAGACCAGTCTGGTCATCCTTCACTGCTCTCCCTCAATGTCAGGTTTGTCCTTTATTAGGTAAGGAGACCAAAACTCCCCACAATAGTGCACAATGTTCAAGATGATATCTCACCAAGGCCCTGTACAGCTGCAGGAAGACACCTTTTCTCCTGGACTCACATCCCCTGAAATGAAGATCCACACACCATTTATCTTCCTCACTGCTTTCTGTTTCGGCAATATTACTTTCAGCGACTGGTGTACAGGGAGATGCAGATCCTTTTCAGTGCTACAGCTCCCCACTTGGTGGGTCTGTGTACACTGGGCAGCGTGCCAATGCCATGCCCAGTATTGACTTCTGGTTACAGAACTCACTGCACTGCAGGGGCCTCAGAGGTTTATGCAGAAGGAAACAACAAACAGGAGCATACGTCCCTTTGTAGATCAACATGTTTCAACCAATGCCTTTCAAATGGTAGGCTGCCAATTTATCGTTTCCACCAAAGAGCACACCGTCTCCTCTATCCACATTTTTCTCCATCTGTCACGTATTTACCCATTCACTCCAATTGTCTTCTCGGTGCTTTTTTATAACCTCCTCACCCATCCACAATCCCACATCCGTTAGTGCTGTCAGCAGGCTGGGATATATTGTATCTGATTCCAGTAACCAAATGTTTAAAGGGCATTGTGAACAGCTGGGCCCCAAGCACCGATCCCTGCGACACCTCAGCAACCGTCCTCTGTTAATTTCTATTTATTTATTTCGTGAATCTGCGTGTCACTGGCTGGGCCAGCATTTATTGCCCGTCCCTAGTTGCCCTCGAGAAGGTGGTGGTGAGCTGCCTTGTTGAACGCTGCAGCCCACCTGCTTGGTTGACCTCAAATGCCATTAGGGAGGGAATCCCAGGATTCTGACCCAGTGACTGTGAAGGAGCGGTGATAAAATTCCAAGTCAGGATGGTGACTGGCTTGGAGGGAACCTGAAGATGATGGTATTCCCATACATCTGTAGCCCTTGTCCTTCTAGATAGACATGGGAGTTGTGAAGATGGTCTCTGAGGATCTTTGGTGGATCATTTTATTGCAGCATGTAGATAGTAAAACACTGCTGCTGCTGCTGCTGCTGAGCGTTGATGGTGGAGCATTGTGGATGAAGGGACAGTCAAACTGGCTGCTTTGTCCTGGATGGTATAAAGCTTCTCGAGTGTTGTTGGAACTCCACTCATCCAGGCAAATTGGGAGTCTTCTATCACACCTCTGACTTATGCATTGTAGATGATGGACAGACGTTTGGAAGTCAGGAAGTGAGTTACTCGCCGCAGTATTCCTAGCTTCGGACCTGCCCTTATAGTTACTGTGTTCATGTGGCGAGACCAGTGAGTTTCTGAGCAATGATTACCCACCAGGAATTTGACACTGGGTGATTCAGTGATAGTAACACCATTGAATGCCAAGGTGCAGGTTAGATTGTACTTTACTGGTGATGGTCATGGCCTGGCATTCGTGTGGCCTGAATATTACTTGCCACTTGTCAACCTGGATACTCTCCAGATCTTGTCGTGTTTGAACATAGACTGCTTCAGTATCTGAGGAGCCACAAATGTTGCAGAACATTGTACAATCATTGGCGAACATCCCCACTGCTGACCTTAAAATGGAGGGAAGGTCATTGATGAAGTAGCCCTGAAGAAGTTTTCGGTCACTGCTCGAGGGACTCCTACAGACTTGGAGCTGACTTGACTGACCTTTATCAACCATGACCACCTTCCTACGTGTCAGGTATGATTCTAACCAGCGGGGAGTTTGCCCCTGATGCCCATTGATTCCTGTGTTGCTAAGGCCCCTTGATACCACACATAGTCGAATGCAGCCTTGATTTAAAGGGCTATCGCTCTCACCCCACCTCTGGAATTCAGCTCTTTTGTCTATGTTTGAATCACGGTAATGAGATCAGGAGCTGAGTGGCCCTGGTGGAGCCCAAACTGGGCGTCATTGACCAGGGCATTGCTGAGCAAGTGCTACTTAAAAACACTGAGACCTTCCACCACTTTACTGATGATCGAGAGGAGACTGATGGGGTGGCAATTGGCCGGATTGGATTTGTTCTGCGTTTTACATACAGGAGCAATGATTACTTGGGGAAATTTTCCACGTAATCAGGAAAAGCCATTGTTGTAACAGTATTGAAATAGTTTGGCTAGGGGAGTGGCAAGTTATGAGCACAAGTTGTCAGTACTATTGCCAGAATGTTGTCGGATTATGGACCCTATGGAGTATCCAGTATCTCCAATCGTTTCTGGATATCGTGTGGACTGAACCAAATTGGTTGATGACTGGTAACTGAATTGCTGAGGACCACTGGAGGGGGCTGAGATGGATCATCCACTCCGCATTTCTGACTGAAGGTTGTTGCGAATGAATCAGCCTTATCTTATAAACTGAAGGGCTGGGCTCTTCCATCATGGAGGAAAGGGTTATTTGTGGAATCTCTTCCTCCAGTGAATTGTTTCATTGTCCCCAACGTTTCTCGGCTAGATGTGGAACAACTGCAGAGCTTAGACCTGTTCCTTTGCTTGTGGGATCACTTAGCTCTGTCTATCACTTACTGCTTATGCTGTTTGGCGCATAAGTAGTCCTGATTGGTGGCTTCACCAGGCTGACACCCCATTATCAGGTATGCCTGGTGCAGTTCCTGCCATCCTGCACACTCCACTGAACCAATATTGATTCTCTAGATTGATGGCAATTGTGAGGGGGATATGCGGGAGGCCATGAGGTTATGCGGGAGTACAACTTGGCTGCTATTGATGACTCACGACACCTTATGGACATCCAGATTTGAGCTGCTAGATCTGTTCGAAGTCTGCCCTGTTTAGCAACGTGATAGTACCACCCAAAATGGTGGAGGTTATTCTCAATGTGAAGGTGTGATTTTGTCTCCACAATGACTATGTGGTGGTCTCTCTTACCGATCATATCATGGACAGATACTTCTGTAACTGGCAGATTAGTAAGGCTGTGTTCAAGTTTGTATTTTCCTCATGTTGGTTCTTTCCCCACCTGCTGCAGAACCAGTCGAGCAGTTCTATCCTTTGGGGCCTGGCCAGCTCGCTGTAATGCTGTCGCTGAGATACTCTTGTTGGTGAACATTGAAATCCCCCACCCAGAGTAGATCTTGCGTCCGTGCTACCCTCAGTGCTTCCTCCAAGTGTTGGTCAGCATGGAGGAGTACTGATTCATCAGTTCAGAGAGGCTGGTACATGGTAATCAGCAGGAGGTTTCCTTTCCCATGTGCAAAGTAATGCCATGAGACTTCATGGGATACGGAGTCACTGTTGAGGACTCCAAGAGCAATTCCCTTCTAACTGTATCCCACTGTGCCGCCACTTCTGCTGTGTCCGTCCTGTTGATAAGACAGGAGATATTCGGGGTAGGTAATGGGGTGTCTGCGATATGGTCATACTCACAGAATCATACCTTACAGACAATGTCAGGCTGTTGCTTGACGAGTCTATTTATTTCTTTTCACCGTTTCCTGCCAGCTGTCCCATTCTAGAAACATAGCCATATATTAGCACCCAATCCACTCAGATTTCATTTTGCAAATTGGGCTTGGAGCTTTACCAAAATCTTTCTAAAAGTCCACATGTTTTACATCCATTGTTTCTCTTTCATTTGTCTCCCATTCTGTTTCTCAAACATAATTCCCATTTCATAAATCTACGTCAGTGTTGCCTATGACCATCACTTTCAGCCACAATAATTTCTCCTCAACCAGTTACTTACTATGTTCTATGTTCAATGTACTCTATCATTTTCCCACACCAGACTTGGTTTTCCTTGTATTGTTTGAAAGTTCTGTGAAGACAGAACTGAAGTAGTGGCTTCATAGTTCTGCCATTTCCCTGTTTCCCATTCTCTATTCTCTGGTTTCAAACTGTAAGGAAACTGCACTTGTTTTCTCATATTTCTCACATTGACATAATTTAACCAGCTATTACAGTTCACTCTTTTAACCCTTGTGAATATACTCTTCAGAAAACCATCAATTCCTGCCTTAGACTGCTCAATAATTGACCTTACACACCATACACTCACAGGAGCACAGACTCTGTGCCAACAGAAATACAGCACAATCTATATTAGTCCCACTTTCCTACACCAGGCCCATAGCCTGGAATGTTATGACACTTCCACGTGCTCGTCCAAATACTTTTTAATGATTGTGAGGTTACCCGTGATAATCCCCCTTCTCAGGAAGTAATCCCAGAACCCCACATCCTCAAGGTGAAAAAAATATTTAAATCCTCTCTGAACCTCAAACTTTTCACTTTAAATGTGTGCTCATTTGTGCTTGACCCTCTGACTAAAAGGAACAGCTGCTGTCTTTCCACCCTGTCCATGTCCATCATAATCTTATCCTTCTGAATCCCTGACCCCTCAGCTTTCTCTGCTCCAAAGAAAACAACCCGAGCTTATCCAGCCTATCTCCATAGCTGATATGCTCCATCCCAGGGAACATCCTGGTGAATCACCTCTGCACCCTCTCCAGTACAATCACATCTTTCCTGGAATGTGGCTCCCAAAGCTACATACAGTACTCCAAAGCCCTGTATTGCTCTTATAATCTACACCCTGATTATGAAACACAACACCCAAGGTCCAATTCTTACCTAGTCCATTAACCTGTCCAGTCACATTCAGGGATGTGTGGAGAAGCACCCTCTGACCTTCCCAGTGTGCTACCTTTCATTGAGTCCTCCCCTGCCTGGTTCCTTCTCGCAAAGTGCATCACCTCATATTTATCAGGGTTACATTCCATCTGCCATTGATTTGCCCATCTGACCAATCATCTGCATCTTCCTGTAACTTAAGGCCTTCCTCCTCACTGCGAACCATCCGGTCAATCTTAATGTCAAACATACAGTTACTTATCACATCTCCCCCACTCTCCACCTAGCCCTCTCCACATTCACATCTTTTTTTATGAATAACACAAACAATAAGGGACATAGCACTGATCTCTGTGGTACACCAGGGGACACTGGTCTCCAGTCACACAAACAGCCTTCTCCCACCACCCTCTGCCTGCTGCCATTAAGACATTTCTCCTTGTAACCTGTCAAGGTATCCTTCATATTGTGAGATTTTACATTATTTCTCAGTATCCCGGCTGGAAATTTGTCAGAGACCTTCTTACAAAACTAAACAATCGACCTCCTCAAACTAATTCAATCAAATCCATTAGATGCGACTTCCTTCTGATAAAGTCACGATGATTATCTCTGATCAAACCTTGTGACTCTGATTGGAGTTCGATTTTCTCCTTCCCTATTTTATCCTGTAGTTTCCTTAACAGTGATCTAATACTCACTCGTCTATAGTTCCCTGGTCTATCTCTCCCACCCTTACTGTGAAGTGGAATCGTATTCGCAGTCCTCCAGTTCTCTGGCACCTCCCCTATGATCAGATTCTAATTAAAATATTCAATCAGGGTCATTCCTCCCTTGACCCCAACAGCCGCCTGTGATACAACTCTTTCAGACATGGAGATTGGTCCAAATTTGTACAGAACAAAGCCTCAAATCCCTACTCGTATTTTACATCAATCTGTTCAAGAGTTGTCCAGTCCATCTTCTTGAATTCTGTACCTGCATCCTCCTTCTCCCAAGTAAAATAGATGTGAAGGTCTCATGTTACAATCCATCAATATTCTCCCGCTTGACACACAGATTGCCCCTTTGGTTTCTAATGGACACTGACTCTTTGCTGATTATTCTGTTTGACTTGTCCGTGTAGAATATCGTGGGATTCTCCCAGATCTCGCCTACTTGCACTTCCTCATGTCCCTCTGTTATTCAGTCCTTTCGATGTTTCTAAGATTCACTACGATCACCTCTCATGTTTCGAAACTTCAGATTACAGGCTGAGTTACCCCGTCAGACAACCTTGCCAACTTCGGGGTTAATGTGGAGATTAGCTTTTGCAGTTCCTCTGTAGTCAGTATATTCTTTCTTAGATTGGGAATCCGAGCGATACACAATATTCGAAGTGTAGTCTCATTAACACTCGATGCAACTGGTGTACGACATCCTCTATCTTCCAATTACATTCACATGAATGTAAACCTAATTTTTCTTTCCCATTTGCATATGTTCTTCCTAATACCTCTCAGTTTAACTTTTCTTATGAGCTCAGTGTGTGAGTTCTTTTAAAAAGCTCATGAATATCCAACTATACATTATCCATTTGTTGTTCATTGCCTTTGTCCACAAGAATCATCTTCAAACCATTCCAAAAAAATGTTTGCCACTTCTGGTTTTCCATTCATCGGTGCATTCTCACACTCCCCAGTTATGTTTTTACCTTCTAAATATCTAGTAGCATGTTCTTTGTAATCGAGTCCAAGAGATACCTGACTGCGGATGACAGGTGAACTGCTCTGTAGTTTACCATTCTCCAAATTCATACTTTCTTAAACTGTTGGATAATATTTATAACCTTTACCTTATCCAGATTGGATAAATGCCTTTCGGGAATGTGTCGGAAAATAAAGTGAAAATCCGCGATGCAATCAACATGTCTGTTGCTGCTTCCTCTGAAATTTTTGTATGAAGTACATCTAGTCTGTCAGATTTATCAATACTCAATCCACCTTTATTTTCAAAGATGACCTCAACACTGATAAGAATGATCTTAGACGTTACTTACACAAGTCCCATGGTCACTTAGTATTTCTGGGAGAATTTCTGGACATTCTTCAATGAAGATAGACACAAAGAAACTGTTTCTTTTCCCTGCGATTTCTCTGTTCTCTGCAATAAATTACCCTGTCTGCACACCAACTGTTCCACATTTGGACTTGTTTTTATTTTTTTGATACATTGATAGACGCTTTTTAGCAGTCTTTATGTTTTTCTTTCGTTTGCACGCTTTTTCTCTTTTTGATTTTCTTCTCAGTTTCTTGGTCATCCTTTGCTGGGTCCTACATCTCTCTGAATCCACTGGCTTAATGCAACACTTGGCATTTTTCTAAGCTGCCTCCTTTCATCTAATAGGTAGATGAAGGTGGGGTTGAAAGTGATAGTCGAAGTGGAGGGTGGACCAGATTGATAGGAAGGACTATGGACATATAGGAACATTCAAAAGGGCGGTGCTGACTTAGAAGGTTGGAGGAGGATAAGGTGGGATTAGTGGAAATGGGGAAATGGGGAAATCCACTATGATCCCCTGTGGTTGGAGGGTCCAAAGGCAGAAGATGAGGTTTTCTTCCTCCAGGCTTCTGGTGGCTCGGGTTTGGCGATGGAGCAGGCCCAGGACTCTCATGTCCTTGGCAGAGTGGGAGGGGAGTTAAAGTGCTCAGCCACTAGGCGATGGTGTCGTTCAATGTGGTTGTCCCAGAGATGTTCCCTGAAATGATCTACAAGTTGACCTCCTGCCTCACCAATGTAGAGAAGACCACATTGTCTTTAATGGATGCAGTAGATGAGGCGTTCTGTCTCCCTTCATCACCTTTCACTTTCAACCCCACCTTCATCTACCTATCGTAATCCCAGCTACCTCCCTCCTGCCGCACCCTCTTGTCATTTATCTCTCAGCCCCCTAGGCCCATAAGCTTCATTCCTGATGAAAGGATTATGCCTGAAACATCGATTTATCTACTCTTAGTATGCTGCCTGACTGTGCTTTTCCAGCACCACACTCTTCGACTCTGATCTTCAGCATCTGTCATCTCCACTTTCTCCTCACACCTTCATGGTCTGCATGACTCAGATTTCAAATGGTTACTTCAAATACAACAAAAACTGTCGTGTACTCAAACAGCATAAAAGAAAACCAATACATTGTGGTCACTGTTCCCAAAATGTCCTTTCCAGCAAAATTTTCAATTAGCTCTTCTGATCACTCAACACCAATTCCTAAATAACCTGATCTCCAGCTCAGTGCTCAACATAATGTTCATGTAAACCATCTCACACGTGGTCATGAGATCCATTTTCCCAGCATTAGCATTCAATTGGGTTAACACAGTTTAGATATAATGTAAGCAGTATATTATTACCGCAGTACCCACAAATGTGTATATCTCATTTCCTGTTTTATAACATGTCCAGCATTTGTATTGCAGCTTTCACTTTGATATATAACTCCCATCAATGTTTGCTCCATCTTACTTGATTCTGTGGATTCTGAGCGATGTGGGCTCTGGAGAGATTAATGGTAGAGATCATTTCGCCACATCATTTATGAACTTCTCAAACTTTAATTTCTCCAGATCTCCCGTTATGCTGATGGAGGAGAGAAGGACAATGATTTTCCAACAATGCTCTATATTCCCCCAGAGAGCTGAGACAACTCTAACCTGGGTGGGATCCTTACAACAGGCTGGTAAAATGTTGCTGCTGCTGTACAGGGTCTTAGTGAGATCTGGAGTAGTGTGTACAGATTTAATCTCTTCAGTGAAGAAATGATGTTGTTATATTGGAAGCAGCTCAGAGATGGTTCCCTCAACTGATTCCTGCAATGAAGGCGCTAGCTTATAACGAAAGGATGATCACATTGACCCAGTAGCCATTGGAGTTTACAAAAAATAAAGATGAACTTACTTCAACATCGATGACAGATGTATTCAACGAGTGAAGCGAATTACACAGATAGTGGAGGAACCATTCCGTTCTCCAGTGTGTTACACAGGAACAACAGGAGGATATTCAAGCCTTCGACCCTGTTACACCAAAACAGGATGAGGCTATTCAGCCCCTGGAGCCTGATATACATTTACAGAAGGAGGCCAATTAGCCACTTGAGCCTATAACAGTAGGACATGCTGCACCAGTATCCTGTTAAACAGCAACAGGATCAGTCCATTCAGCCTCCTCAAGTCTGTCACATAGGAACTGGAGGAGGTCACACAGTGACTGGAGATTGTTACACTGAGATAACAGGAGGCCATTCAGACCCACCGAGCCTATTGCAAGGGAATTGGATAAGGATAAAAACTATCTGAGACTTCTTTAATGAGAAAGTTCAAGTAATTTCGACACGTGTCTGTTGTATGGGAACAAGAGAAGACCAATCAATCCCTCGGAACCATCTCCCGGATACATGAGGAGACCGTTCAATATTTCCATGGAGAAGTATGAGAAGACCCATCAGCCCATCAAAATGTTCGAGAGCAACAGTAAGATTCCATAATCTCCCAATCCTCTAAAGCATCAATAGGAGGAGGTCATTCTGGCCTTGGAGACGACAACATGGGAACACCAGAAAGACGTCAGCCCATCGAGTTTGTACAACAGCAGGATGGTGAGTCCATTCAGCCACACATGACTCTTATACAGCAACTGGAGCAGATCTCTTAAAAACGTTTGCCCATTAAATAGGAATTCAAAGAAAACGTAAAGGGTGTCGAAAGGGAGGAACTTATAATAATGGTATACATTCGGGACTAAAGTGTAACAATAAACCATTATAATTTAAGGCTAATTGTTAGAGTCCATTGTTCAGGACATTTGCAAAGTTAAACCACAATCCAGCATAGTCAACATGGTTTTACAAAGGACAATCAAGTTTGAAGTGTTTGCTTGACTTATTTGAAGATGTCACAAAAAAGTTGGATCGTGGGAGATGGAACATATCTGGTCTTCCTGAAGGCATTGGATATGTCGCTTCTCCAAAGAGTAAGTGGTAAGATCAGACAACATGGGTTTAGGAGTAATTTATTAGCTTGGATGGAGGATTGGTTAACCAACAAAATGGAGTCAGATGGATTAAATGTGTCATTTTATTTTGGCAAATGCAATTTGTGGGGTGCCATTGATTTCAGTACGCATGCTTCAACCAGTTGCATTGATGGTATTACTGTACTCGATTGACGGGAGAGAAAATACAATGCCACATTTTCAGATGACTCTCACATCGGTGGGAAATTACTTCGGAAAGATGATGCAAGAGATTTTAAAACTATATGGATAGGTTGCGTGAATAGGCCAACATTTAGCAAGGAAAATTAAAGGGAATAAATATGGGGCTATTCAAGTTGGCCAGTATAATAGAAAGACAAATTATTATCTAAGCGGAGAGAAAGTTCAAAGTGTTTAGATGCAGAGGGATCTGGGTGTCTGCTTGCATATCACAGAAAACTTACCTGTGGGTACTTCAAGTAATGAGAAATGCAAGCATAATTTCAGCGTTAATTTGTAAAAGGATAGAGTAGAAATGTAGGGAGTGTTCGTGTAGCTATGCAAGGCATTAGTGAGGTTGCAACTGGAGTACAGTTTGGGTGTCCTGCAGAATGAGGTATTTCCATTGGAGGCAATTCAGAAGAGCTTCATTAGATTGATTCCATATTTGAAGTGTTTGTCTTATGAAGAGTAATTGAGCAGTTTAGGCATATACTCTCGAGTTTATAAGAATGAAAGGAGATCTCATTGAGGTCTGTAACATTCCAAAAGTAATTGAATGTGTAGATATGGAGTGGATGTTTTTTCATGTGGCGCAATCTACAACAAGAGACTAGAGTTTTAGGATGAAGGGATGGCAGGAAAGTGGAACAGAGATCGTATTGACATCAGCGTCATCGAGGGGTTGGATTCCTCACAGATGCTCCTTGTTCTTCTTCAACCCTTCGACAGTGTTTCACTGGAATGGGGGAGGACTGGGTATCATACATGAAGCAGGCACTCAGGATAAATCAGTCTCAATCAGTTAGACAGAACGTAACCAGTAGGGTCACACAGTGACCAGCGCTGGGTTCTCAACTTTTTACAATCTATATTAATGATCAGGAGGATGGAACAGATATCCAGATGCTGAGTTTGGTGATGTCGCTGTGGTAAGCAAGAGATTAAATTATCAAGAGAGGGTGGAGAGTCTGCAAATAGATTCAGAAATGTAAAGGCAATAGATAATAGTTTAGCAGGTGGAATTTAACATGATTTAACCTGTCATTTCATTTCCAGGAATAACGGAAAGCAATATGTTACTGAAATGGAGAGGGATTACAGGACTTAATGATACTGTGTACTGGGGGGTTCACTCAGCCCCGTTCAGACATGGGAGGTTTTGCTCCATCCCTGATCGTCTGCTCCCAGACAGTCAAAGTGACCCGCTTGCTCTCCATACACATAGGATACTTTGATCTGGTTGATTGGTGGTGGGGATGGTGTTTTGAAACGTGCATCAAGGGGACGGCCTTTATCCAAGATATATTCATTTCTTTCTGCGTGGAGACCCGATGACGATGGGAATGGCTGACTGCTTCTGAATGAAGAGACCATGACTTCTGCTAGGACAGTGGGTATTCATCAACATGATGTAGTGTGCATGGGCACACTGTAACATTAATAGGGAGAGAGAGAGAGCTCCTTCAGTTCCTCTACCTCTCCGCATTGACATGGATACTCTGCAGATGCCATGGATACCATCGGGAATCCTACCAAACTGGATACAACCGGCAGCTCCCTGCTGAGGGAGAAACAATCTATTTACCTCATCCACCATATATATCCTCTATCACCGAATGATGACATTGTTGTTGAGATACTGGGAAATGATGGATATGTCACCTCGTCCTGCGTGGAAAGTTCTGGATCATAGAAACTGAATGAAACTGTGACCCTAACAGCCCCTGGCAGCACTGTCCTCCCCCTAGTGTGAAGCTGCAGGTCGTGTTGAAGGAGGTGACACCGCTCTGTGACCAGCTCCTTGTTCAGTCATGGTCCCCTCACACTTTGATCCTAGGTTAAGTGGAGTTTGGGAAATTGTTCCTGTAAAATCCGGGGTGGATACAGCAGACCCTCTTCCCACACACACTCACTCTGTGGTTTCAGAGCTTCCCCTCTCTGCAGCCTCTGCTCCATTTGTTGTTCATTTTGCAGGCTCAGATGCTGTATCCACAGTCCCCATACTCCATCCAGAGTTGGGTCACCAAATCCTCAGATCTCACTGAATGTCTGAGGCAACTTACAGCACAACCTCCAGCAAAGCACCCCCTGCCCTTCCACTAAATTTTCATTTGCAGAAGCCAGTCAGAAGCCCCTCGCTACAAGTGTTTTGGACAAGACCAGATTCCCTCAAAATATTTCCAGAAGGTCGTTTAGACCCAAACCTTCCCTTACTTTAAATATAGATGTGAAGTGCGTGTTCCAGTTATGTTGTGACTAGTCAAACCACTCGACATTGAGCAAAATATAATCTATTCAAATGCTTTAGTTAAAATACAATCAAAGGAAATAATGTTTTGGGATAGCTTATATGTTGGAACACTTACACAAACAATAGATACTTTACCTTCTTGGTTTACACCGCTTGGCACAAAGATATATTCAAATACAGATCCTAACAGCAGTTTTCCAATCCAGGGGGAAACAACATCAACAGAGCTCTCAGAGAGAAAAGCAGCTGTGGATCATGTATTGAAACTTCCAACCCTTCTGGGATCCCCAGCAGCTTCTGGATGCTGCAGCTAAAAGTAAAATGAGGAAATCTAGTCTGGGAGAGCTGGCCACTGTCCTTCCATTGTTACCAAAGTTTTAATGAAACCTAAAATCTCAGTTATTTATTTAAACTGTTTTCAGACAGCAGTTCTGCACCTCTGCCTTTAACACCTCTCTTCAAAATAAAACCCAAGAGAAATAACCTTTTTACAGTGATAGTATCCTCACAACTCCATCTTTAATAAAATAATCCATCAATACACAAAGGTGGATTCATTTTCGACCTCCTAATCTTCCTCTATTAGTAGACTGAAATGCATTTATATTACATTGACTCTGAGCATACAAATATTCACATCTATTTCGATTTCAGTCATTTTACTCCTGCCACAGAATGCCTTTGTCTTTCTTCATCCAAGTCTCCACACTTAGGTTTTATCGCCCTGTCGCCTGTATAGTTTCAAACTGAATGGCAGCAATAATAAGCTCAATCGAAACAGACTGGTATTTTTCTCCCTAAACTTCACCAAAAATTTTAAGGGGTTATGATCAGTGATAAAGATTTGTCTCAGGTATGTTATTGGCAATGTAAATCTGAAATGTTGCAACGCCAACTCCAAGCTCAAGGCCTCCTTCCCCATTGTGGAATAAATCTGTTGATGTTTCCACTGGACACGCCAATCACACGTTACATAATGGAGTGCTTCTAATCTTTCCAATCGTCCTTTTGAATGACACAGCTCCTAATGTCTCAGCATAAAAGAATTACATGCTTCTGTATCTCATAATGCTCTAACCTCTTTACGTGCTTCTCCTGGCCTATGCCAGTAAACCTTTACAAGTCCTCGCACATTCTTCTCCATCTCTCACAGAAACCAAACTTTGATTTCTGAACTCAATCATCATCAGCCATTTCAGCTTCTAATCTTGCTGTTTTAACTCTGCTCTTCCACACGAGTTTTCACGGCTGCAGGAAGTGAATTGTTGAACTTCTCCAAAATAAGAATCTTTCTAAGAGTGTCATAGGTTTGTTCTGTTTTTAATACCCTTACCACCTTTCAAAATTACTTTGTTTGATCTTTTCAAACTCAATGTGCGTTTAACCAGGGACCCTCTTTTAGATTCCTGTAACGCTGTCTGTCAATGTCTGGCCCAAGCTCATATGCACTTCAGATGGCTTTCTTTACCACTCCATACTGGCCAGATACCTCCTCCATTAGGGATGCAAATACCTATCAGCTTTGGATCAAATCAATCCACATGGTCACTGGTGTCTGCATTTGTTTAGCCACTTTCTCAAATGAAATTCAAAAGGCTTCCCCATCCTTCTCATCAAATTTAGAGAATGCCTGGATGCATTTAAACAGAACCTCTTTAGGCCATTGGTTACAATAGGGTTGCTCAACCGCACTATCCTCCTCATCCCACCGACATTCTACCTTCATCTCCGCCTTCTGTATCAACTTTCCCCTCTAATTGCTAACTCTTTAAGTTGAAACTCTCTGCTTTTCTTCTGTCCTTTTCTTTCTTTCTTCTTCGTTTCCTTTTCTTTTATTTCTACTTTTCATCATAATTCAACCTCTTTCAATTCCTTCTCAGGTTCAAAGACCATCATTTCCAAAGAGTTTGATGGCGGTTCCACGAAACGTAATTGCCGATCTATAGCTGTAATTATCTCTCATTTTCTCACAGACAATCGCAACCCCAACTCCAGGTTGTTGGTCAATTCCTAAAGCTTTACCGTCATTCCCTTTTGTAAAACCGCCAACTTCACTTTTCAACACCCAGAGAACTCTTAATGACTGAATCTTTAGATACAAAATACTGTTTAAACCAACCGAAATCAACATCCAGAAAAAAGAGACTATCAACTACCATACGCGACCTTTGAACCCAATAGCCTCCTGGTGCATACTCTCCAATGTCTGCATGAGCTTATTCTGGATGATTTGGTTTCCTCCCATAATCCAAAGATGTGCATGTCAGGTGCATTGGCCATGATAAATTGTTCATATTTTTCAGGGATGTGTGGGTTAGTTGCCTTCGTCGGGGTAAATGTGTAATAATAGGATAGAGGAATGGGTCTGGGTAGGTTACTCCTCGGAGGATCGGTATGGATTTGTTGGGGAGAATGGCCTGTTTGCAAATTCTAAACCCAATTTGGTATTATCGATTTAGAACCGGACAAGAGTCCACAGTTTGCTATCGTCGAACCAGACTGTCTCAAACTGTTTAAAGAAGGTAGGTTGGATGCCAACCTTTCCTTATTTTAAAGGTAGATGTGAGTTGGGTGTTCCAGATGTCAAACTATTCAAACCACTCACCATTAAGCAAAATACAATATATGTAAACACTCTAATGAAAATCCAATTAGAAATGAAGATGAATTTAGAATAATTTTTCTATTGGCAATCTTAACCGAGTAATGGATACAGTACCTTCTACTAATGAACTGTTCCAATATATCAACATCCCATAAACACATCCCTTGGCAAAAAGGAACTTTCAGACATGCATTCTTGCATACAGTTCTCCAATCCAGGAGGAAACACCATCAAGTGAGGTTCCAGAGAGAATAGCAGCTGTGGATAATTTACTGAAACTTACAACCCTTCTGGGACCCCAAGCACCTGGTGATTGTTATAGCTACAATATATAAAAAAACTAGAAATCCTGGTCTGTGCCAGCTGGCCATTGTTACTGCTATTTATTTGAAAACCCTAAAAGCCCCAAAAGTTATTTACTTGAGCCGTTTTCAGTAGGAAGTTTTGCCTTTAAGCCCTCTTACTAAAAAAAGGAGAAAATAACCTTTTATTTAAAAAGTGGCAGCATTGTCAGGCAATTTATATGCGTGGTCCTTTACTCAGTGGGCTTCCTTTTGTTACTGATCGCATGGTCACCTGAGAGCGATAGCCACAGGTACAGACCAAGTTACAAGGTTGTTTCTCATAACTTCTGAAACACGCCTGTCAATGGACCATCACATGGGACATACCAGGAAGTGAAAAACAGCTTGACACACCCCATTTCATTATTTCTGAGCTACACAATGCCAGCACTCGATTCAATAGGGAGGCCAAAACCCAAGGCCAGGGAAAGAAAGAAAGGGACAAGAGATTCACATTAAAGACAGAAACAGACAGTTAATTAACTGAAAAGATGTTGTGGAAATATATGGAAAACGTCAGGGCAGTGGGACTAACTGGCGAAGTGAGATCTTCGAGAGTAAAATTACAAGAATGAGAACATTGAATAAAGACATTGTCAGATCAGCTGAAATGGTTTGTTACATCAAGTTCTCAATCTGCTTCACAGAACACCACAAACAACATAAACTGGGACAAGATGACAGCCCAGCATGGAGAGCTGTGCAGAGCATGCTCGTGTGTTGCTCAGTAAACTGCACTATCTGCACAGCATAGAGAGTATTGCAAACTTTACTAAGATATGCTAACGATCCTCGCAACAGATAACTGCCGATAATTGGAAGGTTTGCTCTCTCTGTGTGTTCATCAGAGACTGAGAGAGTGTGCGCGATAGGCGTGTTTGAATGCGAAACTCATTGTTTGAGAAGGAACGCACATGGAGAAAAAAATTTTAAATACGAACAACAGGCTTTTTGTTTATCAATAGAGAGAACGAGGGAAGTTTCATGGACAGATGAGATAAAGTGTTTGAGAATGTTAAAATAAAGGCATTGCCAGACACAACAGCAATATACATCGGCGTGCACATGAATGACAGATGGATGGGAGTTTGGTGTGAGTTCGAATCAGATTTGCTTCGGCAGGTTTGAAGCCGGGAGTGTCAGCAGCAGATTATTGGCTTCATTAAGATTGTATTTCATAGCTCAAGGTTCAAACAGCAGATGGAATAAACCAGTGAGATATATTCTGGAGTGGTGAGTATTTCAAGTTCGAAATGTTCAGGGTATGGTGTCAAGAATCAGCTCATTGTCAAAAGGATCTCCCACAGTTGTGACCTGCAGATATTGGCCAGGAATGGGATGGAGACAGTGGAAGGAAGTGGAGTTTGTAACCAGAAGAGTAGAAAGTGACCTCCATGCTCTTAACAGTAAAGGCAATGAGACAATGCATTGTGGTTCTCCCCTGAAACTGAATAGTTCAACATAGAGACCCGTGAGTAACACTGCCAGAGCAGAGAGCGAGACAGTAATTGAACACCTTCATTGATGCAGTTAGTAGTGGTCTGTAGAGTGAATATCTGGATTGTGAGATTCAACAGGAACAATAACAGTGGCAGGAAGTGTAGACAATATGAAATAACAATAATGCACTCATAACTTGTTGATAGAAAACAAAATCTGGATAGTGACACTCACCAGGAACACCAACGATAGCCAGGAATGGATAATAAAAATATTGAATAATGAAAAGAGCGAAATAGATCCGCAATGATAATGACCACCAATCAAATTCAGAAAGAAAACAAACATAATCGGAGAAGCTCCTGTATATTGTTGGAATATTCCTGTCTAATGTTCTCAGATTCTGATCCATTGTTGGAATATTTCAGTCTAATGTTCTCTGATTCTGATCCATTGTTGGAACGTTCCAGTCTAATGTTCTCAGATTCTGATCTCTCCTCCCCTCTCTCTGGATCTGCTGATCCCTGTCAGTGCTGTCAGTGATGCTCCCGCTCATGTTATGGGTTGACACATTGAACGGAGCCCATTTATCATTAAAAGATGGAAAGCTTCCACTGAGATAATTAGACTCCATGGAGATTGGCATTAATCACAGTCACTGAACAAACAGGCCCAGTTAACCAATTCAAGACATCACTTTTCATTTACTGGTTTTGGATGGAATGGATAAGGTTGCTGAGGGATGGACCATAAATCTTTCAATATTTTTAATGTTTTTTCCCCTTGTATATGAGAGTATTAACAGAACACTGCAGCGGTCGATATATGTTCCACTCTGTTTATGAAAATAGGCAGTTATAAAATGACAGATCTGCTGCAGAAAAAAAAATGTCAGGTGGGCAAGTTTCTAGATACCTGAAACAAAGTACGGTACTTATTGACCAGTGTGAGGCTACTCCTGGTTTTAATGCCCTGTTTTCAAATTCTTTCATAACCTTGAGACAGAACATTGAGACTGCTGCTCAGTAACAGGCCAAAGCAATTCTGTCCCTATGGGCCCCTTACAGAGGGATAGGAGAAGGCCATTCAGCCCATATTAACCTGTTGCTACTTGAAGAGGTGGAAAGTTGGAATATTGGCACATTTTGCCAACAGAATCATTCAAAACAAAGAGATTTGTCGCTGAAGCTGTATGAGGTGTCACTGAGAGGGCACCTGGAGTACATTGTGTTATTTGTGATTCTGTAACTGAAAAGGAATGGGTCTCCATTAGATACAGTTTACCGGCTGCTCGTAATCCACAGGTTGCTGTGTCTCGGATCTGTTACACAGGGACAGGAGGAGGCCGTGCAGCCTCTCGAGTGTGTTTAGAAGAACTGGAGGAGGCCATTAAGCCTCTTGGGTCTATTACAGAGGGACAGCATTTCCACTGTAATACAGAGGGACAGGAGGAGCCTATTCAGTCTCTCGAGCACGTTATAGAGGCACAGGAAGTGTTTATTTAACTTTCAAGTTTGTTATGCATAAATATTAGTTTTAAATTAATTATGGAATCGGAAATACCTGATGTCAACATTAAAGTTCTAACTTTGAACAAGGCCAATTTTGAAAGTGTTAGGTGAGCCCTGTGAAAGGCAGATTGGGATATCCTATTCACAGGTTAAGGGATGGTTGGAAAATGCAAGTTCATCAAAACTTGGTTTCAGAGAGTCCAGAGCAAACGTGTTCCTATTAGTGAGAGGGGCAAGGCTGGTGGGTGCAGGGAGTGCTGGATGGCTAGATATATTGATGTTATGGTCAAGGTAAGGAAGGAGGCATATGTCAGGTAAACAGAGCTGAGATCAAGTGAATCCCGAGAGGTGTATAAGGGCAGCAAGTGTATCATCAATCGGGAAATCGGGCCAGGAAAATGTGGACAAGAGATTGCTTTAGAAATTGGGTTAATGAGGCATTGAACAAATTCTACAAATCCTTCAATGGCAAAAGATTAACTAGGGAGACAATAGGGCCCCTTAAAGATCAGTAAGGCTACCTATTTATGGAACCACAACAAATTTGAGGGATACTAAACAAGTATTTCTCCTCAGTATTTAATGTGGAGGAGGTTACAAGAGCGAGAGAATGAAGAAATATGCAATGATACCTTGAAAAGTGTCTATATTACAAGGAGGTGTTAGACATTTTAAAACACATAAAGGTGAACTAATCCCTGGGACCTGATCAGTTGTATCCCAGATGTTTGCGGGAAGCTAGGAAATAGATTGCTTATGCATTTTGCTGATATATTTGTAACATTGATTTTCACAGGTGAGGTGTCAAAAGACTGGAGGGCTGCTAACATAGTGCAATTATTTAAGAAAGTAAAGAAAAAAACAGGTAACTATAGATCGGTGAGCATGACGTCAATGGTGATTAAATTGTTGGAGGGGATTTCGAGGAAAAAGATCGATATGTATTTGGAAAGACAAGGACTGAAGAGGGCTTTGTACATTGGAGATCACGTCTCACTGACTCGGTGTAATCTTTTGAGGAAGTGATGAAGATGATTGATGAAGACAGGACAGTGGATGTTGTCTTTATGGAATTCATGTAAGAAAACCAAAATGGTCTACATGGTAGACTGGTTAGCAAGGTTAGACTGGCTGGGATCCAGGGAGAACTCGCCATTTAGGTCCAAACTTTTCTTGAATATTGGAGACAGGGCGTGACAGTGACATTTGTTCATTAAACTTGGAGACCTGTGACCAGTGGCGTGCCGCAAAGATCAATAGTGGGTCCACTGCTTTTTGTCACTGATACAAATCATTTACATTTGAGTATATGAAGTATGGTCAGTAAGGTTGTAGATAATAACAAATTTGTTGGTGTCGTTGACAGTGATGAACGATCTCTCAGACTATAATGGGACTTTGTTTAGGTGAGCCGAGGAGTGGCAGATAGAGTTTATTTTAGTTAAATGTGAGGTGTAGCATTTTGGCAAGACATATCAAGGCAAGACATATAGGTAGGGTCTTGTCGAAAGCTGCCAATCAAGGAGAATTCCATAGAAGTTATCGAATCCCTACAGTGAGGAAACAGGCTTTTCGGCCCATCGAGGCCACACCGACCCTCTAAACAGTATCCCTCTAGACAAACCCCTACTCTATCCCTCTGAACCTGCATTTCCCATGGCTACTCCACCTCGCCTGCACATCCCTGGGTACTTTACTCAATTTAGCATGGCCGATCTACCGTTATCTGTATATCTTTATATTGTCGGAGGAAAACATAACATCCGGTGGAAACTCGTTCAGAGACGGGGAGAATGTGCAAACTCCACACTGGCAGTCATTCAAGGATGGAGTTAAACCCAGATCGCTGCGCTCTGAAGCAGCAATGCTAGTCACTGAGCTACTGTGTCACCTTGTGGTTCAGGTTCTCCGTTCCTTGAAAGTGCTGTCACAGGTAAACAGTGTAGTGAAGAAGGCACTTGGTGATCTTCCCTTTATTGGTCCGTGCTTTGTGTCTAAACATTTTCACGACGCGTTGCATCTGTACAGGACATTGGTTTGGCCACTTTTGTCATATTGCCTTTAATTCCAGTTTCCCTGCCGTCAGAAAGATGTTGTCAAACTCGAAAGGGTACAGAAGAGATTTAAAAGAATGTTGCAGGTGTTGGAGGGTTAGAGTTACAGGGAGCGTTTGGATAGGCTGGGGCTATTTTCAAGTGTTGAGGCTGGGGGGGATCCTTAAAGGGGTTTATAAAATCATGAGGGGCAAAGATAAGGTAAACAGTCAATGTCTTTTCCCAGATAGGCGAGTCCAAAATTAGAAGACAAAGGTTTAAGGTGAGAGGGGAAAGATTTAAGTAGGGACATGAGGGGCAACATTTTCACACAGAGACTGCTGCGTGTATGGATTGAACAGCCAAAAGAAGTGGTGGAGGCAGGTACAGTTACACAATTTAAAAGGCATTTGGATGGATACATGCATGAGAGATGTTCAGACGGAAATGGGCCAAATGCTGGCAAGGGGAACGAGATTTATTTAGGATATTTGGTTTGGCATAGACGACCGGAGTGAAGGATTGTTTTCTGTACTGTACATCTCTGAGACTCTATTGCCTTTTGAGTGTATAACACAGGAACAGGAGGAGGCTACTCAGCTTCTGAATTCTGTCAGTCAGATTGTTTGCTCAATTACTGAGAGCAAAATACAAAAATACATCATTCAGATTTTGATGGTGATTTACAGAATCAGGAGAATTGCTTTTAGTCAACAGAAGCTGTAAGGAATGTGAAGAGGCTATTCAGTCCCTCAGTTCCATTCCACAGGAGCAGGAGGTGAGCACAGAGCTATTGGAGCATGTTACACAGGAACAGGAGGAGGACATCCATTTTCACAGACTTGGGATCAGGAAGCAGTCATTCAACTGCTTGAGACTGGGACACAGGAACAGGAGGCAGTCATTCAACTGCTCGAGGCTGGGACACAGGAACAGGAGGGAGTCACTCAACTGCTCGAGACTGGGACATGGGAACAGGAGGGAGTCACTCAACTGCTTGAGACTGGGACAGGGGAACAGGAAAAGGAACAGGAGGCCGTCACT
The DNA here is from genome assembly GCF_047496795.1 of Chiloscyllium punctatum. Taxonomy (NCBI): domain Eukaryota; kingdom Metazoa; phylum Chordata; class Chondrichthyes; order Orectolobiformes; family Hemiscylliidae; genus Chiloscyllium; species Chiloscyllium punctatum. The sequence continues at coordinate 17,341,022 of NC_092767.1, forward strand.
CAACTGTTCGAAACTGGGCCACAGGGAAATCTGTAGGCTAGTGAGGCCCCAGGATCCTGTTACACAGGAACAGAAGGAGGTGCCTCACTTCCCACCAGTATGGGACATTTGGAGAGAAGAGGAGTTTGCTTGTAACAAACATAAATACATGAACAAGTTGCATTAGTGGTCCATTTAATCCTGCCCCACCATTCACTAAGACCACGGCTGATCAGACTGTGATTTCCTCATTCCATTTTACGGAGACTGTACTCTCTGCAGCCTCTGCTCTATTTGTTGGTCATGTTGCAGACCCAGATGCTTTAACAATAGTCACCATCACTCATCCAGATGGTTGGGTCTAAGGATGAGTCAGGATTTGAAGGGTCCAATAACAAGAATGAAAACATAAAATAAAGGTATAGTCAGATGTTTAGTTCTCTCACATTCGCAATCAAACTCACATAAACAGCCCATCCATAATACATTAGGGATGGAGCACTGTGTAGATATGGCTAGGGTACTGCTGAATGCAACCCAACAATATCCAGAATGGAACTCTGTGCAGCCCACACCAATACTTGATCTATATTCCTGGGATAAATGTCCAGCGTGGGGAGATGTGCAGACCCCACTGGTTTATTCATATATAAACACAGGTTGTTCTAGTTTTCGGTAACACTGTGTTAGATCACTGCCCAGTGTGGGGAAACTTGCTGGAAGTGACAGGATGTGCAGCTCCCATCCAGTTACAGCGCCAGATCGCCACTGTACCTTGACAAGTTTTGATGTGAAAATCATTGCAAGGGAGAGATGTAAATGAAAACAGTTGAAACACTAATAGTTCTGATTAAGGCGAGTATCCCACAAGTATTTAAAGATGAAATAACTGAGATATTATCCGATGAGGTTCTGTGAATGGTACAAGGAAGGAAGAGGGGGTTAGTTGCCTCCAAATCATCAATGGGAATTAGAGGAACAAATATGCAGGGAAACTGGTGAGAGTAGCAGGAGTATTAGGATTGTCATAATAGGTGATTTAAATTTTCCTAACATAGACTGGGACATCCAGATAGTTAAGAACTTCGATGGAACGTAATTTCTTAAGTTTGTTCAAGAAAGTTTCCCAAACAGTATATAAAGGGTCCGTCAAGGGAAGGGACACACTCGACCTACTGTTGGGAAATAGGTGACGGTGGTAAAGTGGGGGAGTATTTTGGGAAAAGTGACTGGCGTTGTATTAATTTTAAAATAGTTATGGGAGGGACAAAATTGGTCCACAGATTCAAGTTCTAAATTGGGGCAAGGCATATTTTGTTGGAATTAGACAGAGGATTGCAGTGTTAATTGGAGTAGTTTGTTTTCAGGTAAAAGGATGTCGGGCACGAGGGAGGGCTGTAAAAGTGAGATAGCTCGAGTTCAAGGTTTATATATTCCTGTGAGGGTGAAGAGAAAGTGAGGCTTGAAGAGAAAACCCTGGATGACAAGAGATATTCAGGCTCTAGCCAGCAAAAAGGAGGCGTGGTTCAGGTACAGGCAGCTGGGATCAAGGGCATCCCTGGAGGTACACAGGGGATACAGGAGTTTACTGAAGAAGGAAATCAGGAAGGCGAAAAGGGAGTATGAGATAGCCTTGGCTGAGACGATTAGAGTGAACCCAAATTCACTATAGTAAAGAAAAAGAACAACTAGAGACAGAATAGGACGCCTTAAAAACCAAAATAGGCACGCATGTGTAAAACTACAAGAGATGGTTGAGGTCCTCAATTTCCCCTCTGTGTTTACCATGAAGAAAGACATGAAGTCCTGTGACCTTTGGGAGGTTAATTGTCATATCTTGGTACTGTCGAAATCACAGTAGAGGTGCTGCTGGACATATTAGAATGCACAAAGTCAGATAAATCTCTCGGTCCTGAACAGATATATCCAAGAGCACTGCAAGAGGTGAGAGAAGACAGGGGCCAAGGTCCTGGAAGACTGGGCGGTAACAAATATAGTGCCCTTCTTCAAGAAGGGCTGCAAATAATTGCCTGGGAAATACAGACCAGTAAGCTTCACATCTGTTTGCAGTAAACTACTTGAGAAGGTTCTGAGGTACAAGATATGCATGCATTTGGAAAGACAGAATTTGACTTGGAGCAGTCAGCTTAGCTTTGTGCGTGGAAGATCATGCCTTACAAATTTAATTAGGGTTTTTTGAGGAAGTGACCAGGAAAATTGTCGAGGGCAGGGCGGTCAACATAATCTATATGGATTTCAGTAAGGCCTTTCGTAAGATTCCACATGAAAGGCCGCTCTAGAAGGTTAGATTGCACAGACTCTCAGGTAAGCTGGCAATTTGGTGACGCAGTTGGTTTGACATTATAAAGCAAATGGCTATGGTGGAGGTATGCTTGTCGGATTGGAGGCCTGTGACTAGTGGAGTGCCTCAGGGGTCGGTACTGTCTCCATTGCTGTGTGTTATCTAGATCAATGATTTAGACGAGAGTGCACAATGCAGGTTAGTAAGTTTGCAGATGGCACTAAAATAGGAGGTATTATTTACAGTGAGGAACATTATCAGAAATTGCAGCACTACCTTGATCAGCTGGGGAAGTGGGCTGAGAAATAGCAAATGGAGTTCAATATAGATAAATGCAACATGTTTCATCTTGGAAAGTCAAATTCAGGTGAGAGTTTAATGGTGAATGAGAGGGCCTTAAGGAGTGTAGTGGATCAAAAGGATGTTGGAAATCAGGTGCATGGTTGTCTGAATTTGAGTCGCAGATATACAGGACAGTGAAGAAGGCTGTTGGCACACTGGCCTACATCAGGGCATTGAATATAGAAGTTGGGACGTTATATTGCAGTTGTACAGGATGTTGGTGAGGCTGCAGTTGGAGTATTGTGTTCAGGTTTGTTCTCCTTGACCTAGAAAGGATATTATTAACGAGAAAGAATGTACAAGAAATTTACAAAGATGTTTCCTGTGCTAAAGGGTCTGCGTTATAGGGAGAAGTTGGACAGGTTAGAACACATTTCTTTACAGCGTAGAAAACTGAGGGGGATTATATAGAAGTGTACCTCTTATCAAATCATGAGAACCATGCATAGGGTGAATATTTCAATTTTTTTTTGCAAGGTTGGAAACCAAGGACTAGAGGACATCTGTTAATGTTTGGAGAGGACAAAAATAAAAAGGAACCTGAGGGTCAACGTTTTTACATAGACTGTGTTTAGCCTTTGGTATGAGCTGCCAGTGGAAGTGTTTGAGATGGGTACAATAACAACATTAAAAAGGTATTTGGATAAATACATGGATAGGAAAGGAGCAAGGGTAGGGAAATGGGGTGAGTGTTGATGCACATTTTGGTCGGCATCTACCAGCTGGGCCGAAGGGCCTGTTTCCATGCAGTAGAAATGTATGACTGTAATTACGTGTGTTTCAGGATAGAGACAGAGAGGGACAGACTGAGAAAAAGTGTCATGGAAAGATATGTTCACAGGTTTTAGAATGCTGATATGAAGACATTTCGATAGTATCATGCAACACGGGTCAGTCTTATGAAGAATTATGAGTGAATGGAATAATGCTGTGAGTTCAGGCGATGGGGAGTTTTGAATGAGCATTTGTTCTGCAACTTTGTAATTGGGAGTGAGGACAGCAGAGTCTTCGGCTCATTGAACTGTATAAAACAGGAATTTGTCTCAGTGTCATTTTCATTGAGTGTGACAGAGGGATTGTCTGTGCGAAGCTGAGCTAGTTTCCTGGTGCTATCTTATCGAACTCACCTCCTTAAATACCACCCACCCCACCCAGCTCTCATTGAATGCCAGCTCGATTCTCCCATCCATCATGATTGGAGGTACTCATAGTCGCCAGGGTTTCCCGAGATATTCCGTGTTCCTTGTCACTGGTGCCATCTTTAAAAGGCCAAGGGGCATACGGCTGAGCTTTCTCAGTTTGGAGCTGCCCTGTACAGTTTACCCCGAGCATGGCAGATAGTTTGTTGACGGTGCATGGTGTGCATAGTGGATGGGCTAGTGCAGAGAGGGGCCATTGCCTTCCCAGAGGGGGCCATACCACCAGACCCACCGAGCATGGTCTGTGCTCACCACCAAATTCAGTGTAGCATCTGCGGCCTGAAGAAATGTCCAGCAAAACAGGACAAGCATCAATAACCTTCCCCGGTCTGTCAGGGTAATTGGTCACTGTATTCTCTCTGCTCCCTCACACTCACTGTATATCTGTTATAGCATGACCAAGGCTCATGCTCCACCACTCTCACTGCCGCATGCAACAGCTTCGCTCTCTCTCTCTCTCGCCTTTGCAATACCCCCCAACACAGTTAGAGAATATTCTGGAGAACACCGAATATGGAATGTTCCAGATAGTGTTCCAAATAATGCCCACTTTCAGGAAAATGGCAGTGCCCCAGTGTATAACCACATAAGAGGAAGGAGTAGAGATGCACGTTTTCCAAATCACACATATTTCAAACCATGTTGAGGCCATTCAGCCCTTCAAATGTGCTCTAGCATTTAATAAGTTCCCAGCTGATCTGGTGCTTTTCTCAGATACTGGAGCTTTCAGTCATTCAACCCTCTGCATTCCTGTCACTGTCCAGACGGCACTCAGGCACTTTTACCCCAATTTTGTTCAAGCGCCTGTTTGAGGGCATTTCCGATGGAACGCACTCTCCTAACAGTATATTCCATCAACTGTATACTTTCATGCAACAGTCAGCATGCTTTACACAGACCAAACAAAAATATACTTTCATTTTATGGTTATAGATATCCAATCATACTGTGTAATTCTGGTTATTTCAGTTGACTCACCTTAATGATATTAAACCAAAAACAACTTCGAAATACGTCTTGTTATAAAATACAATTTCGAGCAGAGAATGTTTTTACCCTTGCTGGGCCCAAGGGCTTTTTTCCACACTGTAAGGATTCTACTAATTCTAAATCACTCAAGTAAGACACACCCCTTGCTGCCCACAGTTTAAACCTGGAATCCATTATCCCAGGATGACAACCCAGTATGCCAATTATACGGGTAAGAAACATGGTTTTGACTGTATTGCCCTCAATGTGACGCATTGTCATTCATGCTTTAACAGTATTGATAATTATTGGGTTATGACAATACTCCATAAATGTTATATCCGTTATCTGAACTGTACCACTTTCCTTGTTATGAGTGTTTCTCTTGCCCTTTGTCTGTGACTGTTTCTGTGTGTAACAGTTACACAGTCTCCCACTCAGTTGCCTGGACGGCATGTTTGTGATGTAGAGGGAGTTCAACAGCGCAGGTTCAGTTCCTCACACTGACAGAGGTTACCAAGAAGGGGACGCTGTCTCAACCTCACCCCATCACCCGAGATGTGGTGACCCTCAGGATAAACCACCATGAGTGGACTGTCTAATGAGAGTTCTTTGGGACTCTATTCTATCAATGCTAGCATTTTAATACTTTTAAAAATATCTTTATTGAAAAAGAGAATTTTAATATTATAATAAACCAATAACAACACAACTCAATTAACTGATCAAAATTGCACCCATGTGCATGTAAATACAAAACAAGTTAAAAACACGAAACGGACAGAAGAAAAACAAAAATTAAGAGTAAATAATTAATAAATAATACTGCTCATTGTAACAAAATGATAGCTCTCGTTCTTCAAGAGCATTAGCTGATATCCCTTTTTATGTTCATTATTCTTCCTCTTTGGATATAAGATTCATTAGATAATATCGTCATGGCTGTATAAAAGCCCTTCCGAGAGTGGCAGATAAGCGTGTATCACGGTAATTCAAAAAGGTCTGCCATGGTCTTATATAAATCTCTGTTTTTGGTGCACCATGCTGGTGAGAATGGCCAAATGGATATTCTCCATGAAGAGCTTACGACGACCCAACAGACCCGGGCGGGGGGTGGGGGAGGGTGTTGGGTTTTTTTTTTGGGGGGGGGGGGTGATTCAGACACAACAGAATGCTTTTCCTAGCACAGAAACTAAGGATATTTTTTCACTTGTGCATCTGTGTAAAGTACCCTGGGCAGGCCCAGGAAAAGAGAAACCAGGTCCATCTCCAATTCAGTCCCCTCGACCCACTCTATCACACCTGATACAGTGCTCCAATATATATGAAGCCTGCAGCAGGACTACATGCAATGAGTAAGAGTGCCTGTAGTCATTCTGCATTTCGGACATGCTGAAGATAATCCCATTTTGAATGTTGGGAGATAATCTAGTGTCAGATAGGCCATATGAAGAATTTCCAACTGCATGGAAAGGGTCCTATTACAGATGAAATTCTTCGAGCATTTTCACAAATATCCTCCCACGGCTCCGAAGTGTTCTGAACCCCCAACTCTCTCTCGCAGACATCACAAAGCTGCACAGTCTTGTCTAAGAGGACACTCTCCAACTAATGATAAAGGGTACTGTGGGAGAGTGTATTCTAAGCAATAAGCAGCCTCTTCTCTCTATCGGATCTGTAAGAGTCTGGTAGAAATGTTTTTTTCAATCAAATCTCTGATCTGGAAAAGAAAGAGAAGAGGTCTCGACTAGCCAGTCCATACATATGAGTTATTTGATCAAATGACATCATTGTTTCTCCCTCAAATAGCACGAGGTGCCTCAGTAGTGAGCATTGCTGCCTCACAGCACCAGGGTTCCGAATTTGGTTCCGGCATTGGGTGCCTGGCTGTGTGGAGTTAACATATTCGAGGCCTGTCTGTGTGGGTTTCCTCCCACAATCCAAAGATATGTTGGTTAGATGAATTGATTATTGATAAATCACCCATAGTGTTCAGTGATGAGTAGGTTGGGTCATTAGTCAGGGGAAATATAGGATGGTACGGTAATGGGTCTGGGTGGGCTACTCTTCAAAGGGTCAAAGTGGACTTGCTGGGCCCAAGGGCTTTTATTGACACTGTAAGGATTCTACTAATTCTAAATCACTCAAGTAAGACACACCCCTTGCTGCCCACAGTTTAAACCTGGAATCCATTATCCCAGGATGACAACCCGGTATACCAATTATAGGAGTAAGAAACTATGGTATTGCCCTCAATCTGAAGCATTGTCATTCATGCTTTAACAGTATTGATAATTATTGGGTTATGACAATACTCCATAAATGTTCTCATTTTGTCTAAGACCAGCAGACCAATAAGGGTTCACTTTGTCTGAGAGGGTTCAATATCTAATCCTATTGACGCCGAGTCCTCAGCGGCCCATGCACTAACATAGGATAAAAAAGACCTGAATTCATAGCTTTTAATCTGGGAGATCTACTCCCCACAATGTGGGGTAGTTAAAATTTGGTTAGCTTGATAGAGAGTCGCTTATGGTGCCAAATGAAAGAGTTAACCAGCCATAAAATTTCCTAAATGTCTGTCTGGGAAACATCAAAAGAAGCTTTCACACGGGTTATAGTAAATGAGGAAGGACATTCATTTTAAGAACAGCTATCCGACCTATCCAGGATATTGGAGGTGCCTCCCTTCTTTGAAGGTCTTGTTTAATTTTTCAAACAAATAGACATAGTTCACGTTAAATAAATGATCAAAAATGGATGTAATGAATATACTGAAATAGAGAAACCTCCCCACCCCCCCACCCACCCCCATCCATTTAAAAGAAAAACAGGATTTACCCTCAAAATCTGGTATTTTCCTAAGGCCTCCCATAGGCATGGCCTCCAACTTTGTAAAATTAATCTTAAAGCCCAAAAAGGCGATGAACGAATTAATGCATTGCATCACGTGAGCTGCCGAAATTGCGGGATTTGACAAAAATATAAGACCTTCATCTACCAACAACATAATCTTACGTGACTTCTATCCCATTTCTGGGGCAGGTATGTTGGGGTAATATTCCCAGTTGTGCAGGGTGCCAGCGAACCTAAGATTGTTTCAGGGATGGGGAAGAGATCAACCCTCTTGTGCTATTTATGCGAGTTCAAGAAGAAAATAAAATCTCTACTTGTGAAGTAGAACTGCCTCCAGACATCCACCAGCTCTAGTTCTGCACACAAATCCACTAATTGCGTACATTATGACGAGGGTATTGGGGACCTTTGGACATTCTGTCCACCGTGGGGTGCATAAGAGAGTTGAAATATCCTCTACAATAATGTGCCATGATGCAAGATAACTTAATTTGGGAAATGCATGTACCAGGATTTTAAGCGGGTGCACTGGGTGGCAATTCAAAATACTGTATTAATTCCCACAGTTCAAGACTTTGAGGATCATGATCCTTCCATGAGTGTTTAATACAATCTAGTAATTTAAATGGAAGATTCTTACTATCCATTCTGACCTTTCCCCTACTCCTAGTATTAAAAGACGCGAAATAAACCCGATCATAGCCGCCCTGCTGTAACATCAAATGTTCCTTGTCATCACGGTGCATCTCCTGCAATAGAGCAACATCCACCCTCTTTGATTTTAAGACGAGCAATTACATTTTTCCTCTTGACTGGCAGATCACTACCCTTAATGTTTCAGGTACACCATTTAACCACATAATAATCCATGACACATTGCAGCAACATTTGAATTCGAGAGAGTTTCACATCGAATTACACATCGCTGAGCATTAATGATAAAACACTCAGCGACCCTAAAAACGATACAAACTATTACTACTACAACTAACCAGCTCGCAAAACTTTCCAAAGCTAAACACATTAAAAAAAAACAACGAACGAAACAAAATCCCAAGTGCCAATGACATTTTATATGGAAATTTACCCCGCCCATTGGGGGCGCCAACATATCCCAAAATTTTATCTTCTGCCCGCTACCAATATGGCATTCAGGGCAATTAATAACAAAAAACAGGCTTCAACTGTCCTTAGGTCGGCAGTCTGTCATCACAACTACCTTTGTAACTCCCTCCAGCTTGAGCCACACCTCCGACACAAGCAAAGAAAGAGAAAACGAGTAGTAATACTAATGAAGAAGTTAAAAGTGTGAACTCTACCCATCACCGACTATAATTTAACACTGGTTAATACCAGAAAATCCAACAAAATTTCTTTAAGGGAGAAACATGATTATCTAAACATCCAGCTTTCCTTAAAATATCCACAAAGTTTTCGCTTTCTCTGGAGAATCAGACGAGTTCATTGATCCATTCAAAGCAATACAGAGCACTGCTGGGAACCTGAAGGAATACTGAATCCTGAGTTCCCTTACTCTTCTCTTGATATCATCAAAAGATTTTATTTCCTGAATCACCGATGCTGAAAAGTCATAAAAGAACATAATGCTGGATCTCTCGTGAATTAAAACCATCGGAAACCACACTGAGCTTCCATCAGTCTTTGTTTATCCCTGTAACTATGTAACCACACAAGGACAGGGCAAAGGTGTTGGTCTGAGTATAACCACCGTGCCGTAACCCAATGAACTTCGGCTTCGAAGTGAAGGAATCACAGCAGCCAGATCAAAGCTGACCACCTGCCGTCTGGCCCAGCAGATCGACGATGTAAACATTCATCGTCCTGTCCCTGTTCTCGAGGTGGTCATCTTGTTCAGTTAAGGTCGGGACCTGTATTTCAAGGGGAAGGATCCTTTCCCGAGAGGAATTGATCACAGTCTCTGTCAATGCAGTTCGTCACTTGACATTGTATGTTCTGTTTCCAAGGCTGTCTAGTTGCTGCTCATGTTTTTGGACAAAGTCTGACAGCGGTTCTAGCCACAGCTGGACTTCTGTTCAGTCGTGCCTTCAATCATTTCACATAAGTTGGTGAATTCAGTAACCAAGGCCTGGTGAGTAACTGGGTCCATGGAACGAGCAGAGTGGGTTGCAGCTACAGCCTCAGGCATGCTCGATGCTTCTGATGGGTGCACCGTGTGTTGGGACTTACTCGATTCTTTCCCGTGTTTTATCATTTCCACTCGACAAAACGGGATTAATAAAGATTCTATAGCTCTTTTATTGTTGAATTTTAAGTAAATGGCTGGGATGGAGTGGGTTAGAGTACCACTTTGCCCGTTCTGTGATGCAAAGCCCAGCAAAGCGGACCTTTTGGATCGTGGCCATCTTGGATTCCCCCTTAAAATTTTATCAACATTTTAAATTCGTTTTGCACTTTATTAATGAATTTTCTGGAGCTGTGTCATTTGGTACCATTGTCTACATTTCCCGCCACACTGCACATTCTTGCCAATCCCCGATAATCCTCGACTCCGTTGTTACTTATGAAACTTCTGTCTGTGCCTCAAAAATATTCAATATCTCTGCCTCCATTGGTCTGCGGCGAAGAGAGTTCGAAAGACCTACAATGCTGAAAGAACAAAACATAAACCGCAAGACCTGAGTTTGAGATTAGTTTTTCTTTGTCTCCTTATCTGAGAAAGGATATAATTACATTGGAAGCAGTTCGTAGATGTTTCACTTCTTGGATTCCAGGGATGAGGGCCTTATATTATGAAGGCTTTAACAGGTTACACGTGGAATGAGAGGCGATCTTATTGAAACATACAGGACCGAGAGGAGAGTGGATCAGATATATACCCACTGGGTATAGTCCAAATTTCTTGTAATTTTTGTAGAATCTCTACAGTGTGGAAGCAGGCCATCCCATCCATCAAGTCCACAGTGACCCTCTGAACAGCATCCCCCCGAACCTTCCCCACCCCTTCTCTATCCATGTAACCTTGCATTTTCCATTACTAACCTAGCTAACCTACACATGCCTGGGCACTATGGACAATTTAGCATGGCCAATCCACTCTAAGCTGCATATCTTTGGACTGTGGGAGGGAATTGGAGTATCGTGAGGAAACCCACACAGATTCCTGCACAGAGAATACTCAAATTCCACGCAGAGCATAGCCCAAGTTTGGTAGTTAACCCAGCTTCTTGGTAACGGGAGGTAGCAGTGCTAACCACAGATCCACCATGCACATCCATTAGTCCTATTAATTACTTGTGGCTGACTAAAGAAATCTGCCTGACTTGTTCCTATCACTGAACCTGATCCAGTCTGAGACCTTTATCATTGGCCATATCACGAACCTGGTTACATTTAAAATTTGTTGTGAGCAGTGGAGGAGTGGGACTAGAAAAGGAAACAGTGACACCCTCCAACCTCAGTCAGAATAGAAATTAGGAAAATTCATTCAAGTGGGAATTCTCTTTGTGATATATGACTCTTTATTTTATATTGAGGCTAGTTTCGTCTGGTTGTCCATAGACGGTGAATCAGGGATAATAGTACATGGAGATAAAAGTGTAGCTGGGACCACAATGAGATGAGCCACGACCTTATTTAGTGGTGGAAAAAAAAACAAATTACTGTGGATTCTGGAATCTGAAACCAAAAGAGAAAATGCTGGAAAATCTGAGTAGGTCTGGAAGCATCTGTAAGGAGAGAAAAGAGCTGACGTTTCGAATCTAACTGACCCTTTGTCAAACCTAATAGAAAGGGAGTTATAAAGAGGTATTTATATGAGGAAAAATGCCTCGATATTTCTCCCCTTTATTTTTAGCTTTCTCTCCTTACGGATGCTACCAGACCTGCTGAGATTTTCCAGCATTTCCTCTTTTATTTACTAGTGGAGTAGTTTCAAAGGGCCGAATGGCCCATTTGTGTCCCTCAGCCCTGTGTTCTGATGTTCCATTCAGCCCTTCAGACCTGCTATATAGGGACAGATCGAGGTCACTCGGATGGTTAGGTGTAGTTTTGGAAAGGTATTTGGAAAATGCAGGCTGGTTGGGAAGCGACCCCACCGCCAATCCCTGTTTCCAAATTTGCGTCATGTTACAGAACCAGATACGCTGGGATACAGCCCACATACCCCACCCGGGTTAATCCAAGCAAATCCTCTGCTCTCCCTGAATGCAACATTTCACAACACAACTTCCAGGAAAACAACCAGTTACTTTCCAAGAGCATAACATGTGAAATGAATAAATAGAGTAGGCTATTCGGCCCCTCAGATTTGCCCTGTCATTTAATACGAACATGGCTGATCTACTCCTGGGCTCAACTCCACTTTCTTGCCTACTCCGTGTATCCCTCTATACCTCTCTGGGTTATGGAGTTCTGGACATTTACTACCTTCTGAGAGAAGACATCACTCTGTGTCTCAGATTGAAATCGATGTTCCATATTCGGTATCTATATTCTCGAGTTTGAGACTCCACCCAGGAGTGGAAACAACTTGCCAATACCTACCTTCTCAAGCCCCTTCTGTGTCTTCTATTTTTCAGCGGTATCACTCCTCATTCATTTAAACCCCAATGAATAATCGCCTCACCATTTTAGAGATTCTCAACAACTCAACCCTTTCAGCCCAGGAAGCTGCTTAATGAACCAACCTAGTTACTTGCTGCACCAACATGCTGACTTTATGTTTCATACATAGGGACACTCCTTTTCTGGAAGTCCCCTCCATTAAATAACAACCGGCCTTTTGATTCTCAGAGTCATCCACAACCTTGAATGTGCATTGCATTTAGCTTCCGCCATCAGGCGATCAATATAGAATGTAAATAACTGATTCTGGATTAGTGGTGCTGGAAGAGCACTTTAGATCAGGTAGCATCCAAGGAGCAGCGAAATCGACATTTCAGGCAAAAGTCCTTCATGAAGGGCTTTTGCCCGAAACGTCGATTTCGCTGCTCCTTATGCTGCCTGAACTGCTGTGCTCTTCCATCACCACTAATCCAGAATCTGCTTTCCAGCATCTGCAGTCATTGTTTTTACCTTGTAAATAACTGATGCCATTCGACTGATATTTGTGATACTCCAGCAGAAAGACCTTGAGCATGAAGATCCATTAATCCTGACTGTCCGATTTCTATGTGTTAACCAATCATCATCCCATGTTACCACATTCGCCGTCATCCTACGAACTTCAGTTTTGTGTAAGAACTTTTATTTTGTAATACTTTATGGAAAAGCTCTGGAAAGCCTGGTTTTTACCAGATCCACTTTATCAAGTCCGCTTGTTACATTCTCTGGCATCTCCAGAAGTACTTTGCATGATTTTACAGGGCAAAGTATAATTTCCCTTTCACAAAACTTCACTGACCCTGTGTGAAGCTTTTCTAAATGTCCTTGCTGGCCAGGTCTTCCAAATTAAGCTCAGCCCATCTGCTTTCATTTGGCCCATATGCCTCGAACTGTTTCCCATTCATATGTTTGTCCAAATGAGTTTCAAATGTTGCAGCTGTACATGCATTTACCACACTTCCTCTGGCAGCTCATTCCATACACACACCACCCACTGTGTAAAACTGTTGCTCCTTAGTTCCTTTTAAATCTTCCGTCTTTCACCTTAAGCTGTGCCTTGTATGTTTGAACTCCCCCATCCCGTTGAAAAGACCGTGGCTATTCACCCTATCCATACCTCTCATGATTTTATAAACTTCTACAATGTCACCCCTCAACCTTCTATATTCCAGTACTAACTTCAAGAACAAACATTTAAAGATACGCACTGCAAATTTGACACAATATTAAACATGGCAGTAAAACAATACACAGCCCAAACTTCATATTGTTATTTGTTTTTCTCCATATTACAAAATACTAAGACAGCAAGAAACGTTTACTCGTGACAATAAGAAGTCAAACACATGAATTCATGTGTTTGACTTCTTATTGTCACGAGTAAACGTTTCTTGCTGTCTTAGTATTTTGTAATATGGAGAAAAACAAATAACAATACGAAGTTTGGGCTGAGTATTGTTTTATTGCCATGTATAATATCGTGTTAAATTAAAAGAAGTGATGATCCTGACAGTGAAAACGTAATTATGGCCATATCTATATAATGTCACATAGTCAACATTCTCCCTCCTGGCCTCCCTTGTGTGATTGTGTCTTATTTATCTTGCACTCAGTAGAGAGAATCCCTTTCCCCAGCCAAGTCTTAATTTCAACCCGTTCGTTATCTTCTTGCTCACCACTGTTTAAAGCCTGCTTATCTTTGCCACACCCTCTTTTCACTGTCACCCATCCCCCCCCTCTGGCAAGCGATTAAAAATCCCAGTTTCCAATCCTTTTCAGTTCTGAAGAAGTGTCACACTGGGCATGAAATGCTCACTCTGTTTCTGTCTCTGCAGATGCAGACAGATCTGCTGAGTTTCTCCAGAAATGAATAGTTACAGAATAAATTTTCAATTAAACAAATAACTATGGATACTGCAAATAAAAGTACAAAAATTGCTGGAGAAACTGACAGCTTTGTAGAGGGTCACTGGACCTGAAAGTTTCACTCTGCATTCACTCCAGAAGATGCTGCAACATCGTCTGCAGTTTCTTCAGCAATTTCTGTTTTTGAACAATTTCCAAAGAAGTATGTCAAAGATGCTCAAACATTCCATCCAAATTGGAGCGCTGTACCATGGAGACTGAACGATAATGCATGGTGACAAGTTCCTTGATTCTGAAACTGCATAAGACTGGCATCATTGACACAACGGACATCTTAATCATGGTCAGGGCGAAAAACAGAGGGAAGCATATTCACTTCGAACACAGAAGATGGCATTGCGGATGAAACGTTGTTGAGTGGATGAAACCCCTCAACCTCATCATGATACCACAGAATCACAAATGCCAGTTTTCAATCAATTCGCTTCGCAGCACGTGACATGAAGAAACAGCTGAACACAGTAGATACGACAAAGACAATGGGCCCTGACACCATTCCTGCAATAAGACTGAAGACTTGTGCTGCACAACAAGCCGTGTCCCTGGGGAAGCTGTTTCATTCCAGCTCCAACTCTGACATCTCCCTGGCAAACTGGAACATTACTCAACTATGTCCACTCCCCTAAGAGGGGAATAACTACAATCTGACCATTTACCTCCCCTTTAGTCCCATCACGAAAGTCAAATTAGTGGGAATTCTTTTTGACAGAGCTTTTAAGCAGCACAAAACTAACCAGGCCAGTGTGGTTTCAGACAGTCCCCATGTGCAGATGGTGCTGTTGTGGAAATGTCAATAGATTACTAATCAAGACCAGGCTAATGGCCTGGCAGCTGGTGGAAGTTAAAAGTAATTAATAAAATTAATTAAAATCTGGTGTCAGTAATCGTGATCTTGTGTCCAATGTTGATTGTAAACATTGATCTTCACCAATATACTTCCAGGAAGTGAATCTCCCTTGCTTTCCTGGTGTGGCCTAAAATTGGCTCCAGCCACACAGACATGTGATCACTTTTTCAATGGTCTCTAAATCTGCTAAGCAAGACACACTATTGTATGAAACTGCTCCAAGGTCTGAAAGGATATAATCGGACAGAACACCCGGCCCCAGCCTCAGAATCGGAAAAGGGAATGGGAAAAACAGTTCTGTTGACCCTGCAGAGGCCTCCTTCCTAACATCTGAGAGCTTGTGACAACATTTACAGAGCTTTCCCACGGATTGCACAGAAACATTGGGAAAGGAGGAGGTCATTCAACATATTGAGCTTTCCCCATGCTAAGGCATGACCAAAGGTCTCCTCAATGGAGTTTTCCCCAAACACTGTTCATTTCACTGAATATGTTTAAACATTGTGAAATATAAAGTTGGAACTGCTGTAATCCCTTTGGTCCATCAATTTTGTGGCACCATTCAATATACAGGCAGTTCTCCGATAACACGCATTTATTAAATATGATATGGCTGTGCCCCCATGTTTTAGGCATGCTAGCCCGGAGAACTGTCATCCCTGCTTCCAATCTGTCTCGCCCTGTCAGAGTTTGATATATCTCACTGAGATCTCCACTCATTTTCCTAAAACCCATGGAATACAGGCACAGTTGCCCCAAACCCTGCTCCTACAACAAACCCGTCATCCCAGAGATCAGTCTGGTCGTGCTTCACTGCACTCCCTCAATGTCAGTTTTGTCCTTTATTAGGTAAGGAGACGAAAACTGCACACAATACTGCACAATGTTCGAGGTGAGGTCTCACCAAGGCCCTGTACAGCTGCAGTAAATGACCCTTACTCCTGCATCCAAATCTCCCTGAAATGAATGTCAATACATTATTTATTTTCCTAACTGCTTGCTGCTCCTGCAACATTGCTTTCATTGACTGGTCTACAGGAAGATCAAGTTTATGATCAATTTTACAGCTCCCCACTTGCTGGGTCTATATGCACTGGTCATCGTGCCAAAGCCATTCCCAGTATTGACTTCCGTGTTCAGAACTGACTGTCCTACATGGACTCAGAGGGCTGCACAGAAATAAATAAAAATGCAGCTTAATTTCCTTTATAGAGCAACACTTTTTCAACCAATCTCTTTTCAAATGATAGGCTGCCAGTCTATTGTTCCCATCAATGTACACAACATCACATCTCTCCCAATGATCTCCATCTGCCAGGTATTTGCCAGTCACTCCACTTGTCTCAATCACCTTGGAGCTTTATTTACATCTTCCTCACCAACTCACAAGCTGACACCATTTAGTGCTGTCAGTGGACTTAGGAATATTGCATTTGAGCCCCTCAACCAAAGATATGATTTGTACTGGGAATAGCTGGATTCCAAATCCTGATCCTTGTTATATCATCCACGCATTCCGTTCATAAATCATGGTTTTGTTCCTTATCAGTGTTTCCTGCCAGCTCTCCCAATCTAAAACCATGACCACATATTAGCCCCAGTCCCACAGGATTCGAATTTGCACGAAAGGCTTGGGGCTTTATCAAAAATCTTTCTGAGATTCCACTCGTATTGCATTGATACCTTCTCCATAAGAGATACCTTTTGCTAAAAGCCACTTTCTCAAATATGATGCCCATTTCATAAATCTCTGTTCACTTTGTCTATACCCATTACTTTCAATCCAATACTTTCTCTAAAACTGTTAGTTGCTAATTTCATTCTATTCCCTTTTTCTCACCAGACTAAAGTTCCATAGTATTGCTCGGAAGTTTTGTTTTTGTTTTGCTTTCTTCTGTGAAGGCATAACTGAAGTTTTTTTTTCATTGTTCTGCTATTTCCCTGTCCTCAATTATCCGGTAACAGACTGTAAGAAAGCTGCACCTTTTTCTTTTAATTTTGCCAATGATATATTTTCAGAAGATATTAGAAGTTCACTCATATAAGGTTTGATAAGATATTCTTCAGAAACCCATCAATTCCTATCTTAAACTACGCAATGATTGACCTTTCACAACCATACAATCACACAAGCACAGACTCTGTACCATCAGAAATACAGCACGGTCTAGATTAGCCCTACTTTCCGACACAAGGCGTTTAGCCGTGAGTCTTATGGCATTTCAAGTGCACAACCGGGTATTTTCTAATGGTTGTGAAGTTATCATAACAACCCCCATCTCAAGAAGCGCATTCCAGACCCCAACAACTCTGTGTGAAAAACAGTCATCAAATCCGCACGAAACCTCAAACCTTTCACTTTAAAATTGTGGGCCTTTGACTAAAAGGAACAGCTGCTGTTTATCCACCCTGTCCATGCTCCTCGTAATCTTCTCCTTCTGAAACACGGCCCCCTCAGCCTTCTTTCCTCCAAACTAAACAAACCCGAGCTTATCCAGCCTCTATCCATTGCTGATATGACCCATCCCAAGGAACATCCTGTTGAGTCCCCTCTGTACCCCCTCGAGTGCAATCACATCCATCCTGTAATGTGGTTCCCAGAACTACACACCGTATCCCATCTTGGCCAAAACAAATTTCCGCATAGCTCTGATAATCTATGCTTTGATGAATAAAGGCTGTGTTAACGGTCCACTATGTTTTCTCAAATTGTGTATTAACTTGTGCATCACATTCAGGGATGTGTGGAGAAGCACCCTCTGACCTTCCGAGTGTGCTGCCATTCATTGAGTCCTCCCCCGTCTGGTTCCTTCTTCCAAAGTATATCACCTCATATTTATCAGGGTAACATTCCATCTGCTATTGATCCACCCATCTGACCATTCCATCTGTATCTCGCTGAAATATAAGACTTTCGTTCTCACTGCCAACCACCCGAACAATCATTGGATGAAACACAAACTTACTTATCACCCCGCCCCACCCCTCGTCCATATTCGCAGCTGCATCATTTATGATTACCACAAGTAATAAGGTTAAAAATCACACAACATTGGCTTATAGTCTAACAGGTTTATTCAGAGGCACGAGCATTCGAAGCGATGTTTCTTCATCAGGTGTTTGTGCATTTTGATGAAGAAGCAGTGCTTGGAATGCTCGTGCATCTGAATAAACCTGTTAGAATGTAAGATGGTGTTATGCGATGTTTAGAATTTTCCAGTCCAGTCCAACACCAACACCTCCGAATCACAAATATTAAGGGGCACAGCACTGATCCCCGGGGTACACCATTTGACACTGGCCTTCAGTCACACAAACAGCCTTTTACCTCTACCTCCTGTCTCCTCCAACTGAAGTTGATTTGGATGCAACTTGGCAAGTCCTAACGTGTCCTAACTGCTACCTGGATATTCTGTTTCGCTTGACACATTTGCAGATTATCTGGGGATACTCCCTAATCTTGCCCTGCCAGCAGCAGGTTTCAATGCCCCTGTGTTTGTTAGTCCCCTCCAAGAGAAGAACGTCCTCCTTATTGCAGTCGTAACTGGTCTGTCCCAGCTCATGAAATTATTTGCCTTGAATGTGGATTAGAGAGCCAGGGAAGTATTCTGTTAATTTTCAACTTGTCACAGGTTTTGTGAATGTTCTACATTTCACGGTGAGCCAGCTCTCATTCTTTGAAGCGCTGGAGAAAATAGGCCGAGTTTCCTCATCAGGCAATCTCGCTATCTGAGGGATTAATCTGGAAAATGCCCATTGCACATCCTCTGTTGTCAGTATATTCTTTCTGAGATTCGTTCAGCAAAACTGTGCACAATACTCCAGGTACAGTCCCATCAACACGCTGTGAAACTGCTTCAACATGTGTTTACATTAATGTTCTGACTCTCTTAAATGAAGGCAAACCAAACTTTAACTTTCCACTTTCATATATTCCTCCAAATCCCCTTCACATTCATTGCATTTACGAACTCATTATTTGAGTTCTTATAGAAATCCTTCCGAAAATCCAACATATGCCACTTCTCGTGGTTCCCCATTATCTCTGCTATAAGAAACAATTTCAAACAATTCCGAAGTTTATCAAATATGATTTCTCTATCAGAAATGCATGCTGATTCTCTCCATTGTTGCTGTAAATTTCTAAATATCAAAAATCTCAGCCTGTGTAATAGATTTCAAATGTTTCCCTACAGATGTCAAGTTAATTGGTCTGCAGTTCTCCCCACTGTCTCTTTTTCCCTTTGCAGCTGTTTAGATCGCTTCCATTCATCTATTGTGCTTGGATCGCATTTACTAACTTCAATTTATCTACAATAGTTTCTGCCCTCTGCAGAATATACAGGAAAATAAAACACAGTCATCGACAGTGCAATTTATACTTCTATTGGTGATTTATTTCTGACATTTTGATAGGAAGTACATCTGACTTAGCAATGCTCTTTCCAGCTGCACTACCTTGTTCCTGATTTGAATTGACTTTATGTCTTTAGCTCCAGGAGTCCGATATGATCACTTGGTATTACTGGGGGATTTTCTGGATATTCCTCCATGAAGACAGATGCAATGAAATTGGTTGTTTTCTTGGCCATTTCCCTGTTCCCCACAATGACCTCTCCTCTCCCGATTCCAAATTTCCACATTTGACCTTTCATTTTGTTCCTTTGAAATATAAATCGCAGATTGATGCAGTCTTTGTGGACCTGTTTGCTAGCATGTATGTTCGGTTTTTGATTTCCTTATCAGTTTCATGGCTTTCCTTTTTTGGATCGTTAATTTCTGAGAATTCTCAGGTTTCCACAATATCTGGAATTCTTCTGAAGTCACTTCCTATGATTAACATATTTTCTAATCTGTTATTTTAACCATCATTGAGTCACTTTCTCACTCTTTGATGTTTGTACCTGAAATAAATAGATGTATTTTTCAGACTTTGCAGCATTTCTAAAAACTCCTGGTCCTGACCAGTTATATTCAGGAACATCACAGGAGGATAGGAGGATAGAGAAGAAATTTCGGGAGCACTGGTTGGCTCTTTTCTATCATCGCTGACGGAAGAGTGAGGTCCTGGACGACTGGAGGGTAGCGAATACTGAGCTGTATTCAAGAAAGGCTACAAAGATAAACCTGGGAACTAAAGACCAGTGAACCGAGTGAACCGAGTAATCTAATGGATATGTTACTTGAGAAGATTCAGAGAGATTGGATATATATGCATTTGGAAAGACAGGGTGTGGTTCGGAGTAAGATTAGAATGGTGCTGGAAAAGCAGAGCAGGTCAGGCAGTATACGAGGAGCATCAAAATTGATGTTTCGGGCAAAAGCCCTTCATCAAATTCAGCACGGGAGTTTGTGCTAGGCAGATCATGATTCACAATTTTGTTGGAGTTCTTTAATGAAGTGACCAGCAACATTGAGGAGGTCCGAGTGGTATACGTAATCTAGGTGGATTCCAGTATGGCCTTCAATAAGGTTCCACATGGTACCCTGCTCTGGAAGGTGAGATCGCATGGAATTGAAGGGGAACTGGCAAATTAGGTCCAAAATTACCTTGATGGTAGGTAGCAGAGTGTAATACTCTAAAAATGCTGGTCAGACTAGAGGCCTGTGACTAGTGGAAATGCCTCAGACGTTGGTACTGGGACCATTACATATTACATATATCTATGATTTAGATGAGAATGCACAGGCATGATTTGTAAGTTTGAAGACGGCACTAAAACAGGCGGCATCACGGAGAGTGAGGAAGAATATCAGAAATTTCAGAAATTACAGTTGTATCTTGATCAGCTGGAGAAGTTGGCTGAGAAATGGCAAATGGATTTTAATATAGATCAATATAAGTTACTGCATTTTAGAAAGTCAAATCAAGTTTGGAGTTTCATGGTGAATGGTTGGGTCCTAAGGAGTGTCGTCGAACAGAGGGATCTTGGAATTCAGGTGCATGGCTCTCCGAAAGTTGATTCACAGGTAGACAGGACAATGACGAAAGCTTTTGACACACTGGCCTTCATGAGTGTATATCACTGAGTATCGAAATCAGGGAATTACGTTGCAGTTAATTGGATGCTGGTGAGGCCATACTGGTAGCGTAATGTTCAGTTTCTTTTTCAATTTGCTACAGTAAGTGTGTTACTAAATTGGAAAGACTGCTGAAGACATTTACAAGGATGTTACCGTCTCAATGATCTGAGTTATAGGGAGAGTTTGGACAAGCTGGGATATTTTACTTTAGCCTGTATGAGGTTGAGGGGGATCTTATACACAGAAGTGTATAAGATCATGACAGGCATGGACCGAATGAATGTACTCAGTCTTTTTTTCCCAGGGTTGGGCAATCACAGACTAGAGGGCATCAGTTTAAGGACAGAGGGGAAAGAGGGGAAAGACTATAAGAGAGCCTGAGGAACAACTGTTTTACACACAGGCTGGGACACATATGGAATGAGCTGCCAGCGGAAGTGGTAGAGGCGTGAACATTAACAACATTTAAAAGGCATTTGGACAAAACACGGATAGGGAAGGATTAGAAGGATATGGAGCAATGACAGGGAAATGGGGTTAGCGTGGATGGACTTTTTGGTCAGAATAGACTAGTTTTAGCCGAAGGGCCTGTCTCCTTGCTGTAGGACTCTATGACTCTAACAATCATTGCTTGTCTCCCACTGAATGTTATGTTGTATTTTCCCAATTCACTGAAGCTAACTTGACCCTCTAGCTTCCAGTCTTCCATGATGTATAACCAGAATGTATATTGTATACAGGCACCGTGTAAAGTGCACCTTATTAATGCCACTATTCCTTAAATGCTGCTTCAGAGCAAGGTTATAAATTAGCTCGCCTGACCACATGACACCAAATCCCAAATAACCTGCTCTCCAGTTTGCTTCACAACATACTCTTCAACCCACCTCATATACAATTATTTTTGAACATGAGCAGTCACTTAGTTAATGCAGTTTAGATGCAACTTGAAACTATCCAATAAGACTGCAGTATCCACAATAATTGCATATCTAATTTCCAGAGCATATGATACTCAGATTTTTCACAACTGTTTTGGTTTAGATATATGACACACCAATATTTGCTTCTCCTTGCTATTTGTAAGCTCCACTTGAACTGATTCTGTGGAATCTGAGGAACAGGGTCTGTGGCGTTATTAGCGATAGACTTAAACAAGACATTCGGGGAGGCTCACCTCGACTCTGAGATGATCTGAAGAAACGTCTATCAATTCAAGACAAGCAACAATATGCTCCACGCTCCGTCTGGATAAATGCAACCGCATCGATTTGCTCCCTCACACTCACTGTCCATCTGTTATAGAACCTACCCCCGAACAAGGTTCACACCCTATCTCCAAATAAGGCTCAGGCACGACCACCCTCACTATTGAACTCAGCAACTTTCTTCCTCTCTTTCTCTGTCGCCTACTCAGTAGCTCCACACTAATAATACTATATTGGTTCAAACTGTCGACTGACTCCTCCCAGATACCTCACAATTCCCCCCACCTACACGGGCACAGAGAGCAGGGTCACCCTCTGCCACTCACCCTCCACCCTCCCTCCCTTTCTCCCAATGCAGGAGAAGCAGCCTGGAATAGGACAGCAAAGCTATTACAGTGACATACTGCTGCCCCTAGCCCATTTGTTGCTCCCTCAATCCACCTCTCGAGGCTGATACAGAGATATACAGAGATACACTACTCCCCCACCCCATGTTTTGCTCTCTCAATCCACCCTTCGAGGTTGTTACAGTGATATACTGCTGCCCCTACTCCATGTGCTGTTCTCTCAATCCAACCCTTGATGCCGTTACAGGGTAGGGGACCACCCCATTCTGTCAAACAGAATCGTTACAGTGAAACAGAAGGAGACCATTCTGCCATTAGAAGGATCTACACAGGAATATAGAATGAAGTAATTCAGCTCATTCAGTACATTACACAGCCCAGGAGGAGGCCAATCAACCTGCCCGAACTGCTACACAGGAACAGGGAAGCTGTTGTTAACGGGAAATAGAGAATAGAAATAAATGTTGATTTTCAGGTTGCAAAGCTGTAACTGGTTAGTGAGCTAACCTGCAGCGCCAAGAACATTGGGTGAATTGTCTATTTTGACATGAAGGATAAAACAATGGTAAACAATTTAAATGGAGAGCGATTGCAGAACTCTGATTCGGGAGGTTTCCATGTTCCTGGGACATGAATCACATGAAGTCAGTCTGCAGATGCTGCAAGTGATTTGGAAGTAAGTGCAATGATTCAGTTATCAACAAAGGGTATCAGGTTTAATATCAGGAATGCTTTACTGCATCTGTACAGGACATTGCTGAGACCACATCTGATACACTGCATGCGTTTTTGATTCCAGAAACTAAAAACAGGATATAGTTCTTTTCGAAGATTTTCACAGAGGTTTCCCTTTACTCATTCCTGGAATGAGGGCCTTTTATTATGGGGGAGTTATCAGTTTCGAACTTACCTGGGAAATATTATTGAACCATCCATGACTTTCTGTAAAGTGCATCAGCTTGACGCATATTTCCTCTTGTCAGGGAGACTAAAGCTAGACAATACATGTTAAGAAAAAGGTGTATTGATATGAACATATGTACTATGAAGACACCTACCAATATTTACAAATTACACAGATACATGAAAGCATGTCAATAATTCATAAATTGGGAACATTAATTTGCGAACGGAAGGTGCTGTGTACAACAAAAGCAATGATTCACCTGCATATAGTCCATAATCAGGTTTTCAAGAGAATGTTCCACGAACTCGCACATGGCCCAGTTTGGTGATCAGTTGATGTTATTGTATGTGCCAACACAGAGATGAAGAAAAATGTTCCCTGCCTGAGAAGCAGCAGCCGATTGATCCCTCTCTCTTACTTTGTTCCGCCCAATAGCAAAGCGTGAGACCATAAAATCCCTGAGTTATCTTTGCCAGTTGTGAAGAATTCCTGGTGAGGTTTCATGAGAATCTCTCCACTGCCTGAAACAAATGGAATTCAGCTAAATCCAACTATTGCAGAAAGAAATCCCATTACCAGCATCTTGTGTGAGCAAAATAACTGCAAAGGCAGAATAACGTTTGGGACACGCTGCCAATTTAACATTTGCTATGAGTTCAAAGTACTGTGTCTCACATTTTTTTCTAGAAAATGAGCTACTCTGATGTCTATGTCATTGGCCACCCAACTAAACTGGTTGCATTTAAAATTTGTTGTAACCAGTGGGGTAGTGGCTCTGGATAAGGAAACAATGAGCCTCCAACATTGATTGGAGCACAAATGAGAAATTCTCAAAGGATTGTTCAAATGGAAATTCCCTTCTCCAGAAGTTTGTGGTGCCTGGATGATTACATTTATCCAAAGTTGTGTTGTATTCAAACATTTGACAAACACGTGAATGTAGGAAAATGGTGTACAGGCAGAAAAGTGGTGCTGAGACCACAATCACATCACTTTTTGAGCGGTGGAGCGGTGACAAAGTGTCTAATAGCCCACTCCTGCTGCTCATTCCTATGTTCCTATGTTCCATTCAGCTCCTCACAGCTCCTTAAAGTACCAGATGGAGGCCACCTGCTCCAAATGCCGGTTCCACAGTAACACAGGATATCATTCAATCACTCAAGACTGTCACACACGGTTTTTTGTGGGTTGGAAAATGTTATTTGGAAAATCAGGTTGGTTTCGAAAGACACCTCTGGTCTCTTTACAGAGTGTCTCCTCTCTGCAACTTGTGCTTCATTTGTTGGTCATGTTGGAGACCCAGATTCACTATGAATACAGTCCCCATATCTCACCCAGAGATGACTCACAAAATACTTTACTCTCTCTGACTGCAACATTCAATAACAGAACGTTCAGGAAAATTACAATCATTAACTTTGAAATTAGAGAACATGCGAACATAAGGCGCAAGATTAGGTAACTCGGACGATCAAGCCATTGTATACCATCATGGCTGATCTACTGTTGGCATTAACTCATCTTTAATATCCAATTCTTCACACACCTTAGCTCTCTGACAGGTCAAAAAATTCATGTACCACCTCTTTGAATACTTTCCGTGATGTAACTCACCTCACTATATAGCCCAGATATTCCTGGCATTGATTACCCTCTATGAGAGGAAAATACTCGCTACACATACACTATTGTCTATTGATATGAACAAGAGGTGAGAACAGGGGCTCATGAAAGAGTGAATGGCCTTGATAACAAGGCAGTATTTGAATGAGGATGGCATCAGGACCACCTACATATTTGAGCTTAATGGGAATCAGGTGTACCCACCCCACTGGTTTGGGGTCTTTCAGAACACAAAGAAGATGTTTGTGGTCGGTGACTGACAATCCTCTCAGTCCGGGGACGACTCGGCAGGAGATCCTCAGGGAAGCTACCTTAAAACAAACATCTTCAGCTGCTTCATCACTGTCTTTCCTTATCATAAGATCTGAAATGGGGATGGTCGCTGAAGATCACCCAATGTTCAGAACAATGTGTCACACCTCAGCTCCTGAACCAGTCAGTGCCTATGTGCAGTAAGACCAGAACAGCATTCAGGCTTGTGCCGTTAAAGGCGTTGGTAACATTCATGTAACAGCAAGGCCAGACACTCTACATTTCCACAGTTAAACGAAAAGCTCATTCAGCATCTCAAGCACGTTAGAAACGGATATGTGGAAGCCATTCAGCCCATATAAGCTACTGAACAAAGAGATGGATAGCCCATTCAATCCTCCTGCCTGTTCCACAGGAAGAAGGGGAGTCTGGTTACCACATCAATCTGTTAAACAGGAACAAGCAGGGTCAAGTCAGACCCATGAACCTGTTCCGTGGGACCTGGAGGAGGCCATTCAGCACCTCGAGACACAGGAGGGTGTCATTGATGCTCCAAACTGACAAATCAATAAAACAGAGAATGCACTCAGAGACGGCTCCATGATGTTCCTCGTGGCTCCATTACAAGTGGGACACATGACACTTTAACGTGGTTTCAAGCTGGCAGTGAGGAAGGTAGCCAGATATTTTGTGTCAAGTCTCAGAGAGGCATCTTCTATCTCTGAGAAGGCAGACCCATGTTCTCCATAGATGTCAGAAGCTGGTGGGAATAGTTATCTGTTTTAGAATGACGGTATTGTGGCTATTGTCGGGATTGTGGATAACATGATGTTCAGTGCAGGATCACACACTAAATGCACTGTATTAATGTGGGGAGAGTTTATTCAATGACTGACCATCTGTTTCTCTCAATCAATATGTGGAGTGGGGGTGGGATGAGGGGGACGTCCTCAGAGGCTCTTTACCTATTGAGAACCAAAGAAACAAAGCCATGGAAGTTATCAGCATATCAGTGCCTCGTTAGAACATCATGAGTGAATGTCCATCTCCCTTAAGGTTCAATGCAATCACTTCTTATTCTCTCATTGAGCTTCACTCTCTGCTCATGGTGCCATCATCCCAAGGATTAGTCTGTTGAAACTTGAGAGGAAGTCTATCCGCTGTACCCCAAATACTGCCTCAACAACACTCTCAGGGATGATCGCAATAAACCTTTTCTCTCACTTAGACATCGCAGTTTCTTCCCTGTGCCACAAAAAGCAATTCCTTCTCTATGCACTACGACTGATATGGAATTTATTACTCCCTTACATCTGTACGTTAGCATCAATAAATCCAACACCAGAGATGTGTATGGAGACGTGCATCACTCTCGGGGAGAATATCAATGAGATTGAATTCACCTAAAATAGGGAATGATCACTGACCTGAATAGAACTGAACTGTCAGAATACGGGAAACAGATATAGGAAGGGAGCTATCTTTACTTCTGTTCTTCTCTCACAGGATGTATGCAGACCTAGTCAGGGCAGCATGTTATGCTGACCTTGAATTGAGTGTTTGGTTCAGCTGTTCCACAGGACAGCAAAGAGTAAAACACATTCGTGTAGGGTTGTAGCATTACAACATAGGATAAATTATCCTGCTTAATTTAAAACCAGCTACAGGGAAAAGTTTTATCCACTGCATATTCTGTGACAATTCTAGACTCCAAAAATATTTAAAGTAAAAATTATCAACTTTATTTCTTAAAGTATAACTGGGAATAATAGACGAACGTCTGTTTACAACTTCTTCCTCTAACCTATATTTTACCTCCCCCACCCTCACGATACTTGTCCAGTTCTACTTCTAATTAAGACCTACAAAACAAAACTTCCAATCCCAAAACCAAGAAACTTTCAGTTCTTCTCTATATTCCTGTCGTCTTTTCTTCTTTGGGATTCAGCTTTACCAGTTACTACTCAATAAAGGTACCGAGAGGAGAGCTATTTTTCAGGCAATCGTTGCATGCTGGTAACTTGGCAGCTCTCCTCTCAACTGTTCAATTTCCAAAAGTCTTGGAAAGTCTTCCAAAAGTCTTCCAAACAATTGGATCGTGTCATTGGCTTTTAAGATTCTCAATATACTAAATTCAAACTTGATTGGAGGTGGGTATTTTGATGTATAATTCAAACTGTTTGGCTGAATTCATTTTTGTCTTGAGACAATGAGCTAATCAAGTTGTTCAACCAAATGTTACACTAAATCTATTTTTCAAAACACTTGGTGCTGTCAGGTAGTTATTGTTGGCTTTTAATTCTTTTAAAGGTGCAGTACACCACATGTTCATCACAGAAGTCACACTGAAACCTGACTAGGGAAAAATGACACATTGACTTCCCTAAAGGACTTGGGGCAAGCAGATGGGCTTTTAGAGCAAATGAAAATAGTTACTTTAAAATTCCACCAATCTCCCTCATGGAATATCAACAGAGTATTATTCTGTGGCTCTAGACTTTTAGTCAACGGCTTGAACACCACAAACTGTTGTCCCGTTTGTGCAGAGAACAAGTTAAACATCCTGAAGAGCAATTATTTAGTAACGAACATGTGGTTAGAAGGAATTTGAAACTGTTTCATCCGGATTAAACAAAGGCAAATATCATGGTTTATTCAGAAGTTGCACTGAAACTGAGAACAAGACTGGGATATCATGACGGTGGTATTGGAGAGGGTTGGTGAGTGGGGAGGAGCTGAAGATGTAAATCTGTGAAGGACAAAATGGATTATGGAGTTGGAGAATATTCTGGTTCCTTCTCACATATCAGTGAGTAATTTATAAATAGTAGTTTGATACTTATAATTTAGAAGGAAAGGAGTTTTTGTTTAGAATGAAGACGTTGTCTTGTACTTTCCAAAATTTATATATCATGAGCAGAAATTCAGTCCAACCCGGTTTAGTAGACAAATATAATAACTTACCAGGAACACCAACTATAGAGAGGATGGGATAGTAACCACCTTGAATAATCCAAAGGATAGCCTGGATCCGTGATGCTAATGATATCCAAGGCAGCGAAAGATAGTAAAGACCCGAGGATAAACTCCTGTCTGTTATTGCAATGTTCCAGTCTAATGATCTCAGATTCTGATACATTGTTGAACCATTCCAGTCTAATGATCTCATATTGTGATGCATTCTTGTAACATTCCAGTCTAAAGTTCTCAGATTCTGATACACTGTTGTACCATTCCAGTTTACTGACCTAAGATTCTGAACCATTGTTGGAACATTCTAATCCAAGGTCCTCACATTCTGAAACATTATTGTAACGTTCCAATGTAATGTTCTCAGATTCTGATCACTTCTCCCCTTTCTCTCGAACCGTTGATCCCTGTTAGTGCTGTCAGCGATGCTCCTACTCATACTATGGGATAACACATTGACAGAGCCCATTTATCATTCAACCATAGAAACTCTCCACTGGGATAATTAGGATCCACGGAGATTGACATTAATCACAGTCACTGAACAAATATCTCCAGTTAACCTCTTTCAATTCAATATTGGTTTTATTAAAATTAAAAAGAATGTTTAAAATTTACATGTTTGCCATGGAATATGTGGGGGTGACTGAGGGAAGGAATATTGGAGATGGTAGATTGAAGGCATGTAATCATTCAATCTGCCTTGTATATGGGAGTAATGACAAAGGATTGTCAGAACATAAACAAGTTTCTCCATTTATAAATGGAAACATACAGTCTGTAACTACTGATCAGTGATTATAGTGTCAGTAAAATATGGAGAGATCTTTTCTTATACATAATCTGACAGGAAAATGTACCTACGACAGCATGAGTGATAACACACACAGGGCATGGATATGTTAACAGAAAATATGAGGGCAGGTGAGGGTCTTGCTATTAATGTTATCGATGTCAATCAACTGAGATTACGTGCCATTCACTGGATTTCAATTGCAGTGTGATTATGATATTGGAGGCATGGCTGCTGAGACTGGAGGGAGGGAACATGATAATTCCCAATCATCAGTACTGAAATGTTACTCTTTATAAATCATTTGAAGATCAAATTCCAGGATACAACTCCAATGAGTAATGAGGAGAGCCAATATTAGCCATACAACCAGAAGACATTGGAGAAGAAATTTGGCTATGAGGCCCATTGAGCCTGCTCCACCATGCTCCCGCTTTCTATCTGTAACCCTTGATCCCCTTTACAGTCAACAATCCAACTGTCTCAGTCTTACATATACTCAATGATCTGGACTCGACAGACTTCTGTGGCAGTGAATTCCATGGATTCACCACTCTCTTGCTGAAGAGGTTTCTCCTTATCTCTGTTCGAAAAGGTCTTCACTTTACTCTGTCCCCTCGGGTACTAGTCTCTCCTACCATTGCATATATCTTCCCAACATCCACTCTGTCCCAGGTCATTTAGTATTCTATAAGTTTCAATTAGGCCTCCTAACATTCTTCTGAACTCTGTCAAATAGAGACCCAAAGCCCTCAAATATTCTTTATATACATGCCAGCTTTGCATGTTTGCACCATTCTCGTGGATCTCGTCTGAAAACACTCCAGGACCTGTACATCTTTCCTGAAATATGGGACCCAAAACTGCTCACAATAATCCAAATGTGACATGACTAAAGCCTTGTAGAGTCTTAGAAGTACATTCCTGCTTTTATATTTCAGCGCTTTTGAAATAAATGCCATCATTGTCTTTGCCTTCCTAACTACTGACAACCTGCAAGTTTACCTTTCAAGAGTCCTGGACGAGAACTCCGCAGTCTTTTTGCACTTCAGATTTCTGAAATTGCTCGCTTTCAGAAAAACGTCCATGCCTCTATTCATCCTGGCAAAATGCTTTCCCACACTTTTCCACATTGTATTCCATCTGCCATTTCTTTGCTCACTCTCCAAACCTGTGAAAATCCTTCAGCAGGTGAAAGTGAGGACCGCAGATGCTGGAGATCAGAGTCAAACAGTGTGGGCATAGAAAAGTACAGCCTGTCAGGCAGCATCCGAGGAGCAGGAGATTCGACGTTTCAGGCATAAAGCCTTCATCAGGAATGTGGGGTGGGCGGAACGGGCCAGAGAGATAAATGGGAGGGGCTGGAGCTGGGAGGAAGTTAGCTTGGAAGGCGATTGCTAGATGAATTTTGGTGGTGATAGTGATAGGTCAGAGTGGAAGGTGGAGTGGATAGATGGGAAGGAAGATGGACAGGTAGAACAGTTCCCAAGGCAGAAGATGATGCGTTCTCCCTTCAGACGTCAAGTGGCTAGAATTTGGCAGTAGAGGAGGCCAAATACCTGCAAGACCTTGACGGAGTGGGAGGGGATGTTGAAGTATTCAGCCACAGGGCAGTGGGGTTGTTGGGTTTGTGTGTCCGAGTGTTCCCTGAACCGTTCTGCAAGTTGACGTCCTGTCTCTCCAATGCAGAGGAGACAAGGAGCAATGGACAGACGAGATGAGATATTTGGATGCACAGGATTTTCTCTGCCTGATGTGGAAGGATGCTTTGGGGCCTTGGGTTGAGGTAAGAAGGGAGGTGTTGGCACAGGTTTCATACCTGTTGTAGTGGGAAGGGATGGTGTCGGGGTGGGGGGGAAGTTGGCTTGGTGGGGTTGCGTGGACCTAATGGCGTTTGTGAGGGAATGGTCTCAGAAGTATGATGATAGGGGTGGGGAGGGAAGTACATCTCTGTTGGTGAGGTCTGACTGTTGGTGGCAGAAAAGGCGCTGCATGATGCGTTGTAGCCTGAAGTTGGTGGGATGGAAGGCAAGCATCAGAGAGGTTCTAACTTGTTGTAGTTTGAAGGGTGGAGTACAACAGCGGTGCTGTGGGAAGTTAAGGAGATGCGCTCGAGCACCCTCCTGCAGCCGAACCACCTCTTCAATGCTACCTGTCCCTCTATCTATCCTTGCACTGTTTGAAAGCTTAGCCAGAATGCCCTCAGTTCCTTCATTTTGATAATGAATGCACAAAGTGAAAAGTTGTGGTCCCAACCCTGAGTCTTGTGGAACACCACTTGTCACTGGCTGCCATCCTGAGAAGGACACTTTAATCCGCATTCTCTTTCTGTCAGACAGCCAAACTGCTATCCATGCACGCTCCTTGCCTCTAACACAATGGGCCCATACCTTTCTCAATCGCATCATGCATTGCATCTTTTCAAAGGATTCTTGAGGTTCAGATGGATAACATCTATTGGTTCTCCTTGATCTTATCTGCTCATTACTCTCTCAAAGTATTCTAGCCGGTTTGTCTGGCATGTCCTCCCTTTGATGAAACCATGCTGACTCTGTTCTATTTTACCAAAGACTTCAAAATATCCAGAAACCCCATCCTTCACGATGGAATCCATGATGTTACCCACAACCAACCAGTCTGCTAATGAGTCTGCAGTTTTCCATCTTGTGCCTAACTCCCTGAATAAACGGGGTGTCATGCTCGCAATTATACAGCCATTTGGCCCTTTCCTGAGTTTAGTCATTCCTGAAAGATTACAACTTACACTTGCACTAACTCTTCAGCTATCTCCCGTTCAAATCTGGGGTGTAGCCCATCTGGTCCAGGTGAGTTATCCACATTCAGGCCATTCCGTATTCTAGCATGTTCTTCTTGGTGATGGCCACCATATTCAGGACTATCCTCTCACTATCTTGAATAATTAGGAAATTACTCTGTATCCCACCATGAAGGCAGATGCAAAATTCCTCAGCCATTTCTTTGTTTCCCACTACTGTCTTTCCAGCATTATTTTCCAGTGGTCCATATTCACTTTTGCCTCTCTTTTGCATTTTATATATCTAAAGAATCTCTTACAATTTCCTTTATATTACTGGTTAGTTTACCCCCAAATTTAATCTTCGCCCACCTTATTTATTTTTTCTTGCTTTCTGTTGGTCCCAATTCTCCAGTTTCCCTCTGCCCTTCACCGCATTATATGCTTGCTCGTTTGCCATTATGCAATCCCTGACTTCCCTTGTCAGCCTTAGTTGCCTCATCCTCCCTGTATCATACCTCTATTACTCAGCATGAATCGCTGCAGTGACTCCTGGATTAATCTTGAAATCACCAGCCATTGTTGCTCCCCTGTCTTTCCTGCTAGACCCATGTCCTGGTCAATTCTACCCAGCTTCTCCCTTATGCCTCTCCAGTTGCCTTTATTCAGCTGAAATATTGTTAACTCTGATTCTACCTTCTCTCTCAAATTGCAAAATAAATTCAACAATGTTCTGATCACTGCTTCTGAGGTTTTCCTTCACCTTAAGCTGCCTTATCTAGCCTTCATCATTAAATCCAGTGTCATCTGTTCCCGAGTGGGCTCCACCACATGATGCTCCAAAAAGCCATCCTGTAGACATTCCTCAAATTACTTTTCTTGCGATCCACTACCAACTTGGTTTCTCATTCCACTTGTATTTTGAAATACCCCATGATCACTGTAACTTTGCCCTTCCTACAGATCTTTTCTATCTCCTGGTGAATCTTGTGCCCCAGCTTCTGACTACTCTTTGGAGGCCTGTGCAAGTCTCCAACTGTGGTTGTCTTACCTTTGTGATTCCTCAATTCTAACCACGCAGATTCTACACCATCTGACTTTACTTCCTTTCTTACTATTGATTTAATTTCATTTCTTAATAATAAAGTAAACCCACTCCCTCTGCCACCTAACTTTTCGATAATATATATGTCCTTGAATATCCTGATCCCCTTGCAGCCACCTCTCTGTGATGCCCATCACGTCATACCTACCAATTTCAATCTGAGCCACAAGCTCATTTACTCTATTCCTTATACTGCTCGCATTCCGATCTAACCCTTCAACCTTGTATTAAAGGTCTCTCCTCTCATTGTCATTTGTTTGTCCAGTGTGCTTGAAGTTTAATTGCTTACACTTTCCATACACAACTGTCCTATTTGCATCTGTGCTGGATATTGTAATAACCTCTCCTGAGCTCTGTACTCTTACCTCCTCTTTTCTAATTAAACCCGATAACAGAACCCCCAACCCTGCCAACGCACACACACTATGATCAGTTTAGAGCTCTGTCTACAGCCTTAGTTAAGATTCACTTTGACTCTGGTCCCAGCACGGTTCAGACAAAGACTGTCCTATCGGAACAGATACTTTCTTCCTCAGTAATAAAATGTGTTTATTTAACACAAAATACAGGGACAAGAAAAAAAAACATTTCTGCAAATACCAAAACATGAAAACTACAAAGAGACAAGTCTGTTAAAATACACTTACAATGTGGAGCTATATGAATTGAAAGGTGAATTACAAAACCACGGACGAGGTGTTCAAGCTTTATCAGTCATTATTTGACCCACAGCTGAAATGCTGATTTCCCCTCAGTCAGTGATCCCCTCACTGAGATTCTCTCGCCCTGTCTCTATCACAGTGTCTAGAGGGACTACAAGTTCCTGTTAGCCCAGAATATTTAAATTAATTCACCTTCTCCCTGGAACCAATCTATTGTTATTTTGGACCTTGTTCAGCCGTCAGCAACCCGGCTCAGAGAAATTATTGGCAATAAATGATCTGGGATGACAGCAGAGTGCTCACAGGGTACGGACCAGACAAAGGGCTTGCAGTCTGTGGGAGTTCTACATAATATTTCTGTGTATGTGTCCTCATGCTGTTTTCTGATCTAACTTCACACTCACCTGACACCCCTTGCTCTCACTCACTCTGTCGCTCCGTTTTCTATCCATTCCTTTATCTCTCTTGACTTCCTTTTTCTCTGTTAATTTCTCTCTCTCTCTCTCTCTCTCTCTCACACACACACACACACACACAGTTCTCTCTGTTTTCAAATTGTGATATTGGAGAGCTCGTCGGTGTACAATGTGTTAAATGGCCTCCTTCTGTGCTCTTATTAATTCTGAAGCTTTCTGACCCACAATAAAGACTTCAGGTGCCTGGCGAGACAGGCTGATCCTGAGAAGGACACAGTGCAGAATCACCCTTTACCTCTTCCTGTTGTCTGTTATGCAGCGGCCTTGAAATATCTGTTCAAACAAAATAGATTGAAATTCGTGCAGGCGGGAGGACGTTCACCAGATGATTTTGCTGTCAGGATTTAACAAGCAGTTCCCACATATACAATGTGGATTTCCCTGATAGCAGCTCCTCTCAATTGACACGTCCTAGCTCTGCCTGATACTGACGTAATTTGCCTTCCGCCAATTCAGTAGCTTCACACAAGGTCCTGACTTATCAGTGTTCGTAACTATCTTAAATCTGAAAGAGCTGTGATCACTCTTTCTAATATTATATCCCACTGAGACGTCAGTGACCTGACCAGGATCATTAGCCAAGGTCCAGTATGGCTCTTCCTCTCATTGGTCTATCCACATACTGTTGCAGGTAACAAATTCTGCCCCGTCTAAGCCTCTTGCTCCAAGGGACCCCCAGTCATTATTGGGGATGCTAAAGTCACTCACTATGACCACTCTCTTTTTAATACAACTTTCCTTAATTGACGTACATATTCGTTCCTCCATCGCTCCGTGGCTGTTGGAGGGATTATAATAACGCAGTGCTTGAAGCCATCTTATAATTGAGCTTTACCCATATTGCTGCAGTGGATGATCCCTCCTGTAAGTCCTCTTCAAGTGCACGTGTAAAACAACTCGTCCACCTCTTTTACCTTCCTCTCCATCTCGCATAAAACAACGAAATCCTGGAATGTTGAATGGCCAGTCCTTTCCCCCGCTCAACCAAATCTCTGTAAACCCACAACATCATAGTCCCATGTACGGTTTCAGGCTGTCAGTTCATGAGTCTTACCCATAATAATTCTTGCATTGAAATAAATATCCTTCAGCCCAACTCCATCAGATCCTGACCTGATATTTGGTTTGAGTTTCCCTGACGTAAATTCTCCTCGACTATTCTTTGGTAACAGGAGATTACAAAAGACTGTCAATAAAGCAGAAAATATTGTAAACAGACAATTTCAGGTTCCTCCCTTGTCCCTTCAATCTGTACATTGCATCACACACTGTCCAATTCCAATAAACTGCTGGATGATTATTTTGCTTCAAACAACAGTCTCCAGCCTCTCACTGCACATTATTCAACTCTCTCTGGACCCATTGGATTGACTGTTTTCTGATCCCTCTCTCAACCAAGTCTCTGTAAAACCACAACATCATAGTCCCATGTATGGATTCAGGCTCCCAGTTCATCGTCCTTATCCATAACAATTCTTGCATTGAAATAAATAAACTCCATCAGATCCTTACCTGATATTTAGTTTGAGTTTCCCTGATGTAAACTCCTCCTCGTCTATTCTCTGGTAAAAGGAGATTACAAAGGACTGTCAGTAAAGTGGAAAATATTGTAAACAGACAATTTCAGGTTCCTCCCTTGTCCCTTCAATCTGTACATTGCATCACACACTGTCCAATTCCAATAAACTGCTGGATGATTATTTTGCTTCAAACAACAGTCTCCAGCCTCTCACTACACATTATTCAACTCTGTCTGGACCCATTGGATTGACTGTTTTCTGATCCCTCTCTCAACCAAGTCTCTGTAAAGCCACAACATCATAGTCCCATGTATGGATTCAGGCTCCCAGTTCATCGTCCTTATCCATAACAATTCTTGCATTGAAATAAATAAACTCCATCAGATCCTTACCTGATATTTAGTTTGAGTTTCCCTGATGTAAACTCCTCCTCGTCTATTCTCTGGTAAAAGGAGATTACAAACGACTGTCAGTAAAGTGGAAAATATTGTAAACAGACAATTTCAGGTTCCTCCCTTGTCCCTTCAATCTGTACATTGCATCACACACTGTCCAATTCCAATAAACTGCTGGATGATTATTTTGCTCCAAACAACAGTCTCCAGCCTCTCACTGCACATTATTCAACTCTCTCTGGACCCATTGGATTGACTGTTTTCTGATCCCTCTCTCAACCAAATCTCTGTAATATTTATATCATAGTTATATATACTCATTCAAACTCCAAGCTCCAAGCTCAGCTGTCTTGCCTGTCATACTGCTCACATTAAAATCAGCATACTTCCGACTGCCAGTCCCATTGTGTTCACTCCCCTCTGCTAGGTTGTTGTTGGCTTTAGCTGTACTGGGATTAGTCTATAACTCCTCTTTAGTCACTGTGCTTGTGGATGTACTGCTCTAGTTCCCCCAAACTTCCCCCCACTGCCACACTAGTTTAAACCCTCCTGAGTGACAATAGCAAACCTGCCTGCCAGGAGATTGATGACAGTTCACGTCCATCCCGTCCTTCTTGTGTATTTCATACTGACCCAGGAATCTCAATTACCCACATAACGGAGATTTCTGCCAGTTCAGATGCATCCCGTCCTTCTTGTGTGTATCCTGTCGGGAATTCCAATGATCCACATATTGGAGATTGCTGCAAGTTCCGATGCATCCCGTCCTTGTTGTGTATATCCTACCGACCGGGAATCCCAATGATCCACATATTGCAAGTGCTGCCTACCCTACCAGCTCTTTGGACATGTTTTTAACTATACTGCCTTCCTATTCCTAACCTCACTGGCACGTGGCATAATCTAGTCTCTTCAATATTCAAATATCCTTTCAGCACAACTCTGGCAAGAACCTTTACTTTAAAATGGATGGACTTGGCAATAAAAACTTAAGTGTGATCTCATTTACCAGAAAGGTGGAGCCAAAAGAATCAGTCGCAATGACCATAGGATCTGATATCTATCACCTTCACCAAACCTGTGTGACAAGGCATACATATGGAGCATCTATTTGTAGATGGATGAGGATAAACAGAATTAGCCCAAAAGACCAGAAAATGTCAGAACAGCTGGCTGCCATTCTGCCTGTTTACTCTGCTTTGCTGTTCAATTGGATTATAGCTATTCTGTTCTTTTAAATGTTAGGGTCTTTGCCCCGCATCCCTAGCAGTTCAGAACGTGCCCAGTGTCTTTGAGCGCTCCCTGCGTAGGGAGCATCCAGTACCAGGCGGTGGGGTGTGGGGAATCCCGGGGTGGCTCGATGAAAGGCTGCATGCAGTGACGGATGGACTCATGGATTGAGAGAGACGGAGTAGGTAATCAGGGACATGCACTCACATAAGTAGCTGGGCAAGATTCCCAAGCTCTCGGGGAGCCCGAGCACCCGTGCCACTTTTACAATAAAGCCGTCATATTTGCAGCAATCCTCCATCAAACACAAGCAAATATACTGTAGATAGCATAAACATGAAACAAACACAGGAACATATTGTGAAGAGAGAAAGTAATTAATCTTCCCAATGCAGACACGGGGAGATTGTAAAAACTCCACAAAGAAAGGGTTCAGAGATTGGAATTGAACCCGAGTCCCTGACCCTGTGAGGCAGCAGTGTTGTGCCAACACGCTACACAATGATGGGCAAATGGATTAGTATAGTTACATTAATATATTTTCGACAGTCAGTTAACAGGAATGCTCTCACTCAGCCTGTCTAAGATTGGGAAGCCTTTATACAGCAGCAGAGTACAATTTTAGAAGCAATAAAGTGGTGAACACGAAACATGTAAGCTAGCTCTCTTTAGTAAAGGAGATTGCAGGAGTTTTGTTAAGATATATAAAAGGGGAGAGTGAACATTGGACAACCAGAAATTGAGGCTGACTGCAGAGAAATGGAGAACAAAGAATTGGAGAATGAATTGAATAGGTACTTTCCATCAATCCTTTGAAAATGGATAAATCACACAGACTGGAAGGATAACAACCAATGTTATGAAGGAATTAGTGGAGGAGATTGTGAAACCATTGGTCGCGACTGTTCAGGAATAACTATCATCAGACAGAGTCGCAGAGAACTGGAAAATGGATAATGTAAAATCTCTGTGTAAGAAGGAAGAAAGGCAACATACAGGAAATCATAGGGCAGTTTAGCCTGGCATCGGTCGTTAATCGGATTTAGAGTGCATTGCTAGCAATGACATTGCAGAGCACTTGAAGGTACATGGTAAAATAGGGCTGAGTCAGCATGGCCTTATCAAGGAGTGGTCCCGCTGACAAGTCTGTTAGAATTCTATCTGAGGATAATGAGCAGGTTTGATAAAGGCAGAATGTGATCTGATTTGCTAATAGGGAGTGGGTTACATTTGAATCTGTGTTAAATTGATACATGTTAATTTATTGGTTACATCTTGCAGAAGCAGATGTACAAAAACAACTAAAAATTGTAAAGGAACAATTCAATAGTAGTTAATTAAAATAAGGATGGAGGGTCGGGTGATGTGTTGTTTCTCTATGATGTCGGAGTGGTGGATCCCATTGTGGATCCCAGTGACCATGTCTGGAGTAAACGTTGCAAGCTCGAAGAACTCTGGCTCTGAGTCGATGAACTGGAGTTTGAGCTTCAAACAATGTGAGGCATCAAGGAGGGGGAGAGTTCCCTGGATGCTGTGATTCAGGAGACAGTTACACTCCTTAGATCAACTGACTCAAATTCAGCCAGTGGTTAGAAAACGGAGGATTTTGCTATGAGTGAGGCAGGAAGAGGGATCCAGGAGGTAGAATTCCAGGAGCCTCAGCCATGTCGGTGTCTAACGTGTTCAAGAGTTTTCTTCCCTGTGTGGGTGGAAATGGGGACTGCAGGGAGGATGAGCATATTGGCCACAGCACCGAGTTGAGGGAAGCTTTCAAGTGAGGCAAGAAAAGAGAAATGTTACTGTAATTGGGGATAGTATAGTTAGCGGCATAGACACTGCTCTCTGTGATCGGGATTGAGAGTCCTGAAAGTTGCATTACGTACTGGTGTTTGGATAAGGGATATCTCATCTTGGCTGCAGAGGAACGTGGAGTGAGAGGGTAAAGATCCATTGATCGTGGTCAGTGTAGGTACCAACGACAGAGATAAAACTAGGGCAGCGGTTCTGCTTAGGGATACGAAGAACTCAGAGCTAAATTAGAAAACAGAACCAAAAATGAAATAATCTCTGGATTACGGCCTGAGCCATGAGCTAATTAGCACAGGGTCAGCAGGAAAATGCGTGGCTCAACGTTTGATGTGAGAGAAATGGGTTTGTATCATGGGACATTGACACCAGTACTGGGGAAGGAGGGCACTGTTCCGATCTGACGGTCTTCATTTGAACCATGTTGGGACGAGAGTCCTAGCAAATCGCATAACTAGGGCTGTAGGCTGGACTTTAAACTAAATCGGTGTGGGGTGGTGTCAGTTATAGCGAATATTAGAAAACCCGAATTAAAGGAGGGGCAGACTGCAGAACTCAAGAAGAAGGCGTTTTGTATGTTTTCCTTTATTGGTGAGAGCATTGAGTACAGAAGTTGGGAGGTCATGCTGCGGCTGTACAGGACATTGGTTAGGCCACTTTTGGAATATTGCATGCAATTCTGGTCTCCTTCCTATCGGAAAGATGTTGTGAAACTTGAAAGGGTTCAGAAAAGATTTACAAGGATGTTGCTAGGGTTGGAGGATTTGAGCAACAAGGAGAGGCCGAACAGACTGGGACTGTTTTCCCTGGAGCGTCGGAGGCTGAGGGGTGACCTTATAGAAGTTTACAAAATTATGAGGGGCCTGGATAGGACAAATAGACAACGTCTTTTCCCTGGGGTCGGGGAGTCCAGAACTAGAGGGCATAGTTTTAGGGTGAGAGAGGGAAAGAAATAAAAGTGACCTAAGGGGCAACATTTTCACGCAGAGTGTGGT
Source organism: Chiloscyllium punctatum (assembly GCF_047496795.1). NCBI lineage: Eukaryota > Metazoa > Chordata > Chondrichthyes > Orectolobiformes > Hemiscylliidae > Chiloscyllium > Chiloscyllium punctatum. The sequence continues at coordinate 17,381,094 of NC_092767.1, forward strand.
TCGTGTATGGAATGAGCTGCCAGAGGAGGTGATGGAGGCTGGTAAAATTGCAACATTTAAGAGGCATATGGATGGGTATATGAATAGAAAGGGTTTGGAGGGATATGGGTCGGGTGCTGGCAGGTGGGACTAGATTGGGTTGGGATATCTGGTTGGCACGGACGGGTTGGACCGAAGAGTCTGTTTCCATGCTGTAAATCTCTATGACTCTAAGTTATTCAAATCTCCAACACAGACGCAGAGAGCATGTAAAGCGTTAGTAATCAAAAATCAAACACACAGGACAAACAAATAACAATAAGAGGAAAGGCTAATACAGGGCTGAACTGTTATATCGGAATGCATGCAGCATAACGAATAAGGTAAATAAGCTTGTGACTCATGCACAAATTGGCAGGTCGCCATCACGGAGACATCACTGCAAGAGGATCAGGATTGGGAGCTGAATATTCAAGGTTATGCATCCTATCAAAACGGTGGGTTTGTCTTATTAGTAAGAAATGAAATTTAATCAATAATATGAAATGAAGTAAGGTCAAATGGTATAGAATTTGTGTCGGTAGAATTGAGAAATCACAAAGGTTAAAAAAAAGTAGTTGGATTTCTGTTCAGGCCTCCAAACAGTAGTCAGGACTGGGTTGCAAGATACACCAGGAGCTAGAAAGATGTGTAAGAAATACAAAGTTACTGTAATCATGTGGGATTTCATTATGGAGGTGGCTGGGAATTCAGCTTGATGGTGGTTTACAAGAAAAGGAATTTGTAGAATGTCTATAAGATGGCTTTTTGGAGCAGCTTGTGCAGGCAGACTAGATGAGGGAGCTTAAGGTGAAGGAAATAATAGGAGGCAGTGATCATAATATGATTGAATTTACTCTGCAATTTCAGGTGGAGAATTTAGAAACAGAGGTAACGGTATTAAACCTGAATAAAGGAGGAGAAAGTGAGGACTGCAGATGCTGGAGATCAAAGCTGAAAATGTGTTGCTGGAAAAGCGCAGCAGGTCAGGCAGCATCCAAGGAACAGGAGAATCGACGTTTCGGTCATAAGCCCTTCTTCAAGAATGTATGATAAGGGTCCGTGGTGTTAGAGGCAAGGTAGAGGCATGAATAGAAGCTTTTCTGTCCGGCAGAAAGCAGAGAGTGAGGATAAAATGGTCCTTCTCAGGATGGCAGCAGGTGACAAGTGGTGGTCAGCAAGGCACAGTGTTGGGACCATGACTTTTTACTTATTCGTTAACAATCTCGATGATGGAACTGGGGGCACTCTGGCTAACTTTGCAGTCGAAACAAAGATACTTAGAGAGTCAGGTCGGAGAGAGAAGGCGGAGGGGCTGAAGAAGGAATTGGCCAGGTAAAGGGGTTGGCAGATGCATTCTAACATCGGAAAGTGTGAGTTCATGCACTTTAGCACGAAGAATAGAGACATGGTCTATTTCCTAAATGGGTAGAAAATTCAGAAATCTGAAGTGCAAAGGGACTTGGGAGTTCTAGTGCTTGCAGGTTGAGGTAGTAGTTAGGAGGGCAGTTGCAGTTATTATTGATGGCATTTATTACGAGAGAAATTGAATGAAAGAACAGGCTGTATACAGCTTTGGTGAGACTACATTTGGACTATTGCGTGCACTGTTGAGCGCCATATCTCAGGAAGGATGTACTGTCCCTGGCGCTTGTTCAGAAGATTTTCACAGGAATAGTCATAGGAGTGAAAAGTTTATTGTATGAGGAATGTTTGAGACTTTGGGTCTATACTTGATAAAGTTTAGAAGGAAGAGGGGAAATGTAATTGAAACATACAGAATACTGAATGACCTGAACAGAGTGGATTTTCATAAGATGTTTCCATTGGTATGAGAGACAAGGAACCAAGGACACAGCCTTAGCTTAAAGCGAACATCTTTTGGAACGTAGATAAGGAGACTTCTTTAAGCAGGGAAAGTTGAATCTTTGCAATTTATTGCCAGAGAAGGCTGTGCGGCCAGGTCATTGAGTATATTTGAGACGATGATTTTGTTTTGATTATCCAGGGGATCAAGGGTTAAGGGGAGAACGTCGGAGAATGGGCTTGTGAAACTTATCAGTGATGATTGAATGGCGGCGTAGACTAGATCGGCAAACTGGCCTAATTTCTGCTCCTGTATCTTATAGTCTTCTGGTCTAAACCTTAAGGAGGCACCTTGCATCTCTGAGAATATGGATTCATGTTCTTCATGAATGTCAGTAGCTGGTGGGAATAGTTAACTGTTTTAGAATGAGGGTACTGTGGATGCTATGGCCGGATAATATGACATTCAGTGCAGGATCACGCACCAAATGCACAGTATTAATGTGGGGAGAGTTTATTGAAAAGCTGGACCTCTCTGTCTCTCTCAATCACTGTGGGGAGTGGGGTTGGGGTGGGTAGGCGTAACGTCCTCAGGGGCACTTAAACTATCCAGATTCATGCATCCTGAGTGAAATAAAAGTGACGGAATTTATTACCTTCCCATTGTCTGTTTAGAATAGAAGGAGTGATTGTCCATTCCTCTCAAGGTTCAATGCAATCACCTCTTATTATCTCACAGCGCGACAGATCAACCTTCACTCACTCCTCATGGTGCCGTCATCCCAGGGATTAATCCGGTGGAACTCCTGTTTATTCTTTCTGTGATAAGGAGATCGCTCCTTATAAAGGAGATAAAATCTGTCCACAATACCCCAAACACTGCCTCAACAATGGTCTCAGAGTTGATCACAATAATTCCTTTCCCTCACTTTGCTGGCTCCATTTTCTTCATGTGACACAGGAAACCATTCGTTTACGATGCACTGTCACTGATTTGGAATTTAAACCATCCTTACATCTGTAGGTCAACTTCAATAAAGCCAGCACCAGAGGTGCCTATCGAGGTGAACATCACTCTCGGAGAGAGACTCAATCACGAAGAATACGTCTAAAACAGTGAATGGCTACCGACCTGAATGGAAATCAGCTGCAGGAGTATGGGATACAGGCAGAAGAAGGGAGTTATCTCTCCTTTTGACCTGCCCTTACGGGATGTATGCAGACCTGGTCAGGCCAGCATGTTATGCCAGTCTTGAACTGAGTGACTGGTTTAGCTTTTCCACAGGACTGAAAAGAGTAAAACACAGTGCTGTGGGTTTGCAGTCACACAGAGACCTGACCAGGGAAGGATGCCCCATTTCTTTCTCTAATGAGCATGAGGCAAGCCAATATCAACAGATTATTATTCTGTGGCTCTAGATTATGAACCAATGATGTGACCACCATACACTGTCTTCGCATCTTTCAGATTCTGTGCAGAGAACAAGTTAAACATCTCAAGTGCAATTACTTTGCAATGGACTCGTGTTAAGAAGGGACTTGAAACAGCTGTATCCGGAATTAACAAAGGCACAAATGTTGGTTTATTCAGGAGTTGCACTGAGGCTGAGGAGGAGACTTGACGTCACAATGGTTGTACTGGAAAGCATTGGTGAATGGGGAAGATATGGAGATGTAAACTGTGCAGGAGGAAATGAATCAAAGAGGTTGAGAACCGTCTGTTTCATCCTCGCATATTGGTGTGCAACTTGTCCCGAGTAACTTGTTCGTTATAATTTCTCAGGAATGGATGCTTTGACTGGAAATGAAAACATTGACGTGCACCTTCCCAAAATTTACATCACATGATCATCAATTCTGTTCAGACCGTTTCACTAGACATCTCGAGTGACTTACGAGTCACACCAACTATAGCAAGGATAGGATAGTAACCAGCTTGAATAACCAGCAGTACATCTTCAATCCGGATGCCAATGATATCCAAGGCTGGGAAAGCCAATAAAGTCCCCAGAATAAACTCCCGCCCATTGTTGGAACATTCCAGTCTAATGCTACCAGTTTCTGATCTCTCCTCACCCTGACTTCCAGGTGTCCGTCAAGTTCAGAGTCCTTCAGAGTTCCCTACGCGCTCTCAAGGATGTCCTCACAAGAACGGGGTACGATGCTCCACTCATCGACCTCCAGTTACGACGTGCCACAGCAAGGAACCGTCATGACCTCCTCAGGAGACAGACACGTGCTGCAACTGACAGGTTACTCCTTCGTTGTTCAGTACTTCCCAGGGCCTGAAAAATTACACCATGTTCTTCGTGACCTGCAACACACTATCAGTGAGGATGAGCAGGGTACCAAGGTCTTCCCCACACCTCCACTACTTGCCTTTAAACAACCGCCAAACCTCAAACAGATCATTGTTCGTAGCAAACTGCCCGGCTCTCAGGACAACTCCATACAACCCTGTCACGGTGAATGCTCCAAGACGTGTCAGATTGTGGACATAGGTACCACTATGACGCGTGGGAACACCTCCCACCTTGTACATGGCAGGTACTCATGTGACTCTGCCAACGTTGTCTATCTTATACGTTGCAGGCAAGGATGCCTGGAGGCATGGTACATTGGGGAAACCGAGCAAAGGCTACGACAACGGATGAATGGGCACTGCACAACAATTAACAGACAGGAGTGTTCCCTCCCAGTTGGGGAACACTTCAGTCGTCCAGGACATTCAACCTCGGACCTTCGGGTGACCATTCTCCAAGGTGGACTTTGGGACAGGCAGCAGGGAAAAGTGGCCGGGCAGAGGCTGATAGCTAAGTTTGGTACCCGTAGGGAGGGCCTCAACCGGGACCTTGGGTTCATGTCACATTACAGGTGAACACCATTGCACTACACACGCATACACAGATATTCCTACACACACACACTCTCACATGCACACGGACATATGTACACACAGACGCGCACACAGAGACCCACAAACACCCTTATAGACACACACACTCCCACACTCACACATGCACCCCGTCACAGACTTGCGACAATCTGCACTCACTACACACACAAAAAAACACTCTTTCTCACACTCACAACCCCCACCCCAGACAGACACACACACGCAGACAGACATAGACGCACATGCACATATATATTTTGTGGGGTGAATTTGTACTTGCAGAGGTACATTGTACTGAGCTCAAAAACTGCATGAATTTATGTAAAACTCCGCTATCTCACTTTTTAGTTTAGAATCAGTCTAAACATCAGGTCATAGACAGAGAACACAGGGGGCTAACATCTTCAACATACTGTCCAGCTATCACCATTGTTCACAGCTAACCCGAGAATGCAACATTTAAAAAAAGGTTTTGTGATTTACACATGAAAGAAGTGAAACTATCACTGTATTCTAACAGATGACAGGCTTAACAGACAATCAATTTTGCAATGTATAATTTCAGTTACATCACACTGTAAATTTTTGCTATAAATTCTGTGTTACGATCGAGCCCTCCACTATCAACTGATGAAGGAGTGTCGCTCCAAAAGCTACTGTGCTTCCAATTAAAGCTGTTGGACTATAACTTGGCGTTGTGTGATTTTTAACTTTGTACGCCCCCGTCCAACACCGGCATCTCCAAATCATGACAATTCAGATAGTTATTCCAGAATCAGAGAGGACAGGTGTGGGTCATGATGTTGATGTTATCGATGTTAAGGAACTGTTGTGAAGTACCTAACTGGACTTCATTTACATTGTGATTATGACATTGGGGAAAAGAGAGAAGATGGAGAGGATTCGGGGACATGACTGTTCAGTTTGGCGGAGGGACAGTGATGTTCCCCACACACTCGCGTTGGAACGTTACTCTTTATAACTCATATGAAGAACAGATTAAAGTGTATATCTACAATGAGGAATTAGCAGAGACAATATTAATGAAATGCATTTATGCAATACAAAATACAGCGAAATAAATGATTTTCTGTACAAACCAAAATATGCAAACTTCAAAGACATAAGGTTGTTAAAATGCACTCCTGATATGGAACTATATAAATTGAAATGTGGATTACAAAACTATGGAAGTGGTGTGTGATATTTATCAATCATTATTTGATCCACAGCTGAGATCCTGATTTCCCCTCTGTCAGTGTAATGGAAAAGAAACAAACTTAACATTTTCTGTGAAACCTGAAAGAGAATGCTATGCTAATTCTAAAACTTTTCTGAAAGTTGCAAACACTATGCTGAATTCTGCAGTAGAGGAGACAGCTTGTCTTTGCTGAACTTTGTATGCATTCAACCTGGCCTGGCGAGCAGGCGAATTCAGCAGAAAAGCTAAGGAAAACAGAAAGAGAGTTATGTCCACAGCAAGGGAGTGAGAAAATAAGAACTCGAATGTTTCCCAGCCCTTGTCCTTGAGCGTGTGATAAGAAGAATACAAAAGGAATACGTTAATTATATTCAGGGCCCTTACACAAGGCGTGTTTGTGAAGTGTAATGGTTCCATGCAGTGGTTAAAAATAAAGCTTTTTCTTTGCTCTTGCTCGCATCTGAGTCCAGTCAGTTTAATTTCCACGACAGTCAGCGATCCAACTGACAAAGATTCTCTGGACCAGTCTCTCACACAGTGGGGGTTATCATTTCCTGCTGGTCTTGGCATAGTCTATATTTTTTAAAAATCCACCTTCTCCATGTACTAATCTATTGGCCAAATGGATTTTGTTTAGCTGTCAGTAACCTAGCTCTGTGACATTATTGGAAAGGATTGATCTGGGATGACAGCCAGTATCAGCAAACTGCTTACTGTGTATGACACCCAGACAAAGGGTTTGCAGTCCAAAGGAATTTCTAAATGAAACTTCTGAATTCTGTCTGTCCATATCTATCCACCTTCATGCTGTCTTCTGATCTATTTCACCTCACCCTCATCTAACGCCTCTTCATCCCTCTCTCAGTTAGTCGCTCCCCTTTCTATTCTCTCTTACTTTAACTCTCTTCACTTTCTTTCTCTCTGTTTATTTCTCTCATACAATCTATCTCCACATAATCTCTCTATATCCAGTTGTGCAGTTGGAGAGATTGTGACCCCACGATGGGCTGACTGACCTCCATTTGTGCTATAATAATTCTGCGGTTCTCTGACCCAAAATAAACACTTTCGGTGCCTGGACAGACACGCTGGTCCGGTGACAGGTACAGTGCACAATCACCAATTATCTCATCCTGTTCTCTGATGTGCAGCTGCCTTGAAATGTCTGTTCAAACAAAACGGACTGAATGAAATTCGAGCAGTGGGGAGGACGATCTTCACAGTGTATTTCAGTCAGGATTTACTGAAGGATGAGGTTCCACAATAACATAACAATGATAGAAAAACAGGACAACACAATGAATAGCAGTCGAGTACAACATGTGATTCCAACTAAACTTCACCGTATTACTGCGAGATTATCAATCCAGAAAATCAGCTCCTGTTCTGTGGACCGAGGTTCGAATCCCGCGACTGCAGAGGGTGGCAATTCAATTCAATAATTTTAAAATATCCCTGCAATTAATATTCTGCCTATGAGAATGAAATCGTTGCCAATTGTCATAAAAATCCATCTGGTTCACTGAAGGAATCTTCAATGAAGGAATCTTCCATTTCCCATCTGGTTGGGCCGACCGTTGACTCCAAACCCAAAGCAATGTGATTGACTCTCAATCGCCCTCTGAAATGGTTTAGCGAGTCAGTCAGATGGGCTACAAAATCTCAAAGAAATGAAACCAGATGTATTGACCTGGATACCGAAAAAGTGAACGTTAGAAACCTGGAAAGTCCTCCTTACTAACAATGAGGGCTCGTACCAAAATTGGGACAATTGTTTTACAGACCAGTCAAGCAACAGCTTGACATAGGCATACTCACGGAATTTTAGATTGCAGATAAAACCCAGACAGCACCATCACCATCGCTGCATATGTCCTGTCCCAAAGGCAGGACCGATCTGGCACAGGACGCAGCTCAGTGCGATAGAGTCGGGTGGTAGATGCTCTGGGAGTCCCTGTGACCTATAACCTCATATCCCCCACTTAACAATTGCCATCAAGCAAGTGGATCAACCCTGGTTCAAAAGAGAGTGCAGGAGGGCAAGCCAGGAGCAGACCCAGGCATACATAAAGATAAAATGTTAATCTGCTGAAGTTTCCAAACAGAACTATTTGCATGCCAAATAGCATAAAATGCTAGGGACAGGCAGAGCTAAGCGATCCCAGAACTAACACATCAGATCTGAGCTCTTAAGTCCTGCGAAACTGATCGTGGATAGTGCTGGACGACTACACAACTCACGGAGGAGGAGGCTCCACAAATATCCCCAACCTCAATGATGGAGGAGCTCAGTACATCAGTGTAAAAGATAAGGCAGAAGATTTCACAGAATTCTTCACGCAGAAGTTTCGAGTGGATGATCCACTTCAGTCTCCTCCCTTGGTCCCCATCATTACAGATAGCGGTCTTCAGCAAATTCGATTGACTGATATCAAGAAACGGTTGAAGGCACTCGATACTGCAAAGGCATCACCTTCATCACCACACAAGACAACACCTTCAGTGACTCTCCGGATAAATCCTAGATCCAAGCATCTTCAGCTGCTTTATCAATGACCTTCCCTCCATCATAATGTCAGACCTGGGGTTATTCGACAATGACTGCACAATGTTCAGCACCATTCACAAATGCTCAGATACGGAAGCAGTCCATGCTAAAATGCCACAAGATCTGTCCCTCTCCATCTTAGGCTGACAAGTGGCAAGTAACATGTGCACTACACAGATGCCAGACAATGACCCTCATCAATAAGAAACAATATAACAACTTAGTATTTGCAGCATTATCATCACTCAGTTCCCCACTATCAATATCCTGGGGGTTATAATTGATTAGAAACTCAACTCACTCACCACATAAATGTAAGAGCAGATCAGAGGTTAGGAATACTGCGCGAGTAACTCAACTCCTGACTTCCTAAAGCCTGTCAATCATCTAAAAGGCACAAGTCAGGATTGAGATGGAATTCTCCCACTTGCCTGAATGAGTGCAGACCCAACAAGACTAAAGAAGCTTGAAACCATCCAGAACAAAATAGTCCATTTGATTGGCATCACATTCACAAGCTTTCACTCCCTCCACCACCGTCGCTCAGTAGCAGAAGTGTGTATTATCTACATGACACAATGCAGAAATACCCCAAAGATCCTCAGAGAGCATTTTCCAATCCCTCGAACACTTACATCTGGAATGACAAGGCCAGCATACTGATGGGAATGGCATCACATATAAATTCCCTTCCAAACCAATCAACATCCTGATGTGGAAATATATCGCCGTTCCTACACTGTTACTGGTAAAAACCCTGGAATTCCCTCCTTAATAGCATTGTGGGTCAACACACAGCAAGTGGACTGCAGCGGTTGAAGAAAGCAGCTCAGCACCACTTTCTCAGGATGGCAACGAGGGACGGACAAGAAATGTTGGGCCCACGCAGCGATGTCACATCCAAAAAAGATTTTAAAAAAATAGTTCCAAATTGAGCTTCTCGATGGGACAGGTTATCTGATTTGAACATGAACAGGAAAGCAGTGTTTCTGATACAGAACATTGTAGACGTTTCTGTTATTAGAAGGATGTTCAGTGTTCGATAACTTATTGTCGCTCTGTGCTGTGATAAATTGCATCTGTTTTGTTAAATTCAACAATACTGGTGTAACAGGATGAATCCTTCGAAAATACCAAACTGAAAATGGCAATCAATTGAGAGACAGTGTATTCCCGCCACATGAGACTCACATATAGCTGTTTATATTCAACGTTTAATGGAATACTGGCCGACACTGAATCCTCCCATTGTTCATATCACAGAGGTTACCATTGAACAGAACGTGAAGTCAAATCAACATACAAATACAAGGGTTACAAGAGCTGCTCAGAGACAAACAATTCTGCACTGAAAAAATAGATCACATGACCATAACAGCATGAGATATTGCTATAGATTGAGTCCATTCAGCCCATTCCTTCTCTGTGAAACTGTGTCATTTTATCATAGTCTCTATGAGTAGTGGACTTATCTTCTACACACTGACTGATTACTGCAAAGATTGATACAATCAGTTTCTATCAGATGCCTCGTCTCCCATTCTTCTAAATTCCATCGAGTACAACACTGCCGCTTATGACAAGCCACCATCCCCAGGATGGATCACCTCCAACACCAGTTGATCTTTTCCCAGAGATATTGCCCAAAATAGCTCCCAACATTCGAAATGCCGTCTGAATATTGCCCATTACATTCTCAGCGGTATGACTCCTCTCTTTAATTCTAGATCCCTTGAAATGAATGCGAACATTGCATTTGCTTTCCTAACTGCCAATTGAACCTGCACAGTAACCATAACAGAGAACGAGTGTTTCAAAATCCTTTTGTGCTTCAGGTTTAATGGATCCTATTAGAACATAGTGTCTGCCTCTAGTCCGCCTACCAAAGTGCATACTCTCACACATGTCCATATTATATTCCATCAGCAACGTGTTTGCCCACAGTCCTAAACTGTCCAAGCTTTTTTGAAGTCTCCCAACTTCATGAATATCACCTGCCCATCCAACCATCACTGTAACATCTCGAAACTGAGCAAAAATGCCCTCAGGTCTTTTGTTCAGGTGATTCATGTAAATGGCACTTCCTGACTCCCAAAGGACTGTGGGAAAGTGAAGACAGCAGATGCTGGAGATCAGAGCTGAAAAATGTGTTGCTGGAAAAGCGCAGCAGTTCAGGCAGCATCCAAGGAGCAGGAGGATCGATGTTTCGGGCATGATCCCTTCTTCAGGAATGAGGAAAGTATGCCCAGAAGGCTGAGATAAAAGGTAGGGAGGAGGGACTTGGGGGAGCGGCGTTGGAAATGCGATAGTTGGAAGGAGGTTAAGGTGAGTGTCATAGGACGGAGAGGGGGTGAGGGCGGAGAAGTCAGGAAGAAGATTGCAGGTTAGGAAGGTGGTGCTGAGTTCGAGGTTTGGGACTGAGACAAGGTGGGGGGAGGGGAAATGAGGAAGCTGGAGAAATCTGAATTCATCCCTTGTGGTTGAAGGATTCCGAGGCGGAAGATGAGGCGCTCTTTCTCCAGCCGTCGTGTTGCTATGGTCTGGCGATGGAGGAGACCAAGGACCTGCATGTCCTTGGCGGAGTGGGTGAGGGAATTGATGTGTTGAGCCACGGGGTGGTTGGGTTGGTTGGTCTGGGTGTCCCAGAGGTGTTTTCTGAAACGTTTCACATGTAGGCGGCCTGTCTCCCCAATATAGAGGAGGCCACATCGGGTGCAGCGGATGCAGTAAATAATATGTATGGAGGTGCAGGTGAATTTGTGGCAAATATGGAAGGATCCCTTGGGGCCTTGGAGGGAAGTAAGGGGGGAGGTGTGGGCGCAACATTTTCATTTCTTGCGTTTGCAGGGGAAGGTGCCGGGAGTGGAGGTTGGGTTGGTGGGAGGGTGTGGACCTGACGAGGGAGTCATGGAGGGTGTGGTCTTTTCAGAACACTGACAGTGGAGGAGAGGGGAATATATCCTTGATGGTGGGGTCCATTTGGAGGTGGCCGAAATGACGACGGATGATACAATGTAGTTGGAGGTTGGTGGGGTGGTAGGTGAGGACCAATGGGGTTATGTTCTGTTGGCAATTGGAGGAGTGGGGTTCAAGGGCGGAGGAGCGGGATGTGGAGGAAATGCGGTGAAGAGCATCGTCAACCATGTCTGAGGGGAAATTGCGGTCTTTGAAGAAGGAGGCCATCTGGGTTGTTTGCTATCGGAACTGGTCCTCCTGGGAGCAGATGCGGTGGAGGCGAAGGAATTGGGAATATGGGATGACGTTTTTACAGGGGGCAGGGAGGGAGGAGGTGTAGTCTAGGTAGCTGTGGCAGTCGGTCGGTTTATATTAAATGTCCGTGCTGATTTGGTCGCCCGAGATAGAAATTGAGAGGTCTAGGAAGGAGAGGGAGGAGTCTGAGAATTTACCTGGACCGCCTCAGACTTCTCCCTCCCCTTCCACCTTTCGTATTTCCAACGCCCCTCCCCCAAGTCCCTCCTCCCTACCTTTTATCTTAGCCTGGTTAGCTCACTTTCCTCATTCCTGAAGAAGGGCTCATGCCGAAAACGTCGATTCTCCTGCTCTTTAGATGCTGCCTGACCTGCTGCACTTTTCCAGCAACACATTTTTCAGCTCTGTGTTTGCTCATGTACAAGGATGATAGTGGTTTTCTTGAAGCAGGCTGGGATTTCGGCTTCAGGACGGAGAGGTTGAAGTTGTTTGTAAATACCTCTGTCAGTTGGTTCTCACAGGATCTGAGTGCTCAGCCAGGAACACTCTCCAGGCCTGTCGCTCTCCTTGACTTGACCTGCAGGAAGACTGATCATGTCTGCCATGGTGACATCGGGCACAGGTACATCCGAGGCTCATGCCCAAAACGTCAATTCAGCTGCTCCTTGGATGATGCCTGACCTGCTGCGCTTTTCCAGCAACACATTTTTCAGCTCTGATCTCCAGCATCTGCAGTCCTCATTTTCTCCTAGTGAGAAAACACGTGCAACATTCCTTAATGTCTACCGCCCAGTGGCTCTGACCTCAATAAACGTGAAGTGCTTTGAGATACTGGTTATGGCCCACATCACCTCCAGTCTCCCAGCCTGACCTGCTGTCCTAGAATGTGCCGACTGATGTAACGGGTCCACAACGGATGCCATATACCTGCCCTGCCCTCATCCATGGAACATCTGGACAACAAGGATGCAAACATCAGACTCCTGGTCATTGACTACAGATCCACCTTCAACATCATTATTCCCTCCAGACTTATCTCAAAACTACTGACCAAAACTCATGGCTCCACCCTCTGCAACTGGATACCCTGGTTTCTGACACACAGACCACAATCTGTGAAGATAGGTATCTGTACATTCTCCAAAATAAAACTGAACATTGGAACTACTGGAGGATGTGTTCTCAGCCCCCTATTGAACTCTCCGTGCACCCACAGCAGTGTCCTCATCCCCTACTGTACTCCCTGTATATCCACAGCTGTGACCTCCGTCCCCTACTGTACTCCTTGTACACACATGGCTGTGCCCTCACCCTCCTACTGTACTCCCTGTACTCCCATGGTTGTGTCCTTAGCCCCCTGCTGTACTCCCTGCACTCCCATGGCTGTGTCCTCATCCCCATACCCTACTCCCTCTACTCCAATATCTCTGTCTTCACCCCTACTGTACTCCCTGTACACACGTGGCTGTGTTTTCAAATTCCAAACAACGCCAGCTACAAGTTCGCTGATGACATCACCAAATCAGGAGGGATATGAAACAACGTTCATTCAGAATACAGAAAGGAGATTGAGGGCTTCGTGGCATGGTGTAATGATAATAGCCTCTATCTCAAATTCGGCAATAGTAAGGAACTGATCATTGAGTTCAGAAAGAAAGGAGAGGAACCCACCGTCATCGACATCAATGGTTGAGGCAGTGCAGAGCATCAACTCCCTCAGAGTGATGATAACTGACAACCTACTCTGGTCTTCTTGCATAGGTGTGACAGTCAAGAAGGTTCAATAACGCCTCTTCTTCCTCAGGAGGCCCAGGAAATTCAGCATGTACTACTTCGAAAGGTACACCATTGAGAGCATACTATTTGGATGCTTCACCGCTTCATACAGCAATGCTCTGCCCAGGACCGCAAGAAACGACAGAAGGATGGGTGCACAGCCAATCTCCCAACCATCGACTCTACTTACACGGCTCGTTGCTGCAGAAAGGCTGCCAACATTTAGAACAAAGAACAAAGAACATAGAACAGTACAGCACAGAACAGGCCCTTCAGCCCATGATGTTGTGCCGACCATTGATCCTCGTGTATGGACCCTCAAATTTCTGTGACTATATGCAGGTCCAGCTGTCTCTTAAATGTCCCCAATGACCTTGCTTCCACAACTGCTGGCAACGCATTCCATGCTCTCACAACTCTCTGTGTAAAGAACCCGCCTCTGACATCCCCTCTATAGTTTCCTCCTACCAGCTTAAAACTATGACCCCTCGTGTTAGCCATCTCTGCTCTGGGAAATAGTCTCTGGCTATCGACAATATCTTTGCCTCTCATTATCTTGTATAATCAGTCAGGTCCCATCTCCTCCTCCTTTTCTCCAATGAAAAAAGTCCAAGCTCAGTCAACCTCTTTTCATAAGATAAGCCCTCCAGTCCTGGCAGCATCTTGGTAAACCACCTCTGAACCCTCTCCAAAACACTAACATCTTTCCTATAATAGGGCGACCAGAACTGGGCGCAATATTCCAAGTGCGGTCTAACCAAAGTTTTATAGAGCTGCAACAAGATCTCAGGACTCTTAAACTCAATCTCCCTGTTAATGAAAGCCAAAACACCATATGCTTTCTCAACAACCCTGTCCACTTGGGTGGCCATTTTAAGGGATCTATGTACCTGCACACCAAGATCCCTCTGTTCCTCCTCCTATCCTTAATCCTGTACTCAGCTTTCAAATTCGACCTTCCAAAATGCATCACCTCGCATTTATCCCGGTTGAATTCCATTTGTCACCTCTCAGCCCATCTCTGCATCCTGTCAATGTCCCACTGCAGCCTGCAACAGCCGTCTATACTGTCAACGACACCTCCGACCTTTGTGTCATCTGCAAAATTGCTGACCCATCCTTCAATCCCCTCATCTAAGCCATGAAGAAAAATTACAAACAGTAGAGGCCCAAGTAGGAAACCCTGTGGAACACCAATCACCACTGACTTCCAGGCAGAATATTTTCCTTATACTACCACTCGCTGTCTTCTGTTCGCTACCTAATTCTGTATCCAGACAGGTAAGTTCCCCTGTATCCCATTCCTCCGGACCTTCTGAATGAGCCTACCATGGGGAACCTTATCAAATGCCTTGTTGAAGTCGATATACACCACATCCACACTTCGACCCTCATCAACGTTTCTAGTCACATCCTCAAAGAACTCAATAGGTTTTTTGAGGCATGACCTGCCCCTCACAAAACCGTGTTGACTGCATTTAATCAAGCCATGCTCTTCCGGATGGTCATAAATCCTATCCCTCAGAATTCTTTCTAACACCTTACAGACGACAGATGTGAGACTTACAGGTTCATAATTGCCGGGGATTTCCCTATTTCCTATCTTGAAGAGAGGAATTACATTTGCCTCTCTCCAGTCCTCAGGTACGACACCAGTGGAGAGCGAGGATGCAAAGATCTTCGCAAGTGGCGAAGCAATTGCATTTCTCGTTTCCCAAAGCAGCCGAGGACAAATCTGGTCCAGGCCTGGCGACTTTTCAATCTTAATGTTGGACAAAATTTTGAGCACATCAGCTTCCTCTATCTCTATCCATTCCAGCATACACACCTGCTCTTCAAAGGTTTCATTCACTACAAAGTTCGTTTCTTTCGCAAGTACAGAAGCAAAAAAACACATTTCGGGCTTCCCCTCCATCCTCAGCCTTCACACAGAAGTTCCTAATGCTATCCCTGATCGGCGCTGCTCTTTCTTTGACCATTCTCTTATTCCTCACATAAGTGTAAAATGCCTTTGTGTTCCGCCTAATCAGTTCTGCCAAGCCTTTCTCGTGCCCCCTCCTGGCTCTCCTCAGACCATTTGTGAGCTCCTTCCTCGCCTGCCTGTGATCCTCTAGAGCTGAGCTTGACCCTAGCTTCCTCCACCTTACGTAAGCTACCTTCTTCCTTTTGATGAGAAGCTC
The DNA here is from genome assembly GCF_047496795.1 of Chiloscyllium punctatum. NCBI lineage: Eukaryota > Metazoa > Chordata > Chondrichthyes > Orectolobiformes > Hemiscylliidae > Chiloscyllium > Chiloscyllium punctatum. The sequence goes on from NC_092767.1 coordinate 17,396,729, forward strand.
CACCGCTATCGCAGATTACTGAGGGAAGGGAAACAGGAAATAGCTGGGGCATTAATAGATATCTTTGTAGCATCCTTGAACACAAATGAGGTCCCGGAGGAATGGAAAGTTGTTGCTTAAGAAGGGTAGCATGAATAATCCAGTTAATTATAGACCAGTGAGCCTGTCATCAGAGGTAGGGGAACTGATAGAGAAGATACTGAGGGATAAGGTCTTTCCTCATTTGGGTGAAAATGGTCTTATGAGTGATAGACAAGATGGTTATGTGCTGGGAAGGTAATGACTTACCAATTTAATAGAATTCTTTCAGGAAGTGACAAAGTTGATTGATGAGGGAGGGACTGTAGATGTCATGTACATGGACTTCAGGAATACGTTTGGTAAGTTTTTCCATAGTCGGGTTATGGAGAAAGTGAAGTCACATGGTGTCCACGGTGTGCTAGCTACATGGATAAAGAACTGGCTGGACAACAGGGTACAGAGCGTAGTAGAGAAAGGCAGATTCTTAAAATGGAGGACTGTGACCAGTTGTGCTCCATTTAAGATGTTTCCAGAAAGATACATGATTGTGCAGGGTGCAAAGGGATACAGACCCTCAGAAAATTGGGAACTGATTTAGATAGAGGATCTGGATCAGCGCAGGATTTGACCGACAAATGGCCTGTTGAACTGAAATTTTCTTATTTCTAACATTACCAAAGACCCATCACATCCATGTAAAGATCTCCCACAACCTCTTCCATCAGGCTAAAAGATACAGAAGCTTGAAAATACAGATCAGCTGGTTCAGTAACGGCTTCTTCCTGGCTGTAATTAGACTGATGAATGGACTCTAATCTCAGATAATGCTGATCTTGTTCATGCTGATCTCACCTAGCGCATGCTCTATGCAGCGTAACCGATATCCCTCTCAGACATGTTTTACAGCCATCGTTCTGTACATCCTTGCTTACTTTGATCTGCCTGGACATCTTGGTACAGGTCAAAATAAGTCCTCACCTCCACCCCCCTAGCTCCCTCCAGTGCTCACTCCCAGGTCTCTCCAGTCCTCATCCCCAGCTTCTCCCATACCCCCCAGTTCCCTGTGACCCCATCCCCAGCTCCCCGTTCCCTTTGTCTCTCACTGTGTCATTCACACTGTCTGTTTCCCTCTGTTTTCCTTTTCCCTGCCTTCTGTTTCTTTCGCTGAACCTACTATCTTCCCTGCTCCCTGTCCATGTGACTGTTTGTTTCCTTGTTTTGTTTCCTTTCTCTCTTTGATTGACTGTCCATCTGTTTCCCTCGCTGTGTTCTCTTTCTCCTTCCCTTCGTATCTGTCTATTTCGCCGTCGTTGTGATGGTGATGGCTTCTCTATTCGTTTGAAGCGGGTGATAGTTCATTTGTTCGATGCTGGCAATGCAATAAACTCAACTGGGTTTTGGTATGAAAGACATAATTTAAAATTATCGGTTAAACTTCAATTGTTCACAAAACAGCAACCAGAACATGTGTATCCATTTAACAGCAATTATTATATCTACCTATTTTGGAACAACCCATCTCCCAATGTTCCTTACGCTGGCAACTGGAAACATTCTATTCGGGTGCATAATGGTCTGACATGGTAACTGCTCTGCCCAGGACCATAAAAAAAAACTACAGACGGTTGTGTGCACAGTCCAGACCATCACGGAAGACCACCTTCCATCATTTATACTTGTAATTGTCGCAGAAAGGCTGGCAACATCAAAGATCTCTCCCAAAACAATAATGATCTCCTATAACCTCTTCTAACAGGGAGGAGACACAAAGGTTTGAAAACATGGACGATGTATGCTCAGGGACACTTCCTTTCCTACCATTATTAGACTGACAAATTGATATCTCTCACTTTTCCAATAATATTAGTCTTGCTAATGTCGATTTTGCTTTGCTAACCTCCTGTGAAGCTGTAACCATGTTTGCCTCACTGTATGTAAGTACCCCACGATCACTGTATTCTTGTTTACTAACATGTGCCTGCACTCCTCGCAAATCAAACGTTTCCATTGTACATTTGATTAAAATTAACCAAATCAAATCAGATCAATCACGTGGACTGCAGTGGCTCAAGTTCATCTCAAGGGCAACTGGGAAAATGAACTAATGCTGGCCCAGTCAGATACCCATATCCCGTTAACAAATATAAGAAGATGACCACACTCAGAGAATACTGACAGGGGGAATCAAATCCCTTAAAACATAACCCTAGATAAATACAGGCTTCCCTCACTATCTGAAAGAAACCATTCGCAAGCTGATATGGTGTAAAGTGCAGTTGCACTAATTTATATGGGGAAAAAATCGCCTTTCTTCGTAAAAGTGAAAATCCTATTTGAATTTCTTTTGGTTAGCGAAACAAGGCCTAATGTAGGTCATTTGGGAAGGGAGGTGGCGAAAAGCGAACTTTTGAAAAGCGGGAAATACCTATATGTACATGTGCATGATATTCAGGAAGATGGGAATGGCGAAAAATAAATGAGGTGAATCTCATATTTTATTTCCAGCCGAGCTGATCATCATTCTCTTTGTTTCCTCTTTTTTCTTCTGTATCCCTCTTTCTCTATTGATTCCTCCTTCCCTTCAAACCTTCAAAGCACACATCCCTGTCAACGGTATTAAACACACACTTTTCCAAGTGCTTTCAGTTCAGGAAAGCTCCCCAGCACTTTCTGTTCGTTTCTTTGCATTGCCTTGTATAATTTCAGATTTTCAGCGTCTTCCATTATTTGATTTCACCTTCAATTTTGTTCTTTCGTGGGATGTTGGCATCTCTGCCAAGGGCAGCATTTGGTGACCATCACTAATTGCCCTGATTCTAAGGCCATTCCACAAGCCAATATAAAGTTAAACACATTGTTATGGACCTGAAGTCTCACTTAACCCAGACCAAGTAATAATATTAGATTATCTTACTGATCAGTGAAACAGGAACGTTTTCAGACAAAAAGTTGCTTTTATGGTTGTTTTTGTGAAATTCACTTTTATTCCAATTCTTATCAGTTTTATTGAAGTCTTGTCATCAGCTGTGATGGAATTGAAACAAATCACTTGAAACAATATCTTTCGTTTAATTAGCATTGCTTCTGAATTACATCCAGCGACATTCCTACGTTCATATATTGCCTTAATCATGAAGTAACGTCCAAGACAAGAACAATTTTATGATTGAAATGATTGTCAGAAGAGAGCTTGAAGCATTAAGTCTGAATTTTACCAACGTGCAGCCAATGGTTTGTTCAGCAACAGCACTGACGCAGAGATGAAGATTGGGGATACGAGGAGCTGGGAGTGGACAGGTTTGGTGACAGAGAGAACAGAAGACATAAATCAGTTCAGGGCAAAAAGGGATCTCGAGGTTGAGCACAATTTTGTTCGCAGATGTTGGTGAGGGAGTGGTCTGTAATTCATGGGTAATGAATGGAGACTGCAATTGAAACTGAAGACAAGAGTTTCTTTCTCTGACAAATATAGATAACAGAAATTGCAACGAAGTTCAAACTTGCTTGTGAGATTAATGAATGGACAGAGGTAGAGAATACCGACAAGAGGTTAGTAATAGGTTAGTAGCACACCCTCCACCCCGCCCAATAATAATCAGCACTGATATCCGATATGGTAGAAATTCCCAACTGGGGGAAATCTTGAAAAGATTCAAGGGAAACCTCCTCTCCATTGTTGTAATGTTCCCGTCCGCTATTCTCAGATTCAGATCTGTTCTCTCTGTGTCTAGGCAGCCATGGATCTCTGTTACTGTTGAAATTGATGCATCTGCTACTACAGTGGGATAGCATAGTGAATGAAGCCCTTCACCAATAAGAGAGGGAAACCCTCCAGTGACACAGTTACATTGCGTGGAGACTGACATTAATCATAGTCACTGACAACCAGTCCCAGCTTTCAATACAGCACATTCAGTTCACAATATAACTGGACTGGACGACATGTTGACATTGCTGGCTATTGGTCAAATCTCACATCACCAATTGCTCTAGTGAAGTCAGTTGTGAGGGAGAATGTCTTTTGTCTTTTGTCCGTTTACTATGCTGTTACCATCTCTCCCCAAATCCCTCCATCCACCAAAAGAAACACAATCAGGATGTTGTTACTGTGCTGATCTCTCCTCCACGGGAACAACCGTCAGCCAACACATTGTCACAGGCACAGTCGCCCTGAACATAGATAGGAAGTGTGGACTTCTCTGAATGTTCCTCTCACTGCTCTCATAAGGCAACTAGGGAATATGCTTCAGTAATTTATTTATACAAATTGACAAACTTCTAAATGCAGTTTTATTTGCTGTAAAACTGTACGTTTTTGCACATTTTGGCCTCAGTCCAAACCAAAAGTGATAATTACAATGAACTTAATCATTTCGACTTATGAATTAATGAATCAGGTTTGAATGAACATGTCATTCGCTGGGAGATAGGACAGAATGGGATAGTGGCTTTGGAGACTGCGGCGGGGCGGGGGGGGGGGGGGGGCGGGTCTTGTACAATGATATTCCCCAGTCATCATCACGCATTCTGCCAGACAGAATTAAATCTAATGCACAACAAGGAAACAGCCAACATTTGAGAGATGCAATGCTGAATGACAATATGAACTTAACAGGATGACTTTAAATGTGATATAGTGAACTATATTTAATATACACACAACTTAATCATTGAGAATACAGTTCGATTAGGATCACTGGGCCAGAAACATTAACTTTGATTTCTCTTCACAGATACCGCCAGACCTGCTCAGCTTGCCCTCTAAGTTCTGGTTTTTTTTTTGTTTGAGCTTGATCATATTGTTCATATATGGCAGGATACTTAAAATTAAAAGCACACACTAATAACAAAATGTGGAGGGCTATGGGGACAGTGCAGGGGACTAACAGTAGAGATATAGCCGTTCCAAACTGGAAGAGACAATGGGCTGAGTTTCCCCCACTTTTGCTGTAAATAATTCTGTGATATGTAATCCAAGCCTTTGGGAGGGGGTAGACAAGCTAGTTCAACGAAGGACACAGAGTGCTCCACCATCAATAATTTATTCCTGTTATCTCATGAAATTTCAGCTGCCTCTAAAATGTATTTTCAAACAAAGTGGAGTTCCTGAGATTTACAGGATATTCAGAAAAGTATTTTTTTTCTTTGAATCTTAAAGAAGAAACAGATTTCGGCCGTAACACAGGTGTCACAGACACACCAACTATAACAGGAACAGGAAAGGACTACATTGTCCACATATAACCAAATTCAGCTTGTAGCCCTGTCCAAAAGCATGAAATATAATGATACAGAAACATGAAAAACAAATAAAAAATGATGAAGAAGTGCCACAGCTGAGGAAGTATCTGCAGAGATAAACAAAGTTAACGTATCGAATATGATGTAACCCTGTTCTGAAAAAGTCATATTGGAATCAAAGGTTAATTCTGCGGATCTCTGCTCAGAGGGTGCCAGACCTGCTGAGCTACCCTCTATCGTTTTTTTCTTTTCTTTCTGAACTGTGACAAATTGACTGATCTGAATGATATAAGCAAAGCTGCGATCTGAGTTGAATCTCGAGTAAGTTCTAACCAAAAAGGGAAAATGCTGGAAAATCTCAGCAGGTCTGGCAGCATCTGTAACGAGAGAAAAGAGCTGACGTTTCGAGTCTAACTGCCTCTGTGCAGAGAAATCAGAATTAAAGTTTCTAGGTTAGTGGCCCTTCCTCAGAACGGATTGTAGCCCTGAAAATGTTGATTTATATACAGAAGAGGCTGAATAGCTGTTAATGGAGACTGTTAGTAGCTAACAATAGGAGGTGAGTACTAGGCTTGGTGAATGGGTAGGGGGCATTGAGGAGTTCAGTCCCTAAAATTATTGAATATTATTTTGAGTCTGAAGGGCTGCAGGGTCCACCCGCGGAAAATGAGGTGTTGTTCTTCCAGCTTGCGTTGAAATGCCCTGGAACACTGCAGCAAGTCTGACTCAGAGGTATTGGTCAGGGAACAGGATGGGGTATTAAACTGGCAGGCAACTGGAAACTCAGGGTCTTTTGCACAGGTACAGTTTGGATATACTGTGAAGTGTTCACCCAGTCTAACTTTAGTTTCCCCAATGTAGAACGGTGGCACAGTGGTTAGCACTGCTGCCTCACAGCGCTAGAAACCTGGGTTCAATTCCCACCTCAGGCGACTGGCTGTGTGGAGTTTGCACATTCTCCCTGTGTCTGCGTGGGTTTCCTCCGGGTGCACCGGTTTCCTCCCACAGTCCAAAGATGTGCAGGTCAGGTGAATTGGCCATGCTAAATTGCCCGTAGTGTTAGGTAAGGGGTAAATGTAGGGGTATGGGTGGATTGCACTTCGGCGGGTCGGTGTGGACTTGTAAGTAATCTAGAGCAGACCACAATGTGAGCAGCGAATGTGGGAAATGTTGATAGGATGATGCTTCAGCTGGGAGGTATGTTTGGCCCTTGGTTAGTGAGGAGGGAGCAGGTAAATGGGAAAGTGTGACACCTCCAGCAAGGGAAAGTGACCTGGATCTGTGTTGGGGGGTGGTGGAGGTGGGGGGATGTGTTGCCAGTGAATAACGAGCGGACGAGGGTGTCGCGGAAGAAATGGTCAGAAGGCGGAAAAGGGAGAGGGGACAAATATGTGTCTGGTGGTGGCATCTCGCTGGAGGTGGGGGAATGCAGACTGATGATCATCTGCATGTGAATGCTGGTGGGATGGTAGGTAAGGACAAGGAGAACTCTAACACTGTTGCAGGAGGGAGGAGAGAGGTTGAGAGTAGAAGTGCAGGAGGTGGGTCAGAACTGGTTGAGGGCCTTGTCGAGAAGAGTGCTGGGGAATCCTCGGTTGAGGAAGAAGGTGGACATTTCAGTAGCCACATTTTTGAACTTGACATCATCAGAAGCAATGCGGTTGAGACGGAGGAACTGGGGGAATGGAACGGAGCATTTGCAGGTAACAGCGTGTGAGGATGTATATTCCAAGTAGCTGTCGGAGTCGCTGGCTTAATACTGAATATCAGTGACCCGTCTATCCCCAAAAATAGAAGCAGAGATGTCGAGGAAAGAAAGGGAGGAATCAGAGATAGACCTTGTGAAAGTGAGGGATTCGTGCAAATTGGAAACGATGACCTTTTCCAATTCTGGACAAGAGAGAGGAGCAGCAGCTATGATATCATCTACGTATCCGAGAAACAGTTATGGATGGGGACTGGAAAGATCTAGAACAAGGAATGGTCTCTGTACCCCATGAAGGAACAGGTATAACTTGAGCCCACGTGTGTATCCATGCACCCCCTCTGTGTGGCAGGAGCAGGCTGAAGCAATGGGTCTGCCCAGGCAGTTCTGTTTGTGGATATTCTGGAGGACATAAAAGCAAGCTCTGCTATCAGAGGACCATCAGGTTCGGTTTGTTACGTGGGGGCGAGTGGGTGGGAATCTCCAGATGAACTGTTGTCAGATTTAGTTAATAAGATGGCCTGATGTGCCATGGCAGGGTTTTGGAGCAGCAGGTGATATGTGGAGGTATCTTAGAGCTGGCACTCAGCCTCTGAAATGGAGAGATGAGTCCACCAGACTACAGCAGCACCACTCTTATCGGCACAGGCTGAATAACACAGTCAGTGTTGGATAGAAGCATACAACATGCAGTCTGTTCAGAGAGTGACAGGTTGGATAGGGTGACGGGGATGCAGAGAAATTAAAACAACCAGTGTCACATTGAAATTTCTCAAAGAACTGATTGAGTAAAAGTAAACGCTAGAGAAATGGGTCCAGGTGGATGGAGAATGTTCGAGCTGGGGGAAGGGTCTTTGGGATGGGGAGTGGACTCTTGCACAAACAACTGGACACCGAGGAGAAGTCGGTGGAAGAGAAGTTCAACATTATGTCGTTCCTGAAACTCATTAAAGGGGGCGCAGAGGGATAACGCTGAGAACTTTGCAGAGTACAGAACATTCAGCATTACAGCGTGGCAGTTTAGGAGGAATGGTGAATACACGACAGGAAGTGGGCTTGGGAGAAGGGATGGGCTCAGAGCGCAAGGCATTGGTGGGGTGACAGGTTCCAGAGGCTCATAGGTATCTCTAAGTTATTCCATCTTGTAGAACTCGTATAGCTGGCGAGCACAGAGAATGATGTAAAATTGTGGAATGGTGCAGCCTTGAGTCAATTTGATGAGATGCTATTGGACAGAGAAAATATTGATCTCAGTGGCACTGATATCGCACGATCAGTCCACAGAAAGTAACTGATTGAAAATTATCGTTATCTTATTGTAATGCTCTGATTTCATTGGGGTGAAAGTCAACCAACAAGATCTTACTTTTCTGAGACTTTAGACCAAACCGTGAAAACAAATGATGTTATTAATAAGACAAATCCATCCATGATTTTGGAAGGCAGTAGCAAAGGCAGAGTGTATTTGTCATTCCTTATAGTTCTAGGGAAGGTGTCATTGTTCATTGAGGAAATTACCAGCACAGAATATCCTCTGATTCCCGTTAACCACAGTTTTCTGAGGGTGAATGATGCTACATGAGTCAAATATTACTTTGATGCGAGGCAAGTTACTCTGATCTCACCTCGAATGACATTGGAAAATCAGTTAAAATCGTAAAGACCAAAATGATAGTACACGGCTTATTTCGACGATGTGGTCACTGTCCTCACAACGTTTAAGGGAAAACTGATGCATGTTCTTTTGATTCTGAGGAGAGGTTTGTCCTATTTATGATGAGGCTGTTTGGTTAAGCGTTGTCACACAGAGACAGAAATAAAGTTCCACTCTCTATAGGGAACAGAACCACCATGTTCACGGTGCATTTGACGGTGACAGACACACACTATTGTCTGTTCCTATTGGACTTTGATCATCTCAATCTCATCATTCACTGATGAACAATAGCAGCACAGAAGCCAGCAGTTCTCATCACCCCTGTTGGAAAGCAAAAACGGAAAGGATTTGCTAGTGGAAGGGGGAGCAGCTAGGGAAGTGGTGTAACTTACAGTGGGAGTGGGAGAAGAAAGATGTGAAGAGATATCATCAATGGAAGAGTATGTAGCTGCAGATGGGGAGGTGCAAGGGAAGAAGGAGTGTAAGAAAAGAGTACGAAGGCTGAGGAAGAATGGCGAATGAAGTATTAGTGACTGGGAAAATCTTGTTTTAGCAAATGTGAGGTTGGGTGAAAAATATCACTGTTCAGGAAAATTGGGATCTGGTTCCATTGAAAATTAAGATTTGATGTACTTCATTTTCTGTACTTGATTCTTGTTCAGATTGCACATTCACTCTGTATTTTTGTATCTCCATCAATTGCGGATTACATGTTTTTTCCCCTAGTATGGTATCTCATTTATGAATTTTTTAACAGTATGCATTTGCTTCCAATTCAAGGTAGACATGAGAACATGATTTGATCTCCTGCAGTTTGCCCATAACATGGAATTTAATTGAATAGTTATCCTCATCACATTCACTGATTCAAGCCAATAGTCAGTGTCCACCCTGCAGATGAAAAACTTCTTCAGCTCTGAATATTGATAAAAGAACAGTGCCACACAAATGGCTAATGTTCCAGTGCAAGGTGCCAAACCCTAGTTCATCTAATGAATAAGACATGCTGAGGGGCAGAGTGTAAAAGGTGAATTCAACTCTGTGTCGAAAATGGTATTAGCAGCTCCCTCATAATAGGTGTTAACTACATCACTTTGTAAATTCCCCAAAATAAGAATAGCGAGAGACTGCAATTCTTATTTCCTCTTCTGTGAATAACAGCTCGACAACAGGAAGGAAATCAAGGCTTGTTTGTGATATTCATAAATGATGATGAGAATGTGGAAGATGGATAACAAATGTTGGGGATGATACAAAGATTAGCTGGGTGGTTCCTCGTGAAGAGGAAATGGTTAGGCTACAGGATGATATAAACAGATTAATCTTTATCCAGATTAATGACTGATGAAGTTTAAAACTGATAAATGTGAGATGATGCACATCTGAATTAACAAGACAAATGAGTACTCAAACTGTGAAGTGTGAGGGCTAAATTTGCTCGTTGTTTCATTGCAACAGAGGAAGGTTGAGGAGGAAACCTGGTACAGGTGTACAAGAGCATAAGGGGAATGGAGAGGATGAACAGACAGCAGCTGTTTCCCTTACTCGAAACGTTAAAAACAAAGGGATACATGCTTAAAGTGAAAGGCAGGGGATTGAGAGAGGATTTGTGCGTCTACTTTGAACTGAGAGGGTGGCACAGACATAGAATATTAAATTTCTACAGTGTGGAAATAGGCTCTTTGGCCCAACAAATCCACATTGACCCTCCAAAGAATAACCTACACGAACACGTTCCTCCTATATTTACCCCTGACTGACACATCCCTGAACACAAAGGGCAATTACGCACGACCAATTCACGTAACCTGCACATCTTTGGATTGTGGGAGGAAACCGGAGTACCTCGCGGAAACCACGCAGACATGGGGAGAATGTGCAAAATCCATACATGCAGTCACCCGAGGCTGGAATCAATCCTGGATCCCCGCGCTCTAAGGCAGGAGTTCTAACCACTGAGCCACCGTTCTGCCCCTGGTGACACGTGGCTGGAGTGCATTCCCTCGGCGGGTAATTGACAGATAATCTCACAAATGTTTCAAAAAGGCTTTGGATATACACTTGGTGGTGCGGGCTCGCATTTTCCTTCAATGATTCTATGTGGTGGCAGCCATGAACACTGATATATTCTGAAGCAATAGCTAATGGCAGTTCCTGGTTTGTTCCATTGACTGTACTCAGTGAGTGAGCCTCCAGTGAAGTGCTGTGTTATCTGCCACTTTCTATTTAAGGGGTTCGGTTTCCTTGCGTTGGTCATGTAAATTCCTCTGTCGATGATGTCATTTCCGGCCGTTTTCGTCAGAGGGCGAGAGATGTCATCAAAATTGATGTGTTTATTGATGGAGTTCCGATTGGAATGCCATGTTTCTCGGAATTCTTGTGCTTGTCTCTGTTTGGCTTGTCCTAGAATGAATATGCAGACCTAGTCAAAGTGGCGTACTTCCTCATCAGTACATAAGAAATTAGTGTTGGGATCATGTATTTTGTGGCTAGTTGATGTTCATATATCCTGGTGACTAGTTTTCTGCTTGTTTTCCGTTGTAGTGTTTGTTATAGTTCTTGCAAGGCTTATTGTCCCTGGAGCAGAACAGACAAAGATGTGCTCAAAAGTATGAATAAACTGTCAGAGTGAAAAATAGTACTCTATTAGTTCGCATTATAGCATCAAAGATTTCTAATTTCAAGGATGTAAACAAAAGAGCGAGGAGTGAAATAAGGAAAAGTGTCTTTATTTCGGGAGTTGTTACAAATTGGAATTGACTGGGAAAGTTGTGAATGAAGATTCAAAAGAAAACTGGATATATATTTGGAAATTATTAATTTAATGGGCAACATTGAGAGGGCTGGCGTATGGGAGGTCCTGGGAGACATTTTTGGAGCTGATTCATGCATAATGCCAATAACTTCTTCCTGTACTTTAAAGTTTTGTACTCTATCAAGTGTCAGCTGTGAATAAAAGTCAGTATCCAGTTATTTCACATTGTAAATGCTCACAAATATCTGTTTATTTGGTGCAGCATAAGTATTTAAAATGCAATTATTGCAAGGTCAGCTTAATTATGAAGTCTAATTGTTACTCAGAACATGAATATTTTACATGTTGTATTCCAATTACTAAAACAAATATACCATTGCTTTGGCACGATGCCCTTTGGAAAGCTTTGACATTTCTCTGACACGATATTATGTTTGTTGTTTTTTTTTATTATCCACATTTCATATTATATATCATTCATTCTAAAAATTGGAAGTTTTCAAATTATTGTTCACTGAAATTTGATAACACAAATAATTTATTTAGTTTAATATTCACAGTTCATGTTGAATTATTGTCATTTTAAATTGCTGGCAAATAGCTGAAGATCGTCCATTTCAGTGAGAAATGAAACTGATTGATCATATATAAATGTATAAGAACGCTAATTCTATTTGTATGTTCAATCTTCCGCTCACTCTGAACATGAAATTATCCAGAAACCAACAACTTTAAATATTGGAGTGGCAAAACATTGCTTTGAATCCTGACATTGAATACCTAAGTCTCATTACCACAGGAGTTATGTTCTTTCTTCGATAAAATAAAACTTACCTGCTTAATTTCTGTGTTAGAAAATCTTGAGAGAAGTTATATTTTAGTTCCATAAATATTGAATCAACATAACTGATTTAAGAGATTATATTCCAGTTGAAGGATTATCGTTCTCATCTTATTGTTCTGGATTATTGTGGTGCTGGAAGAGCACAGCAGTTCAGGCAGCATCCAAGGAGCAGCGAAATCGACATTTCGGGCAAAAGCCCTTCATCAGGAATAAAGGCAGAGAGCCTGAAGCATGGAGAGATAAGCTGGAGGAGGGTGGCAGTGGGGAGAAAGTAGCATAGAGTACAATGGGTGAGTGGGGGAGGGGATGAAGGTGATAGGTCAGGGAGGAGAGGGTGGAGTGGATAGGTGGAAAAGGAGATAGGCAGGTAGGACAAGGCCAGACAAGTCATGGGGACAGTGCTGAGCTTGAAGTTTGGAACTAGGGTGAGGTGGGGGTAGGGGAAATAAGGAAATGGCTGAAGTCCATATTGATGGCCTGGGGTTGAAGTGTTCCGAGGCGGAAGATGAAACATTCTTCCTCCAGGCGTCTGGTGGTGAGGGAGCGGCGGTGAAGGAGGCCCAGTACCTCCATGTCCTCGGCAGAGTGGGAGGGGGAGTTGAAATGTTGGGCCACGGGGCGGTGTGGTTGATTGGTGACGGTGTCCCAGAGATGTTCCCTAAAGCGCTCTGCTAGGAGGCGCCCAGTCACCCCAATGTAGAGGAGACAGCATCGGGAGCAACGGATACAATAAATGATATTAGTGGATGTGCAGGTAAAACTTTGATGGATGTCGAAGGCTCCTTTAGGGCCTTGGATAGAGGTGAGGGTGGAAGTGTGGGCACAGGTTTTACAGTTCTTGCGGTGGCAGGGGAAATTGCCAGGATGGGAGGGTGGGTTGTTTGGGGGCGTGGACCTGACCAGGTAGTCACAGAGGGAACGGTCGTGGCGGAATGCTGAAAGGAGTTGGGAGGGAAATATATCCCTGGTGGTGGGTCTTTTTGGATGTTGCGGAGTTGTCGGTGGATGATTTGGTTTATGCGAAGGTTGGTAGGGTTGACAGTGAGCACCAGGGGCGTTCTGTCCTTGTTACGGTTGGAGGGGTGGGGTCTGAGGGCGGAGGTGCAGGATGTGGACGAGATGTGTTGGTCGGCATCTTTAAAAACATGGGAAGGGAAATTGCGGTCCCTAAAGGAGGAGGCTATCTGGTGTGTTCTGTGGTGGAACTGGTCCTCCTGGGAGCAGATACGGTGGAGGCGGAGGAATTGGGAATACGGGATGGCATTTTTGCAAGAGGTAGGTTATTATGATGTGTAATCCAGGTAGCTGTGGAAGTCGGTGGGTTTGTAAAAAATGACAGTGTCAAGTCAGTCGTCATTAATGGAGATGGAGGGGTCCAGGAAGGGGAGGGAGGTGTCAAAGATGGTCCAGGTAAATTTAAGGTCAGGGTGGAATGTGTCGGTGAAGTTGATGAATTGCTCAACCTCCTCGCGGGAGCATGAGGTGGCGCCAATGCAGTCATCAATGTAGCGGAGGAAGAGGTGGGGAGAGGTGCCGGTGTAATTATGGAAGATCAACTGTTCTACGTAGTCAACAAAGAGACAGGCATAGCTGGGGGCCATACGTGTGCCCATGGCTACACCTTTGGTCTGGAGGAAGTGGGAGGATTCGAAGGATAAATTGTTAAGGGTGAGGACCAGTTCGGCCAAACGAATGAGAGTGTCACTGGGGACGCCTTGAGAGGAAAAAACGGAGGGCTTGGAGGCCCTGGTCATTGTGAATGAAGATGGAAAGGGATTGGATATGCATGATAAAGATGAGACGTTTGGGGCCAGGGAAACAGAAGTCTTGGAGGAGGTGGAGGGCGTGGGTATTGTCTCAAACGTATGTGGGGAGTTCCTGGACAAGGGTGGAATAGGACAGTGTCGAGGTAGGTAGACATGAGTTCAGTGGCGCCGGAGCATGCTGAGACAATGGGTCGGCCAGGGTGGTCAGGCTTGTGGATCTTGGGAAGGAGGTAGAAACGGGCAGTGCGGGGTTCTCGGACTATGAGGTTGGAAGCCGCCGGTGGGAGATCTCCTGAGGTGATGAGGTTTTGTGTGGTCTGGAAGATGATGGTTTGTGATAGGGGGTGGGGTCATGATCGACGGGGCAGTAGGAAGAGGTGTTCTCGAGTTGGTATTCGGCTTCAGTGGTGTAGAGGTCAGTGCGCCAGATTAACACTGCGCCCCATTTATCCGCTGGCTTTATGGTGAGGTTGGGATTGGAGCAGAGGAATTGGAGGGCTGCGCTTTGTGAGGGTGAGAGGTTGGAGTGGGGGAGGGGTTAGACAGGTTGAGGCGGTTAATGTCCCGGTGGCAGCTGGAAATGAAGAGGTCGAGGGCAGCTAATTGGCTCGCGCAGGGTGTCCAGGGAAATGCAGTGTGTTGGAGGTGGGCGAAGGGGTCCTCGGAAGGTGGGCGGGAATCCTGATTGTGAAAGTGAGCTCGGAGGCAGAGGCGACAAAAGAATTGTCCGACATCACGGCGTGTATTAAATTCATTGATGCATAGATGGAGGGGGATGGAAGTGATTCGTTGGCTGAGGACTGATCGTTTGTCCTCAGTGAGGGAAAGGTCTGGAGGGATTGTGAAAACTCGGCAGGGCTGGGAGCTGGTATCTGGTGTGGGTGTGGAACTGGGAGTGGGGGCGGAACCTGTAACTGGAGTGGGCGCGATTGTGGGGGAGAATGAGGGTGGAGTAACCCTATTGCAAATCCTCTTGCAAGGATGCCTACCTTGAAGAAGATTTCCTCCTCTCTCGACAAGAATCTCAGGGAGTCCCTCTCCCACTGCAACTCCCAGGTCATTTCCTCTACCCTGAAGCTCTTCAACCATGTCGTGAAACAAACTCGCTACCACAGCCACATTTGCTTCCTCAGTGCCTACCTCCATAACCAACTCATCCCACACGGACTCCGGACCACCTTTAAACCAGCAGAGTTCGGACGCAAACAGGACAAACAGTACAGACTACAGATCCAAAAACACCAGCAACAGTTCTCCTTCAAGATCCTCCGCTCCACGCTCGCAGCAATGCGCCGGCACCTAACCTCTCCAGTCAGCCCTGCCTCAGCTGAGGGCCACACTCTCTCAGAATTGCAAAGGATCCACTCTGTAATACATCGTCAGGACAATTCATACTCTCAACAACAGTATTTCAACTCCATCTCAGACATCAAAAACTGTAAGTACAACAAACTTTTATCCAGCCACCTCCATAACCAGCGCTCCTCAAACATTCCAGAAGATTCCACTGGCCTCTGCAACTACTTGGACTCCATTTGCCATGGGGCTGATGCAGCTGCCACCCCCTAGGCAGATTGATGATGTCACTGCCCCCATCATGGCCACTCCCACAACCACTTAGCCCCCCTCACAATTCCTCATGCATCACACGTGACATCACCTCCGCCCTTCAGATCATCGCTGATGCCACACGCTCAGTGACTACCGCCACCACGACTTCGGTGTCAGCCACCACTTCCGCCCCCACCAGCGCCACTCACCTGCATTCTGCTGACACGCCGGCCACAGACCCCACTGTCACTATCCCCATTCCCCATAACCCTGAGCAGAACACTACCCGAACTCATGACTCCACCCCCATTTCCCCCACCATCACACCCACTCCAGGTACAGTTTCCGCCCCCACTCCCAGTTCCACACCCACACCAGATCCGAGCTCCCAGCCCTGTCGAGTTTTCACCATACCTCCAGACCTTCCCCTCACTGAGGACGAACGATCAGTTCTCAGCAAACGATTCACCTTCATCCCCCTCCGTCCATGCATCAATGATTTTAATACACACCGTGACGTCGAACAATTCTTCCGTCACCTCCGTCTCCGAGCTTAATTTCACAATCAGGATTCCTGCCCGCCTTCCGAGGACCCCTTCGCCAACCTCCAACACACTGCATCCACCTGGACGCCCTGCGCTGGCCTATTACCTGCCTCGACCTCTTCATTTCCAACTGCCACCGGGACATTAACCGCCTCAAACTGTCTACCCCCTCCCCCACTCCAACCTCTCATCCTCACAACGCGCAGCCGTCCAATCCCTCTGCTCTAATCCCTACCTCACCATCAAGCCAGCGGATAAAGGCGGTGCAGTGGTAGTCTGGCGCACTGACCTCTACATCGCTGAAGGCAAACGCCAACTCGAGGACACCTCTTCCTACTGCTCCCTCGACCATGACCCCACCCTCATCACCAAACCATCATCTCCCAGACCATACAGAACCTCATCACCTCAGTAGATCTACTACCCACAGCTTCCAACCTCATAGTCCGGGAACCCCGCACAGCCCGGTTCTACCTCCTTCCCAAGATCCACAAGCCTGACCACCCTGACCGACCCATTGTCTCAGCATGCTCCAGCCCCACTGAACTCATCTCTTCCTGCGTCGACACTGTCCTATCCCCCCTCGTCCAGGAACTCCCCACATACATTCGAGACACCACCCACGCCCTCCACCTTCTCCAAGACTTCTGTTTCCCCGGCCTCAATGCCCCATCTTCACCATGGATATCCAATCCCTCTACACCTCCATCCACCATGACCAGAGCCTCCAAGCCCTTCGTTCTTTCCTCTCCAGACTTCCCCAACAGTTCCCTTCCACCGACACTCTCATTCGTTTGGCCGAACTGGTCATCACCCTTAACAATTTCGCCTTCGAATCATCCCACCTCCCCCAGCCCAAAGGGGTAGCCTTGGGCACACGTATGGTCCCCAGCTATGCCTGTCTCTTTGTTGGCTACGTTGAACAGTTGATCTTCCGTAATTACACTGGCACCTCTCCCCACCTCTTCCTCCACTACATTGATAACTGCATTGGCGGCACCTCATGCTCCTGCGAGGAGGTTGAGCAATTCATCAACTTCATTGACACATTCCACCCTGACCTTAAATTTACCTGGACCATCTCTGACACCACCCTCCCCTTCCTGGACCTCTCCATCTCTATTAATAAGGACCGACGTGACACTGACATTTTTCACAAATCCACCGACTGCCACAGCTACCTGGATTACACCTCTTCCCACTCTATCTCTTGCAAAAATGCCATCCCATATTCCCAATTCCTCCGCCTACGCCGTATCTGCTCCCAGGAGGACCAGTTCCACCACAGAACACACCAGATGGCCTCTTCCTTTAGAGACCGCAATTTCTCTTCCCATGTTTATAAGATGCCGACCAGCACATCTCGTCCACATACCGCCCCTCCGCCCTCAAACCCCACCCCTCCTATTGTAACAAGGACAGAATGTCCCTGGTGCTCACCTTCCACCCTACAAACCTTCGCATAAACCAAATCATCCGCCGACAACTTTGCAACATCCAAAATGACCCCACCACCATGGATATATTTCCCTCCCAACTCCTTTCAGCATTCCTCAAAGACAGTTCCCTCCGTAACTACCTTGTCAGGTCCACGCCCCCATACAACCCACCTTCCCATCCTGGCACTTTCCCCTGCCACCGCAGGAACTGCAAAACCTGCGCCCACACCTCCTCCCTCACCTCTATCCAAGGCCCTAAAGAAGCCTTCCACAACCATCAAAGTTTTACCTGCACATCCACTAATATCATTTATTTTATCCGTTGCTCCCGATGTGGTGTCCTCTACATTGGGGAGACTGGAAGCCTCCTAGCAGAGCGCTTTTGTGAACATCTCCAGGATATCCGCACCAATCAACCATACCGCCCCGTGGCCCAACATTTCAGCTCCCCCTCCCATTCTGCCGAGGACTTGGAGGTCCTGGGTCTCCTTCACCGCCGCTCCCTCACCACCAGACGCCTGGAAGAAGAATGCTTCATCTTCCGCCTCAGAACACTTCAACCCTCGGTCATCAATGTGGAATTCAGCAGTTTCCTCATTTCCCCTTACCCTACCTCACCGTAGTTCCAAACTTCGCTCAGCACTCTCCCCTTGAATTGTCTGGCCTTGTTCTACCTGCCTATTTCCTTTTCCACCTGTCCACTCCACCCTCTTCTCCCTGACCTATCACCTTCATCCCCTTCCCTACTCACCTATTGTACTCTATGCTACTTTTCCCCAGCCCCACCCTCCTCTAGCTTATCTCTCCACGCTTTAGGCTCTCTGTCTTTATTCCTGATGAAGGGCTCTTGCCCGAAACGTCGATTTCGCTGCTTCTCGGATGCTCCCTGAACTGCTGTTCTCTTCCAGCACCACTCATCCAGAATCTGGTTTCCAGCATCTGCAGTCATTATTTTTACCTTATCTTATTGTTGCCCAATTCATGAACTTTAGCAAATATCCGATTATTGTTCGCGGTCAGTTAACTCAACACCTTGCAATGAGCTACTCTGAAACTTGCTTCCAATTTATCTGAAATCATTTACAGTGTTATTGGACCTCTCAGCTGCCTGTGATACAGAGACACTCAGTGGCCTGTTCCAAAATCTGTGCATAGAGCTTCTAATCTGCTTCAGGGCAGTCAGTCAAACGTTACTTGAAAACAAATAAGTTGGAATCCTCCTTGGGCAGGGGGATAACCCACGAACAGACTATCACTGGTCTCAGTGTAGGTACAAATATTGTCGAGTTTAAATACTAATGGCTGACCAGCAACCAGGATTTGAAATTCATCTTCAGTCAGAGCCTGGCCCAGAGAGCAGACGTGTTGACATTGACAGCCAGAATCACACCATACAAGTTACCTATGGTGATGAAACCTGACCTGCCTCCCAGACTCCATATACCTGCACCCCGGACCAGGCATGGGTGAAGACGTTAACATGCTGACAATCTATTGCAGTGCCCTGTGTCACTAAAGCCATATCTACTAAATGTCACCTTCACATTCTCCAGTATCAAAATAATATTGTACATCTCTATGAATGGTCAGAGATTACGCTATGGATCACACAATAGAATGTATGTGAAGTAACCAGCAGCAAACGGCAATCCACAATCACATTAATAACTGAACCTGGTGGATTCTGTCTGGTCTAAGTAACCACACATATTATACTGGCTTTCAGGTGACTGTAACAATGCACACCACAACTGGAGGTTTTGGCCTTACATCCCTCCAAAGCTTCCCGACCTTACACATATCACTCCCTCACACATTCAACAATTTAAGGGGAATCCACAAGCTGGGTGAAACTGGAAACATAGAATAGTGCAGCACTGTACAGGCCTTTTGGCCCTTGACGTTCTGTTGACTTTTTATCCTACTCTAAGATCATACTAACCTACATACCTTTCATTATGATATCATTCATTTGCCTATCCAATTAAATATCCCTAATATAGCTGATTTTACCTCAACTGTTGGCTGTTCATTGCACACACCCACCACTCTTTGTGTAAAGAACCTACCTCTGACATCTCCCCTAAACGTTCGTCCAGTTACCTTAAAATCATAACCCCTCGAGGTAGCCATTTCCACCCTGGGAGAGAGTCTCTGGCTATCCACTCTATCTATGCCTCTCGTCATCTTGTACACCACTGTCAAGTCACGTTCCATTTTTCTTCATTCCAACGAGGAAAACACCACAGCTCCCTCAAATTTCCTTTGCAAGACATGCCCTCCACTCCAGGCAGCACTCAGCATTCTCATCAAAGCTTCCACATCTTTCCTACAACGAGGCGACCAGTACTGATCACAATATTCTAAGTGTGGTCTCACGAGGGCTCCATATAGTTGGTACATAAGCTTCCAGCACTTAAACTCAATCCCTCGGCTAATGAACACATCAAACACCTTCTTAACCACCTTATGAACCTGTGTAGAAACATTGTGGGAGCTACACCATGGCCCAGCTGATACCCCGTTCCCCCACAATGTAAGAATCCTGCCTCTAACCCTGTATTCTGCATTCAACCTCGACCTTCCGAAATGAATCACATCCCACTTTTCCATGTTGAACACCATATGCCACTAAGCAGTTGAGTCCTGCATCCTGTCAATGTCCTGTTGCAAACGACAACAGCCCTCCACACTATCCATAATTCCACCAACCGATGTTACATCATGAAACTTACGAACCTACCCTTCCGCTTCGTCAACCACGTCATTTATTAAAATTACAAACAGCAGAGGTCCCAGAACCGATCCTTACGGAACACTACTGCTCACCTAATTCCACACTGAATACTTCCCATTTACCACCACCCTCTGTCTTCTATGGGCTAGCCAATTTTGTATTCAGACAGATAGGACTCCCTGTTTACCATGCCTCCTTACTTTCTGAATGAAACTACCACGGAGAAACTTATCAAACACCTTGTTAAAATCCATCCATTCCGCATTCACTGCTCTACATTCTTCAGTGTGTTTAATCCCATCCTCAAAGAACCCAATAAGAATTGTGAGATATGACCAGCCCCTCACAAAGTTATGCTGACTGTTTCTAATCAAACTATGATTTGTCAGAATCCTCTCCAATACTTTGGCCAATACTTGATGTAAGACTGACTGGTCTGTCATTCTCAGGACAATCCCTGTACCCTTGACTGGACAAGGGACTAACATTTGCCACACTCCAATCAACCGACGCTACTCAAATGGAGAGTGAAGACGCAAAGACCATCGCCAAAAGCACAGAAATCTCTTTCCTCTCTTCCTGTAGTAACTTAGGGTACTTCCCGTCTGGCTGAGGGATTTATCTATCCTTATGTTTGTACTTCAATCAGTCTGTATTTCACCTCAACTTGTTTACTCCCTGCTCAACCAACTGATTAACTGCTTTCCATTTCAGGGCTCTGTACAGTGCTGCCTTCCTGAGCAAGTATGATTCCCAATATCCTGTGTATTATGGATTGGCAAACATGGGAAGGCACGAATGCCTTTCTCATGAAGGGGAGATGCCAAAACTTTGACTCTGCTGCTCCTCAGATGATGCCTGAATAGTTGTACATTGCCAGCGCCACACTTTTCGACTCTGATCACCAGGATATGCAGTCCTCACGTTCTCCATTACTGAGGGCTGTCCCCTCTGCACACTGAGCAAGCAATTAATCAGCGGAAACCCATTGTATTTAGAGATGACTGTTCAGTTCTGGAAAGCTGCATTTGTTGAACACTTTTACTAACAACGAAATTACAATTCAACAAATATTCATTCAGTCCCAGATTTACAGTTTTGGTTCATGAATTAGGCAGCTTGATAACGAACAGTGAATGACTGAAGAACTCCGTGATACAGAGTATTCCAGGTACTATATTCCAGGTTGGATGTGCTTTACCTTAATGCTGCGAATATTATCAGACAGACAGATATGACAAGGAAATGAGATGACATGTGGAAGTTTGTCGTTTTTACCATTACAGAGATGTGTTTGAGGGAGGTCATGGCTGACAACTCAATATTCTGTGGTACCAGAACTATAGTCAGGGCAGGAGAGAGGGTAAAAGAGGAGGTAGTGTTGTCTTATAAATTATGGAGTCAGTTACTGGCTTAAGAAGGGACAATATCTTGAAAGGATAATCTAATGAGGTTTGGTGATTAAAGCTCAGTGTCAAAACCACGACAGAAACACTGCTTGGGATATATTGTAGACCTCTAGATAAAGGAAAGTATGGGAGCAGGTATATAACCAAGTTATTGAGGTGTGTAAAAACAATAATAGAATCATTATACTCAGGCATTTCAATTCCAAACATTCATTATGGTAGTGATAACTTCTTCAGAGTGAGCAGGTGCTTTGAAATTCATTCCAGAGAGCTTCTTATATAAACAGAGAGCAGATACATCAAAAGGCAGTGTAGTGCTCTGACTCACGTGGGGAAAGAAGTCAGTCTGTTCCGGGCAGAAGTGGAAGAGCATTATCGGACCAGTGACCGTGATATCACACATTTTGACTTTGCGAAGGAAAAGACCCCAAAATGTTTGAGTCATAAAAGCTTCTTGGATTGGGTAGACAGATTTTATGAAAAAAATGACAGAATCTGGCCAAAGTGCAGTTGCTTCTGAGTGATACTGTAGCAGAACAAGGTGGGGCAGAAGTTGAGGGATCATTTGATTAAAATCGAATTGATGACAGTGTCGGCCCAGCATGTTACACCGAAGATAACATTTAGGAAAACAAGCCCAGAGAACCTCAGATGTCGACAAAAATCCCGAACAGGATGAATAAGGGAAGAGAAGCTTAAAGCAGGTCCCAAGTGAGCGGGCCAATGAAGGTCCAAAAAGAATATAGAAAGTGAAGGGCTAAACTTAAAATGTCAGCGGAAGAGCAGAAGGAGCGGTGATAAAACATTAGCGGGTAAGATTAGCAAGAATCCAAAGTCATATTTGTGGTGTATATAAAGGGGAAGACGATAATGCGGGAAAGAATGGGAGTGTTAGGGACTAAGGGGACAGCCTGTTTACGCAGCCAGAGAATATGTTAAATACATGCTACGAATCGGTCTTTAGTTTGGAGAAGCTGTTTCTGGATTCAGGGAGAGTGACTGTTTGACCCTTGAGCAAATTGACACAGGAGCTGAGGAAGAATTGGAAGTTTATGCAAGATGGAGTAGGCAAATCACCAGATTAAAGACCACCAAGTCTCACATCAGTGAGAGGGAAACAATTGTAGAAAATTCGGAGGGCTGTTGAGGCTGGATCAGTAAATATCTTCAAGGCTGAGACAGACAGATTTTTATACAAGTATTGTGGGAAATTGCAGAAAAGTGGAATGGGGTATTAACAAAATAAAAATAACCTAATCGAAGGAAAAGCAGACTCAGTTAGAGGATAGACATATTGTTGTCCCTATGTCTAATGGTGTTCTTTCCCAATAGCCCTGTCTTCACAAGAACATCACCTCTCTCGAGGGATTCAAGGAATTCATAAACGCGATACTAGTAGACAGAAAGCACGAGAGGGCTGCGACAACACAGATTGCCTGTTGGGGTGAGGATTTGAATGGACAAGTCACCACTACCAGAAGGAAGACCTCAGCAAGACACCCTTCAAGGCCAAGCAGAGATCTGCACTGGGAGCAGGTAGTCAGTTGCCAGGAGTCAAGGAGTGCTGAAGACCAAAACACTGCACCACTGTCGTGTCTCCTTCCTTCGCTGGCCAAAGCTATATGTGGAGAGGTAGAGAGACATGCCGTTGTAGCAGAGTAAGCAGTAAGGCTTTGACATGAGAGGCTTCAGACAGCTCCAGCTCAGAAATATGTACAGGGAAACTGAAATACAGTCCTTTTAACTTTATTGTTACCGCCGTCGAGATGGCAGTTAGAGCAGTCGCCCGTTCCTCTTGTGGGATGTGAGAGCTCACGGAGATTTTCACCGTCCGTGATGACTATACGTGTGGGCAGTGCACACAACTTCAGCTCCTGGCAGACCGTGTTAGGGAGTGGGAGCTAGGCGGCACGGTGGCTCAGTGGTTAGCACTGATACCTCACATTGCCAGGCAGCAGGGTTCAAATCCTGGCTCGGGCAACTGTCTGCGCATTCTGCATGGCCTTCCTCTGGATGATGCGGTTTCCTCCCACGGTTCAAAGATGTGCAGGTTAGGTGAATTGGTCGTGCTAATTTGCCTGTAGTGTAGGGGAGTGGGTCTTGGTGGGCTGCTCTTTGGAGGATCGGTGTGGAGGTTATTTAGGATGCACTCAGGGTCATCCGAGATACTCAGAACGTCATAGATAAGTGCTTTAGTGTGGTAGACACACCCCTAGGTATGTTTCTTTAATGACTGCAATATTCCAGTATAACGTTCATCGCCCTCGGTTCATTCGCTTTACCTGTCAGTCCTGTTGTATTTAAATAAACAGAATTTAATCGAAGAGGCGTTCCTTGCTTCCTGTCATATTCCAGGTAGAGAGTAGCTGTGCGACCACCAGGAATGGCAAAGGGAGTAGGCAGAGAGTGCAGGAATCCCCTGTGGCTATTCCTCTCCATAACATGTAGACCATTTTGGCTTGTTGGGGGCGATGTCCGTTCAGGGGAAAGCAGCAATAGTCAGGCTGGTGGTATTACCACTGGTTCAGGGGGACAGCTGGAAAGGGTAAAGGTAAACAGGTCGTGAAAGAGATGAGGGTCGATTGTTAGAGGGACAGATCAGAGATTCTGTGGCCACAAACGGGAATCCAGGATGGTGGATTACCTCCCCGCTGTTCGGGTCCAGGATGTCTCCAAGTGGCTGCTGAACCTTCTCAAGGGGTGGGGTGAGCATCCAGCAATCATTATGCACTTTGGCACAAATGATACCCGTTGAAATAGGGCCAATGTTCTGGAGCGAGAATACAGAGAGCTCGAAGAAACATTAATAAAAACCCTTGACAGTGGTAATCTCCTTCGAGGGAGATTACCGTCCGAGACATGCACTGGAAGGGACACCAATATTTTGGCGGCCAGTTATGCTAGGGTTACGAGGGTGGGTTTAAACTAGATTGCCAGGGGGTGGTATCCTCAAGAGCAGGGAGGCAAGTGCGAGGCTGGAAGGAGGTAGAGTAATCAGAAATAGTAAATTTTGGCTGGAAAATGACAGAGAGAAATGCCTTTTGGATTAACTTGCATCTATTTCAATGCAAGAAAGCCTACAGGTAAGGCCGATGAACTCAGGACGTGGATAGATAGGTGGGACTGGTATATTATAGCCATTACACAAACATGGCAGAATGATGGATAGGACTGACAGCTTAATGTACCAGGGTACAGGTGCTTTCGGTGAGACAGAGATGTTGGAAGGAGGGGAGTGGAGTTGCAGTTCTGATTAAGGGGAGTACCACAGCGGTAATCAGAGATAAAATAATTGATGAATCGCCCAGTGAGGCTTTGTGGGTGGAGTTAAGAAATAGGAAGGTGTTCGTGAGGTGATTGGGGATGTGCTATAGGCCCCCAAATAGTCAACAGGAATGAGAGTAATAGATATGCATGGAGAGAGGTGAGACCTGCAGGAGCAATAGGGTTATCATAATAGGGGCTTTTATTTTTTCTAATACAGTCTGGAACGGCCAGATCATTAAGGGATTTGATGAGATAGAATCTGATAAAAGCTTCAGAAAAGTTTCCTCGAGCAGGATACAGAGTGTACTACTCGGGAAGGGGAAAAACACGAATTTTTCTTCGGAAATAGGGCAGGACAGGTGACTGAGTTAACAGTGGGGGAGCACTTTGTGGCCATTAACCGTAGTTCTATTAATTTTCAAATAGTTATGGAGAGGGACAAAACTGGTCCACAGGTTCATGTTCGAACTTGGGGTGTGGCTCAGGTCCAGGCCGCTGGGATCAAGGGAATTCCTGGAGGTATATTAGAGATACAGGAGTTTACTGAAGAAGGAAAGCAGTAGGTTGAAAAGAGGGCAAGAAATAGCCTTGTCTGAGAAGATTAGGATGAATCCAAAAAGTTACTTTAAATATATTAAAATAAAAATCAAAAACTGGATAGAAAATAGGACCCCTCAAGGACCAATGTGGACAAGTAAGTGTGGAACTATAAGTGATGGGTGAAGTCCTCAACGAATATTTCTACTCTCTGTTTACCGTGGAGAAAGACATGTTGACTTGAGAACTTGAGGAAGTTAGTGGTAATATCTTAGAGCCAATCTATATCATAGTTGAGGAGATTTTGGACGTACTAGAATGTTTGAAGTGGATAAATCTCACGGTCCTTACCCGATATATCCAAGAACGTCTCAAGGAGCTCCAGAAGAATTTGCGGGGACCCTGGCTTATAATGTTGACCATCATTAACTACAGGTAATGTCCCGGAAGACTGGAGGATAGCAAATGTTGTGTCCTTATTCAAGAAGAACTGAACAAAAAAATCCTTGGAACTACAGATCAATAGATTTAGCATCCGTGGTTGGTAAGTTACTTGAGAAGTTTCTGAGGGTTAAGATGTACATGGATTTAGAAAGATAGGCTTTGATTAGGTATAGTAACTGTGGCTTTGTGCGAGGAAGATTGTGCCTGACAATTCTCTTAAAGTAAGTGGATGATGTGTCCATGAAGATTGATTTGTATGGGACAGTAGATTTCAAAACATGTGGTGTTCGATAAGCACAGCAGTTCAGGCATATTCGAGGGGCAGGAGAATTTATTTTTCGGACATAAGCCCTTAATCAGGAACATCCAAAACATCGATTCTCCTGTTCGTCTGATGCTGCCTGACCTGCCGTGATTTCCAGTGCCACACTTTTTGACACTGATCTCAAGCATCTGCTGTGCTCAATTTCTCCTGTGACTGGCCCTGACATCACGGTAGTATTTGATTGAGCAAGATGTCAAGGAGACTGAACAAAATTGAACTTGATGGGAATCAGTTGTAAACTCCCCACTGGTTGAATCATTCAGAACACAATGGGGCTTGTGGACATGAATACTCCCAGTCCCTGGATATCTCTCTGGGCAATCCTCAGGGTAGCTTCTTCGGCATAAACATCTTCAGCTTCATCAATGTCGTTCCCTCTGTCAAACGATCAGAGATGGGGATATTCTTTGAAGATTATACAATGTTCATAACAATGGGTCACCTCGTAAGGTACTAAAGTATCAAATCTGGACACCATTCAAGCTTGTGCTGTAAATGAATAGGTAACATTAATCAAAAGCTCTGCTGGGCACTAAACATTTCCACGGCTAACAGAAAGAGGGACCCCTTCAGCAACTCTAGCTCGTTTCACAGTAATATAAGAAAGCCATTCAGCCCATCAGATCTATTGGATAACAAGAGGTGCAATGTGTTCACTCACTCCTGCCTATTACACAAGAAGACAATTTAAAATAAAAACAGGTGTTGGAATCCAAAATACACACGCTGGAAGCTGGAAGAACAGAATAAGCAAGGCATCATCAAGACTTTGAGAAGTTTATGCCTTTGATATAACCCTTCGTCAGGACTGTGGATGGGAGTAAGGAGGTCTATAGATAAAGGGGTGGGTCAGGAAGGAGGGGGCAGAGTGGCGAGGTGGGGGATAAGTAAACACAGGTAAAGGATAACAGCGAGGTGTTGATTGGAGGGCTGAATCCAGTTGGTCGCTGGACAAAAGTTTGCTCAGAGGAATGGACGGGAGGGGAGGGCTTGGGAAGGGAATCGGGGGATTGGAAGGGAGGCTATTAGAAATTGAAGAATTCAATGTTGAGTCCCCGGCTGCACAGGTGACAGATGAGATCTTATTCCTCCAAATTATGGTTTGATTCATTGTGGCAATGGAGGAGGCCAAGGATGGCCATGTCAGAAAGGCATTAGGAAAGAGAATTGAAATAGGAAGTGACTGGCAGATTTTCCATTTCACCTAACGACCCTACCTTTCAGCTCCCAACCAGATTCATCCCTCCTATCACCCAACCAGGTTGCACCAACCACTTGTGTCCATATAGCCGTAACTGACCATCCCCCGTTCTCCCCACCCCAACCACTCCCTTCCCTCTTTATCTGCAGCTCCTCCTAGCCCCCAACCCAGTTCTGAAGAACGGTTATACCTGAAATGTTGACTTTCCCAGCTCATGGTGCTGCCTGGCTTGCTGTGTTCTTCCAGCCTTCTGTTTGTCTCCTATAACTCAGGAAGATAGAGTCTAGTCAGCACAGCGTGCTGGAAGGCAGGAACTACGGGTTGCCCACTGAAGTCCTTGAACCTCTGCCCTCGGGCCAGGAGGAAGACATTCTGTTCCTCCAGACACTGACACATGAACAGAAGAGGCCATTCAGTCCCTCCAAACTGTTAGACTGAAATTGGAGGATGTTATTGTTGCTGCAACACGACAAACCAATGAGCCATAGACTGCACAGAAAGACTGCTCCATGTTGTTCCTCCTGGCTCCATTGTTAATGGTATACACGTGCTATGTTAACGTGGTTTGCTGACCATGAGGAGGGAAAGTGAATGGTTTGTGCCAAGTCGCAAGGAGGCATCTTCCATCTCCGAGATGTTATGAACTAGGTTAGACTACTCCAAACTTTTTTAACCAGGCAGGACAGAGCATACCTTTGCAATTTGTTTCGGTAAGTGTACAATGAAAATTACCGGGGGTAATTTAGCTAGCTTGACTACTAGATTTTGAAACAGACAAAAACTTTATTCATAAAATTACACAATGAAACACAAAGAACAGAATAAAAAATCACGACAGAATTCAACCTATTCAGATAGACTTAATTATGCTATTCCGAATACACACAACTGTCCCAATAAGCAAACTCCCAATAATAAAAAACACAGAAAAAATGGAGCACAAACTTCCAGGTTGAAGTTGAAGGTCAGAAAAGAGAGAGAGTTTCCACACAGCTCCCAGTTGAACTTTCCAGTTCAAGACTAAACTGAAAACTGTTCAGCTCAGCTCGTTTAGCTAAAATATCTCACCACTCTCCGTTCATTATACTGGTCAGTTATAAAGCATGGCCACTTTGGCCTGAAGACTCCTCTGTTTCCATATAAACAAAAGACCTCTGAAAGTACTTTTCATCTCTGTACCAAACCAGACTGATCGGAGCTTGGAGAAAGTGAGGAGGGGATTATGCCCGAAACGTCGATTCTCCTGCTCCTTGGATGCTGCCTGACCTGCTGCGCTTTTCCAGCAACACAATTTTCAGCTCTGATCGGAGCTTGGCCCCGTTTTATTGTTCCTCTGAAATAAAACCAAGGACAGAGTCTCTTTGAGCCGAGGAACGGCTTTTAGACAAAAAGGGAGATGCTTTGTGACACATCTCTCCCCCCTTAAAAAAAATCAATAATAAAAGGTGGCTGCATTTTTAACCCTTCAAACCCAGTTAGTAGACTTAAAACTGACAGATATACTGTACTAATTGTAAACATTCAAACATGCACAAACCCATGCAAAACCAGGCTGCTGTATACCCACCACCGAACATCTCCGTATTATATTCTCGTCTCAGTAACTCATCAACTTTCACGTTTTCGCGATCTGCCACATACACAATTGTCAGATTGAATGGCTGAAACAACAAGCTCCATGTAAACAGTCTGGCATTTTTCTCTTTAATTTTTTCCACAAATGTCAATGTGTTGTGATCAGTTTATACGATTGTCTCAGATGCATTGCTGGTAATATAAACACAGTTATGGTGTCATGCCAACAACAAGTTTAAAGTCTCTTTCTCCACCGTTGAACATTTCTGTTGATGTGCGTTCGACTTCCCAGAAAAAACACCCTAACGGTCTTTCTATTCCCTCATCATCCTCCTGCAGGAACACCGGGCTGACACCCACATCACTGGCATCGATAGCCACCTTGAAAGACTTCGTGTAATCTTGTGTAGCTAATATTGGGGCAGTGTCTAACACAGGTTTTAGGCTGGAAAATGCCTTTTGACAGTCCTCTGTCCACTGAGATTTCTTGCCCTTGACAATTCGGTGAGTGGAGCAGCCACACTGCTTAATGTTTGGCACAAACTTTCAGTAAAATTCAGTCAATCCCAGGAACCGTAGTATTACATATTTCTTTTTGTCGACGGTGTGGAACATTCCCCAACTAATTTCGTTTTTGTATCTCATTGGGCCATTGGTCCATGTCCAATAACATGACCCAGGAACGTGACTTGGATTTCTCAAATTCACTTTTAGCTAGGTTTACCTTCTGAAGTCAATCAAACAAGTCCGATAAATGCTGTAAATGTTCCTTTCATGAGTGAGTAAAAACTACCACGTGATCAATGTACACCACATAGTTGGGTAATCGGACAATGACCTCATTATCAGTCTCTGAAAGGTGGCTGGATCGTTTTACATATCAAATGTCACAACTTTGAACTGATACAATCCATTTAGTACTATGAAAGCCGAAATTGTCTTTGCTCTCTCTGACAGAGGTCCTTGCCAGTAGCCTCTGAATAAGTCCAACTTAGAAATGTAAGTAGCTTCTTCCACTTTTTCAACACAGTTCTCAAACATGGAATTGGATATGCATCAGTCTTTGTAACGAAATTGTGTTTGTGATAGTGCTCACATGTCCACTGGGTAACATCTGGCTTTGGCGCCATGACTATACATGAGCTCCAAGCAAAGTAACTCATTTCGATTATGCCATCTTGGAGCATGTGCTCTATTTCCTTCTGAACCAGTGCCAAATTTAGAAGATAATGCCTTTAAGGATGTTATTTAATCAGAACAGCATCTCCTGTGTCGACGTCATGCACAATTATGTTCGTACTTCCCAGTTTATTTCCACATGTCTCTCCAAGATATCGTAATAACTCTTTCAGGTCACTGTGCTTTTTCTCGTGGAAGGTAACTCAGTAATTTATCCCAATTTTTGACAACTTTCTCATTGTTCAATTTGATATTAGGAATATCCAATTCTGAATCCTCTGAACTTGGGTCTTCCTTCAGTACTGTTATCATTAATACATTCTCCTCTTGCTTTCCTTCCCGATCAAAATACCTGTTGAGCATATTCACATGACACACTCTGTGAGATTTCTTCCTGTCTGGAGTCCGTACCAAGTAGTTCACCTCATTCAATTTCTTCCCAATTTGACAAGGGACACTAAAACTTGCTTCTAAAGGCTCAGCTGTTACTGGAAGAAACACCAATACCTTATTTCCAATTGCAAAATTGCGAATTTGTGATTTCTGATCGACTTACTGTTTTATTGTATGCTGCGATACATTTAAATGCTGTCTAGCCAACTCTCCAGCTCTATTTAATCGTTCCCTAAAATTTGGCACATTGTCCAAATGGGTGGTCTCTGAATTCTGCCTTATTAATTTCTCCTTAACCAATGTTAACGGTCCTTTTACTTCATGCCCAAAAATTAATTCAAATAGTCTGAATTTGGTCGATTCATTCTGTGCGTCTCTGATCACAAATCGTTCAAAAGATATTTCCTTATCACAATCATCTGGATTATCCTGTCCATGAACCCTCAACATGGTTTTCACTGTTTGATGCCATCTCGCTCATGCTCACTGGGATTCCAAATACGACGTTGTAGATTTGAATTGCTTTCATGCCAAGTTATCCATCACCTGCTTGAATAGTTCGGATGTGAGTTTTGATATGTCTGGATCTCTATTGGTAGTCCGTACCTACGTAAAAAAATAAGTGCTTTTTTCTGCAACTCTTTTAGCTGTGAAGATGCATAATGGGTCTGCCTCTGGAAATCTAGTCAACACATCCATTATTGTTAAGTAGTATTTATTCCCACTTAGTCTTTGCGATAGGGGACCTACACAATCTATCAAGACTCTTGTGAAAGGTTCCTCAAATGCTGGAATAGGTATTAAAGTTGCAGGTTTTATTACTGCGTGTGTGACATGTTTGAGACATTTGGCAATATTCACTACATCTTTGTGTAGTCCAGTCCAGTGAAAATAACTTTGTATTTCAGCCTGTAATGTCCTCACCCCGAAATGATCTCATGGGCCACTCGCAGCACCTCCTTACTCTACCCAACAGACAAAACAATTTGATGAATTTCTGTGCACGTCTGATCTGCTTCAATGTGTGCTGATACCATATCTGCATTAAAACATCATTTGTTAAGTAATCACACACAGGAATGCGTTCATTCTCTTTCTTGCTATATATGTATTGATATAACTTCTGTAACTCCATATCATTCTACTGTAATTCAATCAGCTTAGCAGAGCTAAAAATACGTTCTCATTTTCCGACTTTCTCCTTCTGTTTTCCACTTATCTGATCAAAAAGAAACTTTCGGATAACTCTACGTCAGCTTCGTTATCTGTGCCTTTAACCTGCTTAAACCTGTGCTTCTGTGATCTTCTGGTGATGCAATCAGGGGAAATTCCTGGATAAACATTCTCCAGGTCTTCAGTTGCCCGCACCTCCACTGGCTTTTCAACTAGAGTAGGCAGCACGCCTACCAGTGAAGCAGCTATATTATTTGCAAGGACAAATTTTATTACTAGAGCTGAGAGTTAGGGGTCTAGTACACCTACTGCACATGCTACAATCTTCTCTGGACACTCTAGCCTCACTTAACATAACGGAGCACTTTTTGCCTCACTATGAATTCCTGTTACCAGCACATCTTCTGGAAATAGCCTCTCAAGTGTGCATAAAGCCTCACCCCTCAGCATTACAGACTGAAAAGATCCTGTTTCAATTAATATTAAAACCTTCTTACCAATTACTCCTGGCCTATGTGATTAAACTTTAGCCTTTCATGTAAGTTCTGTTTGCCGATTTAGTACGTCAACTGATCATCTTGTACACTCTGAGGTAATTGCCTCACTGCCCTTCTGCTTTTTGTTACAAGGAGACAGTGAGGACTGCAGATGTTGGAGATGTAGATTCCTGAAGAAGGGCTTATGCCCGAAGCGTCGATTCTCCTGTTCCGTGGATGCTGCCTGATCTGCTGCGCTTTTCCAGCAACACATATTCAGCTTTTTGTTCCGAGTACAACAAAACTTCCAGGCTTGTCTGGTTATCCTATATCTGGTTTACTCCCAGCCCATTCACAGTGTGATTTTGTGTGGCCCTCTTTTTTTACAATGAAAACACGACCAGTTTTTAACTTCTTTGTCCTCCTCAAGGTTTTCTTTATTACTGTGGCAAATTATCCTTATGATCTACACTGTGATCTACCTTTCCCTTTGCACGTGAGGATATCTGTTTGCTCCAATTTCTGTCCCACAGAGAGCAGAACTGGTTCTGGAAGCCAAACCAAGTTTATGTACCAGTTCTTAATCATCAGCCATTTCAGTAGCTAACCTTGCTGCTTACACTCTCTGCTCTTCCACCTGAGTTTGCACTACTTCAGGCAGTTAAATTTCGAATTCCTCCAAGTGCTAACCTCTTTAAGGGCATCATAGCTTTCCTTGAATTTTAAAGCTCTTATCCAACTATCGAAATTAGTCTGTTTGATCCTTACAAAGTCAGTGTAGGTTTCACCAGGATTCCTCATTAAATTCCTGAAATGTTGCCGATGCAGACAAAATGTTTTTTAAATGTCCTTATACTCCCCAGATACCTCCTCTGATAGGGATGTGAATACCTCACCAGTTCTACCTACAAGTTTCGTTTGGATCAACAAAATCCACATAGCCTCTGCATTTGTTTAGCCAACTTTTCAAATGAGATGAAAAGGGCATCACATTCTTCTCATCAAATTGAGGCGATGCTTGAACATACTCAAATAAATTCTCACTAGGCTTCTGGCTACCAGGGGCTTTCCCATCCTCACTCTCTTCCTTACTAAGCCCACCCTCAGCCGTTATCTCCAGCCTTTTACACTGACTTTTCTTTTTAATTGTCAGTTTTTGTTCTTCAAAAGTTCTCTCTTTCTCTCTCCCCTATTGCTTTCTCTATTGCCATTCTTTATTTTTACTCTGTGTTATGCTGCTTTCTTTTTTCCCTCTCTTCTGCATTTTATCGAAAGTCAAATGTTTCATTTTGGGTATTAGTTTGATTGGGTTGAGAAAACTTAGAATAGTAATGGCTATTTCAGTCGCCAAACGTTTTCTGGGTGTGCATGCAGTGACTTTGGAAATTTTACGAAAAATGAATAAGACCAAGTTGCAAGAATTAGCAGAAAAGCTGGAACTGGAACTGACTCCTTCTGTGAGGACAGGAGAGATAGTTACAGCGGTATCTCGTCAATTAAACTTGCTGGAGAAACCATCAGAATCAGAGATGCCAAGAAATCAGTTGCAAATAAAACATCTTGAGCTAACGACGAGAGGTAAGGAAAGGACAGCCAAATTCCTTCACACTCTCCTCATGATACCATCACCGCAGGGAGTAGTCTGGTGAAACTCCATTACACCATCTCTTCTGTAGCAAGGAGATCATTGATTATAAATGAAAGAAAATACTGTCTCAAGTATACTCCACAACTGCAGGACGGTGTCTTCACTCTTATTCTTTAATCATTTTGTAATGAACGATACTACTCAGTTGTTGTGCTGATTACTTGCTGAGTCATAGAGTTATAGAGATGCACAGCATGGAAACAGATCCTTCGGTCGGACCTGTCCGTGCCAACCCAATCTAGTCGCACCTGTCAGTACCCGACTGCTCTGCATGAATTCTGTTAGTGCCTCATGACCAAGGACATCCAGCTCCTTTTCACCAAGAGCACTTCCCATCATCTCGCCTTCTCATAAATACAAAATGAGAAGGATGGCATTTTTTGCCAATCATTTATTTGCCTAATGAAGCAAAGTCACACCAACAACATCACTGTTGCCATTCGAGTTGAATGGAGATACTGAGGAGGCGATGATCTAGCTGTATTATCTCCGAATATTAATCCAGGGAATCAGGTAATGACCCAGACACCAGATCCAAATCCCACAACGGCAAATGTTGGAAATTAAATTCAATAAAATATCAGGAATTAAGAATCAAGTGAAACAATGAAACCAATGTCGATTGTCCTACCTTGCACCCTCATGCCCCTCAGTAAAGGAAATCTACCATCTTCAGCTGGTCGGGTTTACAGGTAACTCCACAGCAATATGGTTAACTCTCAGTTGCAGTTTGAAATAGCCAAGCCAGCCACTCACTTATATCAGTCACTTCAAATCCTCAAAGAAATGAATCCGCATGGATCTCAGAACTGACTACATACAGCCCACAGACTGCACTGGGTCAGGAAGGCAACTCACCAACACCTTCTCAAGGACAATGAGGAAAGGGAATTAAATACTGGCCCAGCATCCCATTACTGAATAAAAGACGATGATCACACTCAGGGAAGAGAGAACAACAGACATAAATAACTTTAAGGAGGGACTTTGACATTTCCCTTACACGCTCATGATTATCAATAATATGGGAACAAGAAAAACATAAGTAATGTTTAATTTCAGTTTCTATTTCCATCACAGCTGACCATCAACAATCCCTTTGTTTGTTTCTTTCTCTCTCTCTCTCTCTTTCCATCTATTCAACTCAATCCTTCTCCCCTGCATAACAGATGTCGGTGTCACCAACATCAATCACACTATTTCCCAACTGTGTTCAGTTTTGATGTATGAATCGAATTGCCAATTCTATTTTTCTCTCGACCCGAGGGGGCTGCCAACTCTGCTCAGTTTGTCTGGCACTTTCTCGTTCTTTATTTTTTCTGATCTGTTGCATCATTTTTGCTTTATTTAACCCTCAATTTTGATGTTATTTGGAATGTCTGCATCGCTGACAGGGGCAGCATTTGTTGACCTAACCAAATGTCATTCTTTCAGGCAGTACAGAACCAAGCACATTGCTGTGGGTCTCACATCAATCTTAAGCCGGACCAGATAATAACGCAAGATCTTTTTACCAGAGGACATCAGTGAAATAGATAAACGTATAGACAATATGCTGGAAATGTTATGGTTGTTATTTCCAATTCCTGTCTTTTGTCTTTACTTTCTGACATCGTCTGTGGTAGGATGTGGAACAGTCTCTTTCTGTGTAATAACCTGTGCGTCTGAATTACATTTCTTCCGACATTACTGCTCTGAGAGAATGTTCCTGTCATTAAGTTATTTTAGAGACAAGAACAAAGTTGTGATCGAAATATTTGCAACTGAAAGAGTGCTTAGAGGAGGGGTGGAGCCATAACGTCTGAATTTTACCAAAGCATAGATAATGGTCTATTAGGCATCTGCATTGAAGCCACGATGGTGACTGGGCACATAAGCGAGCTGGTAGTGGATAGGTTTTGTGATGGACAGAATACCGAGACATAAATCGATGTTATTTATTTAAATTCGATTTTGTGAACAGTCTTGTTCTCAGATGTTTGTGAGGGCGGGGGTGTGGGCGGTTCTGAAATATGTGGGTAATCAATGAAATTTGAATATGAAACTGAAGACAATAGTTTTCGTCTTTGGCAAATATAGATAATAGAAATAGCAAAGAAGTTCGCCATGGTCGAAGAGATTAATAAATGGATAGAGATGAAGAAACTTACCAGGAACACCAACAATAGCGAGGATAGGATAGTAACCCGCCTGGATAATCATCAGTGCACCCCATATCCGATCTGGTAATGTTGACCAAGACCAGGAGGAATAGAAAAGACCTAAGGATAAACTCCTGTCCATTGTTGCAGCATTCCCGTCTAATGTTCTCAGATTCTGATCCATTAATGGATCATTCCAGACTATTTTCAGATGTTTAAGTCTCCTTTTTCTGTCTCTGCAGCTGCTGATCCCTTTGAGCGCTGGAGTCGATGCATCTGTAGCTACAATGGCATAAACCATTGCAAGAGGCCCCTTACTAATAGGAGACGGAAAACATCCAGTGACACAACTAGGATCCATGGAGACTGGCATCAATCACAGTCACTGAACAAACAGCTCCATTTAACCCTTTTCAGTATGGTTCCTTCAGTTCACAAAAACTACTGGATTGGATTGAATGTTGGCACCGCCGGATATTGACCACATCTCCCATCAGCCATTGCTCTCGTGAAATGAGTAGTGAAGGAGAATGATGCATGTTTTCTTATGGCAGGCTAGATGATTCTGCTGCGTTGTCCGTTTGTAATACTGTTACCGGCTGAACCTCTCACCACCCTCAAAACCCACAATCTATATGCTGTTACCGTGCAGATCTCTCCTCGTCTAGAACAGGCACGAGCCAATACATTTGCAGTCGATATATTTGCACTTCAATACATAGGAAATATGAATTTGCCTGGGTATTCCTTTAACTGATCTAATAAGGCAATTTTGTATCTTCAACACTCAATGTGCTCAGCACTTTTTTTAAAATATAAATTCACAAAAACCTTAACACACTTTATTAAGCTTACGTTTCTTCACTTTCTCCTCATGGTAACATCATGCCAGGGTTTAGTCTAGTGAAACCCCATTGGACTGAATCGCTGACAAGGTCATTATTTATAAAGCTGATTCAACCTGTGCACAATACACCAAACAGTCTTTCAACAAAACTCTATCAATGTGAAAGATACATTTACTCTTGTACTTTAATCATTTCGCCTGATGAGCCACATATCTTTTACTTCCTGGTGTGTAAAACTTCTGTTTGTGACTTATGACCAAGCACATCCAGGTCTGTTTCAACAACAACACTTCCCAATCTCTTACTATTTAATGAACATAAATGTGAATGATGATATTTGTTGTTCATATCTGAAACATTTTATATCTTGTGAAGAGCTATTGCCCAAACTCTGATTCTTCTGATACCCCAAAGCCTTCACTCCAGATAATTATATTACTCTCTTCATTCTCTCGATTATCCAACTTTTAATACATTCGGTGTATTCCACCCCTACCTACCAATGGACTCTAACATTCCCCACTCACCTGTATTCAACCATGTCAAACGTCTACTGAAAATACAATTACTTCATTCCCACTGGTTCTCAATTGTTGATATCACAACGGACAACCTCCACCAAATCCAGCAGGTTTATCAAAGATCAAGTTCCTTTCCCCTTCCTGAATCTAGATTGACTCTATCGAATCATGTCATTATTTTCCAAGGGTCTAGTTGTCACATTCCTCACAAAAGGTTACAATGTTTTTCTCACAGCTTACATCAAGCTAACCCCTGCTTAGTTTACTGTTTGCTCTCTCCGTCCTGTTTTAAATATTTAGGTTTACACAAGCTGCTTTCCAGTCTGGAGGATCCTTTCCAGAAACTAACCAGCTTTGAAGAATAATCAGTAATTCTTTCACTAGCTCTACTGTCACCTCGTCAATACTCGGCTATGTAGCTCATCAGATGCAGCAATACACCAACCATAAATTCAATGAGATTTTGAAAGACGTACCTTTTATTAATTCTAATTTCCTGCTGTTCCCCATTTTCACCAGTCACTCTGTTTCCTTGTATTTCTGGAAGTTACTTTCAGTATCTTCTTCAGGGAGATGGGCACAATATATTGCTCTCAGCGGACAGATGGGTTCTGCCAGCCAGTGAATATATCGGAGGACTGCACTCCGGTGATGATTGATATGTTACTCACTCCTGCCTGGAAAGTTCCAGCGTTAATCCAGTTTAATTCATGGTGATCATCAGCACAGTCCCGTCACTGGTGTGAGGCTACACAGTACACTGAAGGAGGGGGCACAGCTCAGTAACAACCTCAATTTTGAAACAAACTGGTTTCATACCTGACACCTGGTCCAGCTTAGACAAATGTTCCTGGAAATCCCAGGATAATGCACTGTCCTACACCTCCTTATTTATAGAGCTTCCCTTCTGTGGAGCCTCATCTCCATTTGCTTACTATGGACCCAGACACTCTGTAAATGCAGTGTATAGAGTGGTGTCACTAGACCCCGCAGCTGATAATACAAACCCGAGATAAGCATCCACAGAAACTCCACTGATTTTCCAATGACAGGACCAAGTCCATTCCTCACATGGAACGTGAATGCGATCGTGTTGAAAACTATTTCCGCTCCTGAGTTTCTCTTCCTCGCTGAGAAAGCCGTTGCATCTCTGCACACTCCCACAGTAACTGTTTCTCTCTCCAAGGAAGCAGTTGACAATGTAACATTACCTTTCTCTATATCTCAGCAACTATAAGGCAGCACCAGCATTGCTCATGGATTTCATCATCACACTCACAGAAGAGGGATAAAGGGAACCTAACTCACTTTGATCAGGGACAAATCTACCTGGACGCGATATTCAGGAATATGGGAAAATGGGGAAATGTGAGAATAACTTGACATTTCGTTTTCTTTTCAGTTCATCATCAGCAGCCCCTTTGCTCACTTTTCATTTCTTTTCCTCTCTTTTTCGGCAATATCTCCATCCATTCAATTTAAACCTGGCCCCCACCTCCCTCTCCACCCCAACCATCCATGATACCAGGAGAAATAATATTATTTCCCAGATTGCTTTCAGTTGTAAAGCAAGGTCACTGGACTCAAACCGTTATTTGCATTTCTCCCAACAGAGGCTGCCATACCTGCAAGATTCTCCAACACTTATAGATGCTGGAGAATTTTATTTTTGATCTCTAGCACCCACCCTTCCTTAGTTTATTTCACCTTTAATACACGGGATGCCAGTATCACTGGCAAGGGCAGCATTTGTTGTCCATCACTAATTGTCCTTGACAACGTGGCCATTTGTCAAGACAAAATGGAGCCAACAATGTTGTTGTGGGTCTGAAGTCACACTGAGCTCAGACTGGGTAATAATGTTAAGTTTCTTTAGCAAGGACTATCAGTGAAATAAAAATAAATCTTAACGGTTTCTGGTTTCCATGAGTGAAATTAAGTTTCATTCCAATTTTTGTCATTCGAACTTAAGCCCTGTCATCGGCTGTGGTAGGGTTTTAAACACTGCCTTGGAGTCACTACCCGTGCCTCCGAATTACCGTCCAGTTCCATGATCACTCTGATACAGAGTCCTCATTGCCTAGTCCGTATTCCCTAGTTGCTGACAGAGAGAGATGACGGAGAAATCAGTTTAACTACCAACAATCAAAAGGATTTTGGGGAAAAAAGCGAAAGGGAGATTGAGAGACAATTTCATGTAAGATCACCGGTTTCAGAATGCTGAAATGAAGGCATTTCGACAGCATCCTACAACATGAGCCAGTATTCCCAGGATAATAGGTGAAGGGGATATTGGCGTCAATAAAGATGAGGGAGAGTTTTAGATGAACATTTGTTCTGCAACTTTGTAACTGGGTGTGGGGTCAGCAGAGTATTCGACTCATTGGGCTGAATCTAACAACAGTTTGTCTCAGTGACATATTTATTGAGTGTGACAAAGGGATTATCTGTACGATACTGAACTCGTTTCATGGTGCTATCTTATCGAACTCACCACATTAACTACCCACTCAATCTCATAGTGTTACTCGCATTCAAAGCCACCCCAATTCTCCAACCCGACATAGCTCGAGGGACTCACCATCGCACTGATGCCCCTGGCTATTCTATGATCACTGACACTCGTGCCATCTTTCAAAGGCCAATGGGCATACTGTTGCACTTCCTCAGTTTGTAGCCATTCTGCACAATTGACCCCGAGCATGGCAGGTAAAGGGAACTAACACCACGGTTTTCATCAGAGGAACAGAGGTCCTAGTGGATGGGCTAGTACAGGGGGGTCCATTCTCTTCCCAGAGGAGGCCTCACCACCAGCCCCACCGAGCATGGTCTGAGCTCACCAACCATATCAGTGCAGTATCTGCAGTCTCTGTCTCTCTCTCTCTCTCTCACACACACACACACACACACACACACACACACACACACACAGACACAGAAAGACAGACAGACACACACACACACACACACACACACACACACACACACACACACACACACACACACACACACACACTTTGAATATGGAAAATTCCAGAGAGTGTTCCAAAGAATTCCCATTTTCAGGTATAGGAACTTTCAGTCATTCAACGCCATGGGTTCCTGCAAAAATATGAACTTATTTTATATCCAATCACAGTTAGTCATTCTGGCTATTTCACTTTGTCTCACTTTACTGTATTCAGCCAAACACTGCTTGTCAACACTTGTCAAGTTATGAAATACAATTTTGAGCAGAGAACATTTTATGCTGAGCTGTTATCTTGACCGTTATCTGGATTGTACCATTTTCTTTGTTATGAAAGTTTCTCTTGCCCTTTGCCTGTGACTGTTTCTGTCTGTAACAGTTAAACTGTCTCGCACTCAGTTGGCTGGACGGCTGGTTTGTGATGCAGAGGGAGGCCAGCAGCACAGGTTAAGATCTCTCACACTGACAGAGGTTACCATGAAGGGGACGCTCTCTCAACAATGGGCAATCGAGCATGGCAAATCCACTCTAAGCTGCACATCTTTGTACTCTGGAGCATTGGGAGGGAACCCACACAGATACGTGGGGAATGTTCAAACTCACCTGACGTTGGAATTGAACTCAGCTCCTTGGTGATGTGTGGCCGCATTGCTAAGCACATATCCATCATACCCCTCAGTTGGTTCTGTTAATTACTTGTAGGTGACTGAAGAAATCCAACTGGCTTGCTCTGATAACAGACCCTGACCCAGTATTAGACCTTTATCATCGGCCATATCGCCAACCTGGTTACATTTAAAATTTGTTTTGACCAGTGGAGGAGTGGGACTTGAAATGGAAACAGTGACAACCTCCAACCTCATTCAGAACCGGGCTGATGAGAAATTCACAAAGTGGGAATTCATTCAAGTGGGAATTCTCTCGCCCTGAAGATTGGGAGGGCTGAATCTTCATATTATATCGAGGCTGACTTTGTCTGATTTTCCATAGACAGGTGAATCAGGAATCATTGTGAAATCAGAGAAAAGTGCAGCTGGGAACACAATGAAAAGAACCATGACCTTATTGACTGGTGAAATAGTGTCAAAGTTCCGAATGGCCCTGTCGTGTCCGTTCCATTCAGCCCTTCGGTCCTGCTGTGCAGGAGCAGATTGAGACCACTCTGATGGTTTGGTGTTGTTTGGCAAATGTAGAGGAAAATCCAGGCTGGGCCAGGCATTGACAGCCCTCTCCCAATCCCTCTTTTCAGGCTTGCCCTCTCTGTAACTTCTGCTCCTGATGTCGGTCATGTTACAGGCCCAGATTCGCATTGAATACAGCCTCCATGCCGCACACAAGGTCAACTCAGAAAAACCCTCTGCTGTTTCTGAATGCAACATTTTACATCATGAGTTCCAGGAAAATAATCAAGTATTTTCCAAAAACCTAAATAAGAATGGAAGAAATAGGAACCTGCACTGTCATTCAATAAGAACATGGCTGATCTAATCCACGGCTCAACTCCACTTTCCTGCTAACCCCTTGCATCCCTCAACTTTCTGAAAAGTCACAAACCAATCCACCCCTCTGTAAATACAATCAGTGACCCAACCTCCACAACTCACGGGGTTAGGAAATTCCAGCCATTCACTACCTTCTGAAAGAAGACATTTATTTACATCTCAGTTTGAAATCGATATTCCTTATTCTGTACTTCCATCCCTGACTTCGAGACTCTGCTCTGGTGTGGAACCGTATTCTCAACACCGACCTTGTCAAGCCCCCTCTGTATCTTATCCGTTTCAGTAATGACACTCTCATTCATTTAAACCACAATGAATAATCACCTCAGCATTTTTGATGTATTCAATAATTCAATCCTTTCATCCCAGGAAACAGTCTAATGAACCAACATTTCTGCGTCAACATTCTGACGTTATGTTTCATACAGAAACACGCCACTCCGTTGTACTGTTCCTTTTTTGGATGAACTCTCCATTTAATAACAGCCTGCCTTTTGGTTGTCAGTGTCATCCTCAAATTCGAATGTATATTGCACTCAGCTCCAGCCGTCAGGTGCTGAGTGCAGGTCTTGTAAGCAGCTCTTGAAATCGGACTGATATTTGTGGTACTCCAGGATATACATTTTTTTCATAAAGATCGATGAATCCTGACTCTCCGATTTGTCAGTGTTTACCAAGTGCCATCCCATGCTAATTCATTACCCGTCAGACTATGAGCTTCTGTCTTGTGTAAGAACCTTTACTTTGTGATACCTTGTGGAAAATCTCTGGAAAGCCTCATGTCTACCAGTCCCCCATTATCAAGGCCACTTGTTACATTCATATGGATTTCCAGAAAAACTTTGCATGATTTTACAGAGAAAATGTATTTCGCCGTTAACAAGACCATGCTGACTCTGTGTGAAGCTTTTATAAATGCTCTGCATTTCCTTCCTTAATAACAGACTCTCACAGATTCCCAGCAATAATGGTGAGCCTAAGTGTTTCATGCTTTCAGTCTCGTTCGTTTCTTGAAGACAGGCCCAACATTAGAGGGTCTCCAGTTTCACTGGATCACTCCTTTAATCCAGAGAGTTATGGAATATTTCACACAGAGCCACCAGCCACTCTGTGACCACTTCTTTTAAAACCAGCTATGAATTGTTGTTGACCTGTTTACCCTTGGTCTAATCTGTTTGAGAAATGCCTTATTCCTTTTTTTAGAGACAGCTCAAGATTTTCCCTGCTGTTACCATTTTGCTTATACCATTGAAATATTTACAGCACCTTCACCTGTGAGGAACGATGTAAAATACAGGTGTAAATTATCTGTCTGTTCCCTGTATCCAGTTCCCCAGTCACACCCTCCAAATATCCTCAATATACTTTCCTGACTTCCTTTTTATCAACGATCACACACACACACCTCTTTAACTCTTCTTACATACATGGAAAAGCTTAGCTTCTTGTTTTTATATTTCTTGCCAATTTACTTATATCACATCTTTTCTTCCCTTTTCTTCGCTTTCTATATTCATACAGTCATAGTGTATACAAGCACAATCTTTGGTCCAACTTGTCCATGCCGGCCAGGTTTTCCAAACAAAACTGCTCCCATCTTCTTGCATTTGGCCCATATGCCTCTAAACGGTCCCCATTCACATGTCGTCCAAATGTCTTTTAAATGTTGGAGCTGTACTTGCATCTGCCAGTCTTCCTCTGGCAGCTCATTCCATAAACACGTCACCCTCTGTGCAAAAAAAAATTCCTTCTTCCTCCATTTTAAATCTTCACTCTTCCACCATAAACCTATGGCTCATGATTTAATTTTCCTAACCTGTGGAAAAGACCTTGGCTTTTCACCATGCCCAAGCCTCCCCTGATTTTGTAAATTCCTATAATGTCACCCCAACCTCCTACAAAACATCTGATACTAACTTCAAGAACAAGCATTTAAAGATAAGGACTGCTAATTTGAAACAATGTTAAAAGTGACAGGTAAACAACGCTCAGCCCAAACTTCATCCTGTTATTTGTTTTCTTCTTTATGTTACAGTACTAAGTCAGCATGAAAATCTTAATAGTGCCAATAAGCCGGCAAGCACCTGAATTCCTTTGCCTGACGGCAGTGATCTCTACAGTGAAAATGTATCTCTGGCCAGATCTATATCATACCACATGTTCAACATTCTCCTTCCTGGCCTCCGTATGACCTCATGTGGTTGTGTCTTCTTAATGTAGCACTCATTAGAGAGAACCCCTTTCCTCCATTCACATCGTAATTTAAACTCATTTTATACCATCTTCTCTTTTCACCACTGCTAAAAGCCTGTTTATCTGTTGTCACACCCTCTTTTCCCTGTCACCTATCCCCCACAGCCCCCCCCCCCTCCCACCCCGACCTCTGTGGCAAGGAACTAAAATGCCCAGTTTCCAATCCTTTTCAGTTCTGAAGGGTCAAACTGGACTTGAAACGCTAACTCTCTTTCTCTGTCTCTGCAGATGCTGCCAGACCTGCTAAGTTTCTCCAGAAGTTTCGTTGGACACGAAAGATGAACTCAGCTTTCACTTCACAAGATGCAGCCAGACCTCCTTAGTTTCTTCAGCAATTTCGGTTTTTGAACATTTTCCAAAGACGTGTGTTGAATCTGCTCAAACGCGCTATCCAGCAGAGAGCGCTGTACATTGGGAAGTGAACAAAAACGCAAAGTTCACAAGTTCATTGGCTCTGAAATGACATAAGGCTGGCATCCCTGACACGACCGAGGTCTTAATCATGGTCAGGGAGAAAAACAGAGGAACAAACATTCACTTCAAACATAGAAGATGTTATGATGAGAAAGGAAATGATTCTATTAATATGTTAAAGGATCTGAGTAATGTAACATATTGGAAGCATGACATCAGGGAGAGACCCTCAGCAGAATGAGATTATGAAACTGGATGTGTTTGCACATCAGAAACCAGGTTAGGTTACTGAGTA
This sequence comes from Chiloscyllium punctatum, assembly GCF_047496795.1. Lineage (NCBI taxonomy): Eukaryota > Metazoa > Chordata > Chondrichthyes > Orectolobiformes > Hemiscylliidae > Chiloscyllium > Chiloscyllium punctatum. The sequence goes on from NC_092767.1 coordinate 17,441,559, forward strand.
CAGGGCTGATGGATGAATGGGTATGGGTGTGAACTGGGGACAAGTCAGTAGAATTGATTTGCAGATATTGCAGCTCACCCAGGGTTTTCATGTGATCTCAGGAGCAGCCGCAGCAGAATTGCATTCAAACACAATCCATAACTTTCCCCCCAGGATAATCCACCACTCGACCATTATCATCAAGCTGAGTGATGGTTCAGTGCCGAGTTTGGGTGAACATGCCAGAGTCAGAACCATGTGTATCTAAACCTGATGACAACCCATTAAAGCTACCACACTTGACTGGTTACATTCCAAACAGCAGATCTACCATCTGATGGAGAGGGGGAAATGATCCCAAGACTAACAGATAAAATCCGAAACTCTGCAGTCAAGGCACATCCAGTCATCAATGTCGATGGACTAATAAACAACTTACAGGAGGAGAGGGCTCCACAAATATCCCCAGCCCTGTACATCAGTGTGAAAGATAATGATGTAGTATCTGCACCATCCTCAGCCAGAAGTGTTGAGTCGAAAATCCACCTCACCCTCGTCATCACAGATGCCAATCTTCAACCAATTCGATTCGCTGCACGTGACATGAAAAAAAAACAGCTGAACACAGTAGATATGACAAAGGCAATGGACCCTGACACCATTCCTGCAATAGGACTGAAGATTGTGCTGCACAACAAGCCGTGTCCCTGGGGAAGCTGTTTCATTCCAGCTCCAACTCTGACATCTGCCTGGCCACGTGGAACGTTCCTCAACTATATCCAGTTGCATAACAAGGGAATGACTACAGTGTGACCATTTACCACACCTCAGTCCCGTCGGGATAGTCGCATTGGTGGGAATTCTTTTTGACAGAGCTAACAAGCAGCACAGGAATAATGTACTCAGTGTGGTTTCTGATAGGTCCACATGTGGAGATGGCGTTGTTGTGAAAATATCACTGGATTACTGATCCAGACCAAGATAATGCTCTGGCAGCTGGTGGACGTTGAAAACAATAAATAACATATCGAGATATAAAATCTGGTCCAGTAATATTGACCTTGAATCTAATGTCCATTGTAAACATCTGTCCCTTCCCCAATGTACTTTCAGGAAGTGAATATCCCGTGCTTCCCGGTCTGGCCTACAAGTGTCTCCTGACAAACAGACATGTGATAAACTCTTCAATGGTATCTGGAACGGCCAAGCAAGACACTCAATTGTATCAAATTGCTCTGACTTCTTAAAGGATAAAACCAGACAGAACACCGGCAACGAGCTTTGGAAAAGGGTACAGGAAAAACTGTCCTTTCAACCAGAAAGATGCTGCCTTCCAAATGTTTAAGAGCTTGTGAAAACAATGACAGAGCTTTCCCACAGACTGCACCGAAACATCAGGAAGGGAGCAGGGCATTAGACACGTCTAGCTTCCCTGTTCTATCACATGGAGACAAGTTTACTTTTATAACCCTGGTTAATACATTATTCAGAAACTCATCAATTCCTGTCTTATGCTGCTCAATGATTGACCATCCAACCCATACAATCACACAAGCACTGACTCTGTACTGTCAGAAATACAGCAGGATCTACATTACTCCCACTTTCCTATACGAGGCCCATAGCCATGTATGTTACGGCCCTTCAAGGGCACGACCATGTATTTATTAACGGTTGTGAGGTTACCTGTGCCAACTGCCCTCTCAGGAAGTTCATTCCTGACCCCAACAGCCTCTGATTGAAAACCAAACCTCAAATCCTCACTAAACATCAACCCTTCACTCTAAAATGGTCCTCCCTTCTTCTTCGCTCTTTGACTGGAAGGAACAGCTGCTGTCTATCCATCCTGTCCAAGCCCCTGGTAAGCTTATCCTTCTGAAACACGTCCCTCTCAGCCTTCTCTGCTTCAAAGTAAACAACCCGACATGATCTACTCCATACAAGGGAACATCCTGGTGAATCTCCATGAATAGGATCTATGTTTATGGTCGCTATGATTTGTCAACTTGTGAATTAACCTGTTTAATCGCATTCAGGGATATTAGATTAGATTACTTACAGTGTGGAAACAGGCCCTTCTGCCCAACAAGTCCACACCGACCCGCCAAAGCGCAACCCACCCATTCCCCTACATTCACCCCTTTACCTAACACAACGGGCAATTTAGCATGGCCAATTCAACTGACCTGCACATCAGGACTGTGGGAGGAAACCGGAGCACGGGGAGAATGTGCAAACTCCACACAGTCAGTTGCCTGAGTCGGGAATTGAACCCGGGTCTCAGATGCTGTGAGGTAGCAGTGCTAACCGCTGTGCCACCGTGCCGCCCAATATGTGCAGGAGCATCCTCTGAGCTTCCTCGTGTGCTGCTATTCTTTGAGTCCTCCCCTGTCTGGTTGCTTCTTCCAAAGTACATCACATCATATTTATCAAGGTTACATTCCATTGGCCATTGATCCGCCCATTTCATTATTCCATCTGTATCTTCCTGTAATATAAGGCCTTCCTCCTCACTGCCAACCTTTGTGTCAAACGCAAACTGATTTATCACACTCACCCCAATCCCTTCCATATTCATAGCTGCGTCATTTATCAATACTACAAATAATAAGGTTAAAAATTATAAAATACCACTTTATAATCCAACAATTTTATTTGGACGCACTAACTTTCGCAGCCCTGCTTCTTCATCACGTAATCATGCTCTTCGAAAGATCGTGCCTTCAAATAAACTGTTGGAATATCATCTAGTGTTTGTAACTTTTTTAACTTTGCCCAAGCCAGTCCAGCACTGGCATCTCCGAATCACAAATAATTTGGGACACAGGACTGATCCCGATGTTACATGATTGGATACAGGTCGCCAGTCAAACGAACAGACTTCGACCAGCAGACCTTCTGTCTCCTGCCACTAAGTTGATTTGGATGCAACTTGGCAAGTCACGAATGAGTCCTACCTGTTCCTTGGTTATTCTGTTCCACATGACGTACCTGTAGAATATCTGGGGATTCTCCCTAATCTTGCTCTGCCAGCAGGTTTCCATGTCGCTGTGTTTGTCAGTCCTCTTCAAATGAAGAATTGCCTTCTTGTTGCAGTCTGAAATGGTCTATCATTTACCTGCCATTATTTGTCTTAAATGTAGAGTAGACAGCCAGAGAAAAATCCTGTTTATTTCCATCTTCTCATATGTTTAGTAACTTCTCTAAGTTTCACTCTGATCACCTCTCATTCTTTGAAACTCTAGCGAACACAGGCTGAGTTTCTATATCAGACAATCTCACCATCGGAGGGATTAATCTGGAGACTGTCCATCGCACATCCTCCATGGTCAGTATATCCTTTCTCAGATTGAGTCACCAACACTGGACTCAATACTCTATGTACAGTTTCATTAGTAAGCTGTGAAACTGCTTCAACTTTACCTTCCGACTATGTTCTGATTCACTTAAATGAAGGCGAATATGACTTTAACTTTCCACTTCTATATATTTCTCCAATTACCATTTACATTACTTTATTTATGAATTCACTGCATGAGTTCTGATTAAAAAAAGCCTTCTGAAAATCGAGCTATGCCATTTCTATGTTGCAATAAACAAGTTCTAATCGTTCTGAAGTTTGTCAAATATGAATATTCTGTCAGACACTGTCAGTGCATTCTGATTCTCTCCAATGTTGCTGTTAATTTAGGAATATCCAATATCTGACCCCATATAATAAATTCCATCAGTTTCCCTCCAGATGTCAAGTTAATTGGTCTGCAATTCTCCACACTATCTCTTCTTCCCTTTGCAGTTGCTTGAATCCCTCCCATACATCTACAATGCTTGGAACACATCTACTAACTTCCAGCCTCTGCAGAATATACAGGGGAAAAAAAACAGTCATCGACAGCACCATTAATGCGTCTATTGCTGATTTATTTCTAATATTTTGATCCTAAGTACAACTGCCTCATCAGACGTAGCAATGCTTCATCCAGCTACAATACTACTATGCTAGCCTTCAACTACTACCTTGTTACTGATATGAATTGACTTTATGTCTTTAGTTCCAAAAGTTCCATGGGATCAATTAGTATTTCTCAGCGATTTTCCTCCGTGATGACAGATGCAAAGTAACTGGCTGCTTTCTTCGCCATTTCCCTGTTCTTCACAATAACCTCTCCTCTCCTGATTACAAAATTCCCCATTTGACCTTGCTTTTATTTTGTTTCTTTGCAATACATATTGTAGATTTATGTAGTCTTTGTTTTCTTCTTTCACAGAATCGTTAAAAGCCCACAGCATGGAAAAGGCCCTTGGGCCCAATAAGTCCATCCTTCCCCTCCGAAGAGTAACCACCCAGACCCATTCCCATCCGATTCTACATTTTGCGACTGATGCAGCAAATCTACACATCGGTGAACACTTTGGGCAAATAAGCATGGCCAATTCACCTAACGTGTAAATCTTTGGACTGTGGGAGGAAACCGGAGCACCCGGAGGAAACCCACGCAGACACGGGGAGAATATGCAAACTCCACACAAACAAATTTCTGAGAATTTTCCGGTTTCCACCATGTCTAAAATTCTTCTGAAATCATTTCCTACGATTAATATAATCTTTAATTTATCATGTTAGCATTCATGAAGTCACTTGCCCTTTCCTTGGTGATTCCATATTAAAGAAATAGACATTTTATTTCACACATTGCAGTATTTCTGCAGAGCTTCTGGTCTTGACCAGGTGTATCCAAGAACAGAGCAAAAGACGAGAGAAGATATTGCAGGCGTCCGGGCTGATCTTTTTGCATCATCGCTGGCCACGGTGGAGGTCCTGGAAGACTAGAGGGTAGAGAACGCTGTGCCCTTGTTCAAGGAGGGCGGCGAAGAAGAACCTGTGAACTGTAGACCAGTTAGCTTACCAACTGTAACAACTTGAGAAGGTTCTGACAGATAACATACACATGCATTTGAAAAGAGACGGATTCATAAGGAGCAGTCAGCACTGCTTTGTGCATAGGATATCATGGCTTACAATTCTTTAGCGTTCTTTTGAGGAAGTGACCTGGAATGTTGATGAGGTTAGGGTGGTAGACATAGTCTATCTAGATTTCAGAAAGGCCTTTCATAAGGTTCCACATGATAGGCTGCTCTGAATGGTCCGATAGCATGGAATCCAGGGGATTCTGGCAAATTGGATACTCAGTTGGCTTGATGGTAGAAAGCAGAGGCTAATACTGGAAGGATGCTTGTTGGACTTGAGGCCTGTGACTAGTGGATTGTATCAGGGGTTGGTGATGGGCCTATTACTGTTTGTTATCTATATCAATGATTTGGATGAGAATGTGCAAAGCATGATTAGTAGTTAGGCTGATGACAATAAAATAGGCAGGACTGTGAACAGTGAGGTTATCAGAAATTGCAGCAGGATCTTTATCAGCTGAGGAAGTGGGCCGAGAAATGGCAAAAGGAGATTAACATATGGGATGTTGCTTTTTGAAAAGTCAAATCCAGGTTGGAATTTCGTGGAGAATGTTAGACCCTCAAGAATTGTAGTGGAACAGGGGGACCTTGGTGCTCAGATCCGTGGTTCTCTGAAAGTAGTTGCAGGTAGACAGGACAGGGAAAAAGGCTTTTCGCACACTGACCTTCATCAGTCAGGGCATTGAGTATAGACGTTCGAGAGTTATATTGCAGTTGGACAGGACGCTGGTGAGACATGCACTTGGAGTATTGTGTTCGGTTTTGTTCACTTGCCATAGGATGGATGTGATTAAGTTGGAAAGAGGACAGACGAAATTTACAAGGACGTTGCCAGTACTCAATGGTCTGAGTTGTAGGGAGAGTTTGGAGAGGAATTTTCCTTTAAGTGGAAGAAACTGAGGGGAAATCGTGTAGAAATGTATAAGATCATGAGATGCGTCAATAAGGTGAATGCACACATTCTTTTCCCCAGTTTTGAGAATCAAAGACTAGAGGACATCAGGTTAGAGTTGAAAGAATAAAAATGATCCTGAGCGCCAAGTTTTTTACGCAGAGGTTAGTAGACATTTGGAATTAGCAGACAGCAGTTTGATTGAGGCACGTACATTAACAACATTCAAAAGGCTTTTAGACAAATACGCAGATAAGAAATATTTAGAAAAATAAGGGACAAGGGCAGGGAAATGGAATTAGCATAGATGGACATTTTGGTCGGCAAGCACCACTTTGGTCCAAAGGGCCTGTATCCAAGCTGCAGGACTCCATGATTCTAATATTCTAACAACCATTTCGTGTCTACCAGTCCGTGTTCAAACATTCGAGATTGTATGCAGGCGCCGTGTAAAATGCATTATATTGACCGCTCTAGTCCTCAGAGCAAGGTTATTGAGTCCTTCTGACCACACAACACCAAATCCAAAATAACCTGCTCTCTTGTTTGAGTCACAACATACTCTTCAAACAACCTGTTATACGCTTATGGAATTTACTTTTCACAACATTGGCTGTCACTGAGTTAACGCAGTTTAGATGCAATTTGAGATCATTGAATAATACAATATTTGCATCTCTAATTTACAGAGCATATACTGCACAGAATTTGCCCGAGAGCAAATAATACACTAATGCTTGCTTCTCCTTCATATCTGTAAGATCTACCCAAACTGATTCTGTGGAAGCTGAGGGACAGGGTCTGTGGAGTTATTAGTGATAGACGTGAACAAGCCATTCTGGGAGGGTCACCTCGACGCTGACATGATCTGAAGAAATGACCAGCATCACATGACAAGCATCAATATCCTACCCACTCTGCCAGGTTAACTTTCACCGTACTCTCTCTGCGCCCTCACACTCACTACCTGTTATAGCACCTACCCCCTAACAAGGCTCATATTTTATCTCTAAATAAGGCTCAGGCACTAACACTCTCACTATTGAATTCAGCACCTACCATCCCCCTCCCCAGCCCCCCCCCCACCCCGCGCACTCTCTCCCTCCACTATACTCCCAACACTAATAACACTTTTCAAAGTCTGTGAGAAGATTTGTAGCTCGGGTGCTCGTTGTTGTGGTTCTGTTCGCCGAGCTGGGAATTTGTCTTGCAAACGTTTCGTCCCCTGTCTCGGTGACATCCTCAGTGCTTGGGAGCCTCCTGTGAAGCGCTTCTGTGCTGTTTTCTCCGGCATTTATAGTGGCCTGTCTCTGCCGCTTCCGGTTGTCAGTTCCAGTTGTCCACTGTAGTGGCTGGTATATTGGGTCCAGGTCGATGTGTTTGTTGATAGAGTCTGTGGATGAGTGCCATTCCTCTCGGAATTCCCTGGCTGTTCCCTGGCTGTGAACACCAACTAGCCACGAAACGACACGACCAGCTAACCTTAGTAGCTACACACACAGACGACAAGCAACATGAATTCGACTGGGACAACACTACTATTATAGGACAAGCCAAACAGAGAACAGCCAGGGAATTCCTAGTGGCATGGCACTCATCCACAGACTCTATCAACAAACACATCGACCTGGACCCAATATACCGGCCACTACAGCGGACAGCTGGAACTGACAACTGGAAGCGGCAGAGACAGGCCACTGTAAATGCTGGAGAAAACAGCACAGAAGCGCTTCACAGGAGGCTCCCAAGCACTGAGGATGTCACCTAGACAGGGGACGAAACGTTTGCAAGACAAATTCCCAGCTCGGCGAACAGAACCACAACAACTAATAACACTGCATGGATACAACACTGTGGGGTGACTCCCTCCGTACACCTCACTATTCCTTTTCCCCCTCCACCTACACCAGCATTACAAGCAGTGAGACACACTCCCACCACCACTCCCTCCCCCCCTTTCTCCCATTCCCGCAGAAACGGACTGTAATAGGAGAGAAAGGGCCAAGCCAGATGGTGGAGCACCCGATATCTGATCCGCCTCCACCCCCCCCCCCCTCCAACCATGTTGGGAGGACCCTGGTATGAGCCAGAGAGGACCAGGACGTGTCGTATGGCGATACCTCGATATCCATGTCCCTCCAACTGAGTTAAAAAACAATGTTCAGTGAAGGGCAATTCGCACTTTAGCCATTCTGTCTGTTCTCACAATTTTCTCCCTCCCAAAACAACAAACAACTCATTGCAGAGCGATACAGACACAAAAATATTCAGAGACATATGTAAACACTCTAATATACTTTCACTCACCGTGCATACACGGAGATAGAACCGCACACGTGTAGTGGCATACGGTGACATAGACAGTTGCACACAAATAGACACAAGCACAAGTAAAACGCACAGGCTCATACACAGATGAACCGATGTCTGCACATAAATACACAAACACACAGATACAAAAACAAACACACACAAGTGCACATACAGACTCACAGAGACACAGACATTAGTGCTTATAGGACAGAGTTGGATAGGTTTTTGATGAATAAGCATGTCAAGAGTTACGGAGAGTAGTCAGGAGAATGATGTTGAGAAATCTCTAATCTCTCTGGCATTCAGAGTCGATGTGCCGAATGTCCTAATTCTGCATTTTTAATGCTCGTGTCGTGTCATGCTATCAGTTATTCTCTTCCTGGGAGAGGAGCAGGGAATGAATTTAATACATATTTGATTGAAAAGGGTCAGTGGTCCTATTGGACAGGTTTAGTGGGCTGAATGGTTATATCTATGCCTAATTATTATTTCCTTGTATTTCAAAAAAGGTGGCGATTTCATGTTAGGTTAACACAGTTTAAAATAACAGGTCCCACATTGAAATAAGGTCGCCCCTTTCATTTTAGTGGTGTACTATCGGTAGGGTTCTCATCCTCAGGGAGCAGTGAAGACTCGGTTTTTGAAGATATTCAAGGCTGAGCTCGACTGATCTTTGCTGGACAGGAGAGTCAATATTTATTGGGAACAGACAGGAGATGGATGGTCAATCACAATCGGATCAGTCAGGAGCATTCTGACTGGTGGCGCCGAATGGACAACTGCGGCCCCTACCCCATGTGTTGTTCCTCAATCCACCCTCGAGGCTGTTACAGAGATATACTCCTGCCCCTACCCCATATGTTATTCCCTCCATCCACCCCTCGAAGCTGTGACATAGATAGGGGGCCATCTCATTTAGCCAGTCATTATCGTTACCATGAGACTGGAGGAGTATATTCTGCCTATTTAATAAGTTACAGAGGAAAATAGAACGAATCATTTTTGCTCATTGAGTACATTTTACTGCACAGGACGCCATGTAAACATCTGAGCTGTTACACAGGAAGCTATTGCTAACAGGAAATAGAGAGTAGCGATAAATGCTTATTTTCACATTACAAAGCTGGAACTGGTGGAGCGCCTCAGAGATCACTATGGGATCATCAACAATCAGTACCTGGACCAAAGATCTGGAGGAAGGGTCTGAACATATCAAAGCCCAATTAGCTTAAACACCAAGCTGGTCATCCAGTATGTCATCAAATGGAGGTCGTGTGTGATCAATGTGATATAGGCAAAGGGAGATTAGTGAGCAAACCTTCACCAGATATAGCATAATGTGAGTTGTCTATTTTGGATGGAAAGATAAAACAATGGTAAACAATTTAAGTGGAGAGAGATTGCAGAACTCTGAGATATAGACGATATTAATGATCCTGCTACACGAATCAGATGTAGTTAGTCTGCACTGGCTGTAAGGGATTTGGAAGCTAAGTGGAATGATTGTGCTTCTGGCAAAGGGTACCAGGTTTAATCAGGACTGTTTTACTGCATCTGTACCGGTAAAAGTGAGGAGTGCAGATGCTGGAGAACAGAGTCGAACAGTGTGTGGCTGGAAAAGCACAGCCAATCAGGCAGCGTCCGAGGAGCAGGAAAATTGGCGTCACGGGTATAAGTCTTTCATCAGGAATATGCCCGAAACATCGAGTCTCCTGTTCGTTGGGAGTGCCTGACCTGTTGTGGTTTTCCAGCATCACATTTTTCGCGTCTACATCTGTACAGGGCGTTGTTAAGACCACATCTGGCACATTATGTGCAGTTCTGATCCCTTAACCTAAAAAAAGTTCTTGAAGCTTATGAACAATGTTTTGTTCACACTTTTCTGGAATGAAGGCCCTTTGTTTTGAAACACTATCAATTTTGGTCTTAGATGTGACATCCTTTGGAAGCATGCACAATTTTGAGAAAAATCAGTGGGATGCACATTTTCTCTTCTCAGGGAGACAAAAACTATGGAATAAATTTTAAGAATAAAATGCATTGATGTTAGCACAGATATTATGAAAACATCAGCCGATTTTTAAAAATTAAGCATATGCATACCAACAAATCATCAAATTATAAAGCAGGACTTTTCTCTTTTGCGAATGAAAGGCACTGCTAACATTGCTAACAACAGCAATGATGCATTTGCATATCGTCCATTATGATCCATTCCCGAAATCGTTCACGACGAGCGCACACGGCCCAGTTTGGTGTTCAGTTGATATGATTGCATGTTTCAACACAGAGAGGGAGAACAATGTTCCCTGCCTGAGAAGCAGCAGCCAAGGGATCTCTCTATCTTTTTTTGTTCCAACTGGCAACAGTAAATCTCTGACTCACCTCTACCTGATGAGTCGTGGAATATTCCTGATGAGAGGTTCATTGGAATCTCTCTCCCATCTGAAGCAAAGGGAATTAGCTTAACCCAACTATTCTGGGGAGAAGTCACATCACAAGTAGCTTGCCTGAGCAGAATGGGCGGCATGGCGGCTCAGTGGTGAGCACCGCTACCTCCCAGCACCAGGGTCCTAGGTTTGATTGCAGCCTCGGGCGACTGACTGTGTGGAGTTTGCGTATTCTCCTCGTGTATGTGTGGATTTCCTTCAGGTGCTCCGGTTTATTCCCACTGGTCCAAAAATGTGCAGGTCAGGTGAATTAGCCATGCTAAATTGCCCATAGTGTCGGTGCATTAGCCAGAGGGAAATGGGACTGGATCAGTTAATCTTGGGAGGGTCGGTGTGGACTTGTTGAGCTAAAGGGCCTATTTCCACACTGTAAGGAATCTAAACTAATGACTTCAGAGGACCGAATAACATTTGGGACAGTCTGTCATCTATCCATTTTTTATGAGTTCAACTATTATGAAACTCTGGAAAGCTTTCATTTTTCTGTTTGTCTTAAGATCTGTGTGTGTGTGTTTCACATTATTCTAGAAGATGAGCCAGGCTGACATTTTTATCATGAGCCATATCACTAAACATTGAAATTTGTTGTAAACATTGGAGCAGTGTGATAGCAAAATGAAACACTGACCCTACAATATTGATTGGACCACGAATGACAAATTCTAAAAGGGCTGTTCAAGTGGGAGTTCCCTTCCCCAGAAGTTTGTGGTGCCTGGATGTATACATTTATTCAAAGTTGTGTCTGTTAAATATTTGATAGACAAGTGAATGTAGGAAAATGGTGCACGTGCAGAAGAAGTCCTGCTGAGACCACAATCAGATCAGCTACGATCTTAGTGCGTGGCAGACCAAAGACAAAGTGCCTAATGGCCCACTCCTGCTCCTCAGTCCAATGTTCCTATATTCCATTCAGTCCCTCACAGGAGTAGACAGAGGCCAATTGCTCGAAATACCTGGTCCACAGTAATACAGGATCTCCTTCTCTCCCTCACAATTCTCACACAAAGTTTGGCGTGGGTTGAAAAATGTTAATTCAAAACCCAGGCTGGGCTCAAAAGCCGCCTCTGATCTATTAATAGAGTGTCTCCTCTCTGCAACTTGTGCTTCATTTGTTGGTCATGGTGCAGATCCAGATTTACTGTGAATACAGTCCCCACACCTCACCCTGAGATGACTCATAAAATGCTTTGCTCTCTGTAACTGTAACATCCAATAACGGAATGTTCAGGAAAATTACAACCATTAACTTGCCAATTACAGAATATGAGAGCATAAGGAACAGGATCGGATGGTAATTCGGTTGGTCAGGCTTGCCGTGCCATTGTATAAGATTATGGATGATCCACTGGTGTTATCAACTCTGCTTTATTTCCCAATTTTTCACATCCCTCAATTCCATGGTAGGTCGAAAACCCACCTACCTCATCTGTAAATACTTTCAGTGTTATAGCTCCCCGAACTCTCTTGACCAGATAATTTCTGACATTCACTATCCTCTGTGAGAAAGTTACACGCCCCAAACAAATACAATAACCTATTTGTATATTCAAAAGAGTGAACACAGCAGCTCATGTAAGAGTGACAGACCCTGATATCAAGGCAGGAGTTGACTCAGAATGGGATCAAGAAAAGTTGACTAAATTAAATTTAATAGGAATCAGCCACAATCTCTCCACTGGGGGTCAGCCATCGCACAGAGGAAGATGCTCATGGTGGTGGACATCAATCCTTTCAGTCCCGGGACATCCCTACACGAGATCCTCAGGGTAGCTTCCTCGACACAATCATCTTCAGCTGCGTCATAAATGTCCTTCCCCATCATTACATCAGAAATGGGGATGCTCACTGAAGATCACACAATGTTCAGAATATTTTCCCACCTCATCTCCTGAAGCAGTCTGTGTCCATGTGCAGCAAGGCCCTGACAGCATTCCAGTTTGTGCTGTTAAAGTATTGGTAAAATTTATGTAATAGTAGGGTCAGACATTGCACATTTCCATAGTTAAAAAAGGAGCTCATTCAGCATCTCAAGCTGGTTACACATGAGTATGAGCTAGCATTCAGCCCATCAAATCGATTGAACAGGAAGTGTGGCAATATATTCAATATTCCTGCCTGTTACATAGGAAGAGGAGGGGTCTGTTCAGCACATCGAACTGTTAATTAGGAACAGGTGGAGCCACAACAGTCTCGAAACTGTTCCACGGGACCTGGAAGAGGCCATTCAGCCTCGCAAAGGCTTATAGAGGAACAGCAGGATGTCACTGATGCTCCAACATGACAAATCACAGGAGTAGATCTTAATGTTTATCGTGGCTCTATTGTCTGTGGAACAATTGCTACTTTAACGTGGTTTGCTGGCAGTGAGGAGGGAAGCGAGATGTTTTCTGTCAAGACTCAAGGAGACATCCTCCATCTCTGAAAAGGCAGACCAATGTTCTCCGTGGGGATCAGAAGCTGGTGGGAATAGTTAACTGTGTTAAATTGAAGGTATTGTGGCTGATGTTGGGATTATGAATAACATGACATTCAGTGCAGGATCACTCAACAAATGCACTGCATTAATATGTGGAGTTTTTATTCAAAGTCTGGATTTTCTACTCTCTCATTGATATGGGGAGTGGGGAGTGGGTGGTGGTTGGGGGGCATGTTTTCAGAGGTACTAAAAGTATCGAGAATTTCATAAAGTTAGCAAAAAAAAGAGGCCGTGGGATCTCTCACCGTATCAGTGTCTGTTTAGAACATCATGTGTGATTGTCCATCCCCCTGAAGTTCCAACGCAATCCCATTTTATTCTCCCACAGTGCGACAGATTAATCTTCACTCACTCCTCATGGTACCATCATCCCCGGGATTAGTTTGGTGGAACTCCTTTGAACTCTCTCTGTGGCAAGGAGATCATTCGTTATAAAGGAGAGAAAATCTGTGGACAATTCCCCAAATACTGCCTCAACGAAACTCTGAGGGATGATCACATTAATTACTTTCCCTCACTTCACCGTCTCCATTTCTTTCTCATGGCGTAAAAAGCATCATTCTCTATATATTGCCACTGATGCGAAATTTACATCTTCTTTACATCTGTATGTCAGTGTAAATAAAACCAGCACCAGAGGTGCCGATCGAGATGGACATCACTCTCGGGGACAGACTCAATGAGATGGATTACACCTAAAATAAGGAATAGTCGCCAACCTGATGGAAATGAGCAGTAGCAATATGAGGCCTTGGTCAGACCAGCATGTTGTCCCTATCTTGAAATGAGTTCAGCTGTTCCACTGGACAGTAAACAGTAAACCACATTGCTGTGGGTTTGCAGTTACACAGAGACCTTAACAAGGAGGGATAACTCATTGACTTCCCTAAAGGACATGACGCAAGCAGATAGGCTTCTGTTTATTACATATCATGATGGTTTCTTTTAAATTCTATCGATTTGCTTCATGAGACATCAACTGTACCTCGACATGAAGAGTCAATGAGTTGGCACCACGCACTATCTTCCTGTCTGACAGATTCTGTGGAGAGAACAGGTTAAACATCTCAAGTACAATTCTCTTGTCATGGACATTTGGTTAGAAGGGACTTGAAACAAATGAATCCAGATTCAATAGTGACACAAATAAACAAGTTTATTCAGCAGTTGCACTGAGGCTGACGATTCGAGCGGGACATCATAATAGTGGTACTGGGCAGGATTGGTGAGTGGGGAGGATATGGAAATGTAGATCTGTGCAGGGCTAGAAGGATTATGGAGTTTGAGAACAGTCTGGTTCCTTCTTGCATATCAGTGAGCAATTTATCAATAGTAATTTGCTTTGTAGAATTTATCAGGAAAGGAATTTTTGATTGGAAATGAAGACACTGATTTCCCCTTTCCCACAATTTACCTAACATGAGCAGAAACACAGTTCAGCCCGGTTTCATAGACAAAGAGAATGACTTACTAGGAAACCAACTATACCATTACCTGTGATTCTATCTTCTCCCTCTCAAATTGCAGAACAAATTCAATCATATTGTGATTACTGCTTCCTTCGTGTTCCTTCACTTTAAGTTCTCTTAAATAGTCTGCCTCATTGCACAACACTAAACCCAGTATTGCCTATTCCTGAGTGGGCTCCACTACAAGCTGCTCCAAAAAGCCCTATCGAAGATACTCCACAAATTATTTTTCTTGCAGACCACTATAAACCTGATTTTCCCAGTCCCCCCGTGTATTGAAATCTCCCAGGACTACTGTACTTTGCCTTTTCTATGCAACTTGTGGGCGGCACGGTGGCAAAGTGGTTAGCACTGCTGCCTCACAGTGTCTGAGACCCGGGTACAATTCCCGCCTCAGGCGACTGACTGTGTGGTGTTTGCACGTTCTCCCCATGTCTGCGTGGGTTACCTCCGGGTGCTCCGGTTTCCTCCCACAGTCCAAAGATATGCAGGCCAGGTGAATTGGCTATGCTAAATTGCCCATAGTGTTAGGTAAGGGGTAGATGTAGGGGTATGGGTGGGTTACGCTTCGGCGGGGCGGTGTGGACTTGTTGGGCCGAAGGGCCTGTTTCCACACTGTAAGTAATCTAATCTTTCCTATCTCCTGGTGTATATTGTGACGCAGCTCCTGAATAATTTTTGGAATCCTGAACATAACACCATTTATGTTTCTTTATTCAACCTTTGTGGATAATTAATTCTACCCACACTGATTCTGTGCCATCCGACCCTACTTTATATAATACAGTCAGAAAGTTGTACAGTCAGAGAGATGTACAGCATGGAAACAGATCCTTCGGTTCAACTCGTCCATGCCGACCAGATTACCCAACCTAATCTAGTCCCATTTGCCTATATCCTTCCTACCCCTCCTATTTACCAACCCATCCAGATGCCTTTTAAATATTGGAATGGGACCAGTGTCCACCACTTCCTCCCACAGTTGTTTCCTTACACACACCACCCTGTGCATGAAAAAAACTTGCTCTTTTGGTCCCTTTTAAATCTTTCCCTTCTCAACCTAAACCTATGCCCTCTCGTTCTCCCCCACCCCAGGGAAAATACTTTGTCTATTTATCTCATGCATGCCCCTTGTGATTTTCTAAACCGCTATAAGGTCAACCTCAGCCTCTGACGATCCAGGGCAAACAGCCCCAGCCTATTCAACATCTCCATGTAGCTCAAATAGTCCAATCCTTGTAAATATTTTCTGAATGCTTTGAAGTTTCATAACATTCTTCCGATAGCAAGGAGACCAGGATTGTAACGATTGATTTATTTTCATTCTTACTCCCCCCACCAACCTATCTTTTCGTAGGATGCATACCCTTGAATATTGTCAATCCTGATCCCCTTTCAGCACGTCTCTGACAATTTCGATCTGCACTACAAGCTCATTTACCTTATTTCGTATGCGGCATACATTCAGCTATAACACTCTCAGTCCTGGATTAACCGAGCCTCCTATCAATTTCATTTGTCTGTCCAGTGTGCTTGAAGTTTGATTGTTTACACTTTCAATAGACTCTGTCCTATTTGTGCCTGTGCTGGAGATTTTAATAAACTATCCTGCGTTCTGCACTCTTACCTCCTCTTTGAATTCGAATTTTCTAATTTCCCCTATAACTGAAACCCCACCCAAACCTCAAACATTTGTTGAAAGATCTGACCGAAGCCCTAGTCATGTGATTTGTTAGGACTCTGGTCCCAGAATTGTTCAGATGAAGACCAGACCATCAGACAGGTCCCTTCTTCCCCAGTAATGCAATATGCTTATGCAACACAAACTGCAGGGTCAAAATGACTTGTCATACATTCCAAAATATGGAAAGTACAAACAGATATGATTATTAAAATACACTCATGACCTTGAGCTATATAAATTGAAATGTGAATTCCAAAACCATGGAGGTGCTGTACAAACCTTATCAATCAGTATTCGGCACACAGCTGAGATATTGATTTCCCCTTTGTCAGTGTTCCCCTTCAATGAGATTCTCTGGTCCAGTCCCACACACTGTATTTCGGGGGATTGTCAGTTCCTGCTGCTGTTCACCCGGTCTATTTAAGTTAATCCACCTTCTCCCTGGAACCAATCAATTGGTCTATTGGATTCCGTTTAATTATCAGCAACCCAGCTCTGTGATGTTATTGGAGATAAATGATCTGGGATGACAGCCAATATCAGCACAGTGCTCACAGTGTATGGCACCAGACAAAGGCCTTCAGTCCAGGGGAATGTCTAAATAAAATTTCCATATTCTGTCTATTTTCCTCATGGTGTCTCCTGATCGACACAGCTTCGCTCTCTTCTAACACCCATTTCTCCCACGCAGTCCATGCTTCCTATCTACGGTGTTGACCTCCCTTCACATTCTTTCTTTCTGTTTCATCCTCTCTCTCTCTGTCTCTCTCTCTCTCTTTCTGTATCTCCATTAACTCTCTCTGCTTTCGGATAGTGCAGTTGGAGAGGTTGTGGATGTAGGATAGGATAAATTGCCTCCATCTTTGCCATATTAATTCTGAAGGTCTCTGACCCACAATAAATACTTTAAGTGCCTGTAGAAACAAGCTGGTCCTGCGAAGGACACAGTACACAATCATCCATTGTCTCTTCCTGTTATCTGACATGCGGTGTCCTGTAAATATCTGTTCAAACAAATGAGATTGACATTCGAGCAGTTGGGAGGACATTCACCAGACGATAGTGAAATCAGGATTTAATAAACAGTTCCACCATGCAAAATGTGGATTTGCCTGATAGCAGCTACTCCCAATTAGCAGACCCTCGCTTCTTCCTGATGCGGATTTGCCTTCCACCAAGGTATTAACTTCCACAAGGTCCTGACTTATTCCATGATCGTAGCTATGTCAAACCTGTGGGCATTGTGATCACTGTTTCCAAAATGATTTTCTACTGAATGGTCAGTCACCTGGACAGACTCATTTTATAATACAAGTTCCAGTATGGCCCCTCCTGTGGTTGGACAAGCCCCATACCGCTGTAAGTAACTTTCTTGGATGCACTTACGAAATTCTATCCCTTCTAATGGATTCTCAGTCAATATTAGGGACGTTAAAGTCACTCACTATGGTAACTCTCTTTTTAATATCCGTTTCAATAATTGGCCGACATATTTGTTCCTCAATCTCTCAGTGGCTGTTGGAGGGACTACAGTACAATCCTAACACATGCATCCATCATATCTTGAGCTCTTTTCATGTTGCCTCAGTAGAAGCGTCCTCTAATACGTCCTAAGTACAGATGTAACAACCTCCCTGATTCGTAATGCAACTCTTCCGCCTCTTTTAGATACCCTTCTATCTCATCTAAAACAACACAACCCTGGAAAGTTGAGCAGCCAGTCCTGTCTCTTTCTCAACCAAGTCCCTATAATGTTTGCAACATCGTAATCCCATCGTAGTCCCATTCAGCCTCTAAATTCATCTGTATACCCTATAATTATACTTGCATTGAAATAAATACACTTCAGCCAAACACATCACACACTGACTTGATATTTGGTTTGAGATTCCCTGAAATATTGTCTGCTGCTATTTTCCGGTGACAGGAGATTACAAACGACTATCAGTAAAGCAGAAAACATTGTAGACAGACAATTCCAGTTTCGTCCTTCGTCACTTCAATTAGTACATTGCTTTACACATGGTCCGATTTCGATAGAGTGCTGGATAATCATTTCACTTCAAACGACTGTCTCCAGCCACTCACTGCATATTCAGCAACTATTTCTGGACTCACTTCATTGATTGCTCTCTTGTCCCTCTCTCACTAAATCTCTGTAATATTTACATTGGAGTTATATGTACTCATTCAATCTCCAGATTCCTACAATACCAGTGTCCTCAGATTAAACTAAAATAACACTTGAGGTTGCCAGTCCCATTGTGTTCAGTGCCCTCTGCGTCTTTGTTGTTGGTCTTAGATGCACTGGTTTTAGTCTCCAATTCCTCCTCAGTCACTGTATTATGGACCGACTGCTCTGGTTCCCACTCCCCACCGCCAAACTAGTTTAAATCCTCCTGAGTGACAAGGACAAACCTGACTGCCAGGAGATTGTCGCCAGTACAGGTCCATTCCGTCCTTCTTGTGTAGGTCCTACCGACCCGCGAATCCCAATGATCCACATATCGGAGATTGCTGCAAGTTCAGATCCATCCCGTCCTCTTTGGGTAAATCCTACCGAGTCGGTAATCCCCATGATCAATGTATCAGAAGTGCTACCAGCTCTTTGGCCGTGTATTTAGCTGTTCTACCTTCGTACTCCGAATCTCACTCGCAAGTGACATATTCTAGTGTTTCCAAAATTCAAATATCCTTTCAGCACAACTCCAGCAAGGCCTTTTCTTTAAAGTGGATAGACGTGATTATAAAAACGGAAGTGTGACTTCATTAACCAGGAAGGTAGAGCCCACTGACTCAGTCCAAAGGCCAGAGGACCTGATATCTATCACCTCCACCAAATCTGATTGATAAGGTAGACATATGGACCATTTATTTGCAGATCGACGAGGATAAACAGAAGACTACAAAATGTCAGAGCAGATCGATGTCATTCAGCCTGTTTACTCTGCTTTGTTATTAAAGTGGATTTTAGTTATTCTGTTCCTTTCAAAGGCCCGGTCTTTACCCCGCATCCCCAGCGGGTGAGAAAGTGCCCAATGTCGTTGTGTGCACAGTCCTGCGAAGGGAGTATCCAGTGCCAGGCAATGGGGTGTGGGGAGTCCCGGGGTGGCAAAGGAAAGGCTGCATGCAGTGACGATGGACTGAGGGACTGAAAGAGATGGAATGAGTATCCAGGGACACTGCACTCAGACAAGTGGCCGGGCAAGATTCCTAAACACACAGGGGAATCCGCGAACCACGGCTGCTTTTACAAAAATCTGTCACATTTTCAGCATTTCTCCATCAAATAAAGGATAAAAATACTGTAGATTGTAGAAATCCGAAGCAAATACAGAGACATCCTGTGGAAAGAGAAAAGAGTAAATGCTCCCAATGCAGACGCGGTAAGAATGTACAAAGTCCACACAGACAGAGTCCAGAGGATGGAATTGAACCCAAATCCCTATCACTGGGAGGCAGCATTGCTGTGTCACTGTGCTGCCCAATTCTGGATAATTGCAGGTAATATATTTAGAGGCATATATAATATTCTCTGTGACCAGGATTGAACATCCTGAAGGTTTTGCTGCCTACCTGATGCTTGGGTTTGGAATATATCATCTGGGGTGCAGAAGAAGTTGGAGTGGTCAGGGTTCATGTAGGTACCAACGGCTGGACAAGCAAATGACAATGAGAAGAGGAACGGTAAATACAGAACTGAACTGTTATATTGGAATGCAAGCAGTAGAAGGAATAATGTAAATGAGCTGGTAACGCATATACAAATGGACAGGTATGACGTGGAGGGCATCACAGTGACATCACTGCAAGAGGATCAGGATTGTGAGCTGAATATTCAAGGATATTCATCCTGTCGAAATGATAGGCAGGTGGGCAGAGAGACAGATTTGTCTTATTAGGAAGAAATGGAATTGAATCAATTAGAAGAAATGAAGTAAATCAGATGTTGTAGAATCTGTGTCGGTAGAATTGGGGAATCAAAAAAGTGAAAAAATGCAGTTGGAGTTATGTACAGGCCGCCAAACAGTAGTCAGGTGCTGGGGTGCAAGATAGACCAGGGCATAGAAAGATCTGTAGGAAAGGCATCGTTACAGAGATCACGTGGGATTTCATTTTGCAGGTGGACTGGGAATTCAGTTTGATCATGGTTTTCAGATAAAGGAATTTGTGGAATGTCTATGAGATGGCTTTTTGTAGCAGCTTGTGCAGGCAGACCAGGCGAGGGGAGCTTTGGATGAAGGAAATAACAGGTGGCAGTGATTATAATATGATTGAACTTACTCTGCAATTTCAGGTGGAGAAGTTGGAATCAGAGGTAATGGTATTACAGCTGAATAAAGGCAATTACAGAGCCATGAGAGAGGAGCTGGGTAGAATTAACTGGGACACAGGCCCAGAAGGAAAGATAGGAGATTTTTGGAGTAATTCAGGATGCACCAGAAATTTATCCTGAGGAAAAAGAGACATGATAGAGGGAGGATGAGGCAACCATAGCTGACTAGGGAAAGCAGGGACAGCATAGAAATAAATGAGAACGCATATAATGTGGCGAGGGACAGTGGGAAACCAGAGGATTGGGAAGCTTACAAAGACAAAACAGACAGCAAAAGAATTATGATAAGGATGGAGATTATTAAATATGGAGGTAAGGTAGCCACTAATATAAAGGAAGTCTGTAAGAGCTTCTTTCAATATATAAAGTACAAAAGAGAGGCAAAAGTGGACATTGGACTGCTGGAAAATGATACTGGAGAGGTAGTAGTGGTGAACAAGAAAAGGACGAGGAACTGAACACATAGTTCACGGTGGAAGATACGAGTAATACCTTAACATTCAAGATAATGAGGGGCCAGAGCTGAGTATGCTGGCCACCACAATGGAGAGCGTGCTAGAAAAAACTGAATGGCCTGGAGGTGGTTAACTATCCTGGACCGGGTGGACTACATCCCAGAGATATAAGGAAGATAGCTGAAGAGGGTGTGTAGGGATAGTGGTGATCTTTCGGGAATCAATAGAGTAAGGAACGATCCCAGAACATCGGAAACCCACGAACGTGACACTCCATTGTAACAAGGGAACGAGGAAAAAGACAAAAATATCCACAGTTAATAGCTTAAATTCGGTCGTGGGTAAGATTCTGGAATACATTGTGAACAATAAGATTTCTGAATACTTGGAAGTGTTTGGTAAAATAGGTCAAAATCACTTCATCAAGGGAAGATCATGACTGACAAATCTGTTGGAATTATTTGAAGAGGAAATGAGCAGGCTTGACCAAGCACAGCCAATGGCTGTTATCCACCTGGATTTCAAGAAGGCCTTTGACAAGGTGTTACAAAGGAGATGACTGAGTGTGATAAGATTCCGTGGTGTTAGAGGTAAGGTAGCAGCATAAATGGAAGCTTGTCTGACTGGCAGAAACAGAGAGTGGGGATAAAATAGTCCTTCTCAGGGTGGCAGTCAGTGACAAGTGGTGTTCTACAAGTCTCAGTGTTGGAATCGTAACACTTTATTTGTTACGATAACAATCTAGATGATGGAACTGAGTGTATTATGGCTAAGTTTGCAGACGATACGTAGAGAGGCAGATGGACTGGTCGTATTGAGGAGGTGGAGAGGCTGAAGAAGGAGATTAGCAGATGCATTCCAATGTTGGAAAGTGTGTGTTCATGTACTTTGGCATGAAGAATAGAGGCATGGTCTTTTTTTTTAAATGAGGAGAAAATTCATAAATCTGAAGTGCAAAGGGACTTTGGCGTTCTAGTGCAGGGTTCTCTCAAGGTAAGCTTGCAGGTTGAGGATGTAGTCTGGAGGGCAATTGGCATTTATTATTGATGGCATTTATTATTACAGGAATTGAATATAAAACAGGTTGTACATGTCTCTGGTCAGACTACATTTGGAGTATTGTGCGAAACTTTGAGGCCCATATCTCAGGACAGACGTAGTGGTCCTGGAGCTGGAGCAGAATATTTTCACGAGAATGGTCATCGGAATGAAAAGATTATCGCATGAGGAATGTTTGTGGGCTCTGGGTCTATCCTCGGTAAAGTTTAGAAGGATGAGAGGGAATGAAATGGAAGCACAGTGTACTGTAATAACTGGACAGAGTTGATGTTGGTAAGATGTTTCCATTGGACGAGAGCTCGAGAGCAGAGACTCGGATGAAAGGGAACACCTTTTAGAAGAGTGATAAGGAGAAATATCTTTACCCAGAGAATGTCGAATCTTTAAAATGTATTGCCACAGAAGGCAGTGGGGGCCAGGTCATTAAGTACATTTGAGACAGATTTAGATAGGTTCTTGATTATACAGGGATGAAGAATTACGAGGACAAGGCTGGAGAATGGATTTGGGAAACCAATCAGCGATGATTGAATGATGGGCAAACTCGACAGGCTAACTAGCCTAGTGTCTGCTCCTGTGTCTTATAGACTAATATTCTAAACCTTAAGGAGACACTTGCATCGCTGAGAAGATGGATTCATGTTCTTCATGAATGTCAGAAGCTGGTGGTAATACATAACGGTTTTATAATGAAGGTATTGTGGCTGCTGTCGGCGTGGTGGATAATATGACATTCAGTGCAGGATCACACACCAACTGCACTGTATTAATGTGGGGAGAGTTTATTCAAAACCTGGACCTCTCTGTCTCTCTCAATCACCGTGGGGAGTGGATGTTGAGGTGGGTGGGCGTAACGTCCTCAGACGCACTTAAACGATCCAGAATCATGCATTCTGAGTGAAAGAGCAGACATGGAATTTAACACCTTCTCATTGTCTGTTTAGAATATAATTAGTGATTGCCATCCCGCTCAGTGTTCAATGCAATCACCTCTTATTTTCTGAGGGCACTCCAGATCAAACTTTACTCACTCCTCATGAAGCCATTGTCCCAGGGATTAATCTGGTGGAACTCCTCTTCACTCTCTCTGTGGTTAGGAGATCACTCCTAAAAAGGAGAGAAAATCTGTCTACAATGCCCCAAATACTGCCTCAACTACACTCTCAGGTTTGATCGCAATAATTCATTTACCTCACCTCGCTGGCTCCATTTCCTTCATGTGACAAAGGAAACCATTCATTTACAATCCATTGCCACTGATGTAGAATGTAAAACATCCTTACATCTGTAGGTCAGCATCAATAAAGCCAGCACCAGAGGTGCCTCTCGAGATAGACATCACTCTCGGGGCGAGACCCAATCACAAAGAATTCACCTAAAACAGTGAATGGTCACCTACTTGAATGGAAATCAGGTGTCGGATTATGGGAAATAGCCAAAGGAAGGGAGCTGCCTTCACTTTTATTCTTCCCTCACGGGATGTATGCAGCCCTGGTCAGGCCAGCATGTTATACCGATCTTGAACTGAGTGGCTGGCTCAGCTGTTCCACAGGACAGTAAATAGTAAAACAAACTGCTGTAAATTTGCAGTTAAACAGAGACCTGACCAGGGAAGTATGCCCACTGCCTTCTCTAATGGGCATCAGGCAAGCCGATATCAACAGATGATTATTCCGTGGATCTAGATTACGAGCCAATAACGTGACCACCATACACCATCTTCCCATCTTTCAGATTCTGTACAGAGAACAAGTTAAACATCTCAAGTTCAATTATTTAGCAATGGACAAGTGGTAAGAAGGGACTTGAAACATGTATCCAGAATTAACAAAGGCGCAAACAATGGTTTATTCCGGAGTTGCACTGAGGCTGAGGAGAAGACTGGGGCGTCTTAATGTTTGTTCTGTACAGGATTGGCATGTGGGGAGGATATGGAGATGTAAACTTTGCAGGAGAAAATGAATCAAGATGGTTGAGAACAGTGTGATTCATCGCCGCATATTGGGGAGTAATTTGTAAATAATAATTTGCTAGTTATTATTTCTAAGCAATGAAATCTTTGGGTTGGAACTGAAAAAGTTGACTTGCACCTTTCCAAAATTTACATGTCATCAGCATCAATTCAGTTCAATCGACAGACTGAGTGACTTACCAGGAACACCAACTATAGCAAGAATAGGATAGTAACCAGCTTGAATAACCAGCAGTACATCATGAATCCGATATGCTAATGATATCCAAGGTTGGGAAAGCTAGTAAAGACCATTGAATAAACTCCTGCCCATTGTTAGAACATTCAAATCTAATGTTCTAACAGACTGATCTCTCCTCCACCTCTCTCTGGAGCTGCTGATCCCTGTTACTGGTGTGGATGATGCTCCCGCTCATACAATGGGGTAACACACTGTACACAATCCCTTATTGATATAAGAGAGAAACTCTCCAGGGATGCTTAGGATCCATGGAGACTGACATCATCACAATCGCTGAACAAATAGCTCCAGTTAACCGATTAGACTTCAATACTGTTTTATTAAAGTTTAAAATAACTTTGAACCTTTCTGCATTCTGGGTGTGATATGTGAGTGTGACTGAAGGGAGCAATGTTGAAGATGGCAGATTGATTGTGTGTAATCATTCAGTTTGCCTTGGATATGGAAGTAATGCCAGAGATATAACGGAACATAAACATGCTTCTCTGCTCATAAATAGAGAAATAAATCCTGTAACTGCAGACCAGTCATTGCAATATCTGTAAAACATTGAGAGAACATCTTTTGTCCATGATCTGGTGGCAAAATGCGCCTAAGAAAACATCGGTTATAACAAAGAAATGGCATGGATATGTTAACAGAGAATTGTACGTGACAAACACAATTCCGATTGTTATTCCAGAATGAGACAGGGCAGGTTTGGGTCATGTTGTTGATGGTTTCCATGTTAACGAACTGTGATGAAGTGTCATTTCATGGACTTCAATTACGTTGTGATTATGACATTGGGGAAAGACAGAAGATGGAGAGGACTGGGTGACATGGAGGCTTAGACCAGGTGGAGGAGCAGTGATGTTTTCCAGTCACCAGTATTGGAACGTTTCACTTTAGAATTCACACGAGGAACAGATTCCAGGATACATTTACAATGAGGAATTAGCAGAGACAATATTAATGAAATGCACTCATACGATATAAAATCCAGAAACAAAATGATTTTCTGCACATACCAATAAATGCAAAGTACAGAGATAAGGTTGATAAAATGCACTCCTGATACTGTGTTATACAAACTGAAATGTAGATTACAAAACCAGGTAAGTGGTGTGCAAACTTTATCAATCATTATTTCACCCACAGCTGAGATGCTGATTGCCCTCTGTCAGTGATCCCCCTCACTGTGATTCTCTGGCCCAGTCTATCACACAGTCGAGCAGGAGCGGGGTGGGGGGGGGGGGGCATCTTTTCCTGCTGCTCTTAGCACAGTCTATTTAAAAAACTCTGCTTTCTGCATGGAAACAATTTATTGGCCTAATGGGTTCTGTTTAGCTGTCAGTAAATTCTGTGATATTATTGGAAATAAATACTCTGGGCTAACCGCCAGTATCAGTATAGTGTTCATACGGTATGGCGCCCCAGTCAAAAGGGCTCACAGTCCAGAGGAATTTCTAAATAAAGCTTCTAACGTCTGTCAGTCCATATTGGTCACAAGGAGGTTTAGGTATTTTTATTATCCAAGCCTTCGATCAATTATATAAAGCTAACTTCGCGCAGTTGCTAGAGAATATAAGACAGAATCTTCCAATGTCCTGTTTGAGTTAGTTCTGGTTAAAATGAATGTCCTTCCTTGTTTATGATACCCCATGCCAATGCTCCCTTTGACGCTGCCCAGGCAGGCGCTACGGGAGGCTTAACAGTTGGCTTTGATCTTTCATCTTGCGTCACAGATGGCCTCCTCTTAAGCTGGACAAATTTCAGCTTCCACAGTGAATGGGGGCGTGTCGATTTTCCATAGTTTAAGAAATACCAACCAAGTTCCTTGCTTTCCGATGTGGCTGATTGGACTTGTCAGGACCCATGGTCAATTTGGCAGGATGTCGAGGCCTTCTAGGCTAATTGTCCCCTCATTAATCTGTTGGTCATGGACAAGATGAGGACTGTTATGGAGAATTTCAGAAACCGATTGTACTTAACACAGTGAAAGCATAGAGAAAGATGGGACAAGTTGAGGGCACTTTACAAAACAAAAACTTCGGCTTTCACTCCCATTGTAGGATTGGTAGGATTCCAGCCGGGATTTATGGATTCTGGCTTGAGGCTCTAGGAGTACAGATGAGTTTCCTGTTTGGGAGAATTATTTGACGGGGAGGTCATGATGAATTTTGAGCAGCTGAGGCAGGAATATGAGGTATCTGGGAGGGACCTCTTTTGCTACTTTCAGCTTCAGGACTTTATACAGAAAAAAGACTATATTAATGGTCCGTCTCTGTAAGTCAGACATGGAGACGAGAGTGCTTCAGAGTACGGACATTCAGAGTTCAGCACCTTCTGTCATCTGTTAGGAGGTAGTGTCTCGAAAGACATTAACCCTTTTACACCAGAACAGGAAGAGGTTATTCAGCACCTGGAGCTTGATATACAGTTACGGGAGGAGGCCAGTCAGCTCCTCGAGTCGATAACACTGGGCCCAGAGTAGGCATGCAGCACCAGTACCCTGTTATGCAGCAATAGGATCAATCTATTCAGCCTCCTCACGTCTGTAACATAGGAACTGGAAAACGTACTGGAGATTGGTGCACTGGGATACCAGGAGGACATTCAGTCCCATCGAGCCTGTTGCACGGGAATTGGAGAAAGATGCAAACTATAAGATTTCTTATGGGAAAGGAGGAAGAAGTTTACCTCACGTGTCTGGTGTATGGGAACAGAAGAAGGCCAATGATTCCCTCAGTCCTATATCAGGGATGCAGGAGAGACCGTTCAGGATCTTCAGCCTGTGATGGAGGAATATGAGAAGTTTTTTCAGCCCCTCAAACTGTGACACATCAACAGGAAGATTGCATAAGCCTTTACGGCTCTTACGCGTCAACAGGAGGAGGAAAGGCAGACCATCGAGTTGGTGATGTAGAACAACAGAAAGACATCAGCCCATCGATTTTGTGCACAAGGAAGAGAATGAGTCCATTCAGCGACTCCGACCTCTTACAGAGCAATCAGAGCAGGTCATTTCATGCCATGTGTCAATTATACAGGATTGCATCGAACAAAAAGATTATAGAGAGGTAACAATTTAGAATTATCACCTTCACGATGGAATATAGAGAAGTCAGAAAATGTTGAAATTTAAGAAATATTGTTAAAGTTGATTATTCAGGAATTAATGACAAGAAATTTGAAAAGTCAAACCACAAACCATCAGAATCAAACTGATTTGGATCATTGTGCTCCTAAAGATGATATATTTGGACTTCCAGAAGGCATTGAATAGCTCTGCAAAAATGATTAATCTGCAGAATAAGATCGCTTACGATTAAAAGTAATTTTTCAGCTTGGATACAGGCTGAGTGAAGCAACAAAATGCAGTGAGATGGACAAAATATGTGTCATTTTCTGTTTGGCAAAATTCAACTTTTAGGAAATCATATTTCTTGGTCCCCAGGCCCCAACTATTTACAATCTATAGTCTTAAGTAGTTGAGAGGATAGAACATGTTATAACCAAATTAATAGATGACACTAACTCAGGTGAGAAATTGCAATGAAGATGCAAGAAATTAGAAAATGTATATGGATAGGTTGGGGCAACATTTGACAGAAGAAACTGAACAACGAAAAGTATGAGTGTATCCATTTAGATCAATGCAGCAGAAAGGCAAATTATTAACCAAATGGAGAGATACTTCAGAATGATTAGGTACAGAGGGATCTGGCTGCCTGAGTCCATACTACAGAATACTCCGATGTAGGTACAGCAGATAATGAGAAAGGCAAGTGCAACTTTGGCACTTATTTCTAAAACACTGGATTATAAAGGGAGGGAGATGTGAGATCGCAACTGAGTACTGTGTGCAGTCTTGGTGTCCTGACTGTAGGAGGGATGTATTTGCCATGGAGGCAGTTCAGAAGTGGTTTACTTGATTTATTCGAGAGATGAGGAGATTGTCCTCTGAAGAGAGATTGAGCAGTTCAGGCCAACACTGCCTGCAGTATAGAAAAATGAGAAGAGATGGCGGAGGTCTGGACGATGTTAAAGGTGATTGACAATGTAGATGTGAAGTGGATATTTCCTCATTTGGGACAATCTCGAACGATCCTAAAACCATAGTTTTAGGATGAGGTGGGGGAGAAATGAAACAGAGATGAGGAGAACATACTTCTGTCTCAGGGTTGGGAAAATGTGTAGTTCACTGCCCCAGAGTGCAGTAGGTGCTGAGATATTGAGTAAGTGAAGCAATATGGAGAGCAGACAGGAACGTGGAACTGAGGCCGCAATGACATCGGCCATGATTGCATTCAATGTCGGAAGAGGCCTGAGCGGCTGGATTGCCGAACTGATGCTCCTCGTTCTTATTCAGCGCTTTGAATGTGTTACACATAAATGGGGAGGACTGGTTATCAGACGGGAGGCAGGCACTTCGGATAAATCAGCCTTAGTCAGTTTCACAGAAGAAGTCACACAGTGACCAGTGCTAGGTCCACAGATCTTAACAATCTGTATGAATGATCAGGAGGAGTGGAACAAACGTGCTGTAACTAAGTATGCTGGAAGTGTCAGGATGTGCAGCTCCAATCCATTTGCAGCTCCATATCTCTATTGTATCAATGGATGTAGAATATCTCAAGAGGAAGGAGGAAAATGACTCAGGGTTAAGTAGGCAAGGATCAGACAAGGCTCCAGAGGGTTACAAGGTCGTCAGGAACGAAGTGAAGAATAATCTCAGGAGAGCGAGAAGTGGGCATTAAAAAGACTTGGTGAGTAGGATTAAGGTAAAACTTAAGATGTTCTATACTTTTGTGAGGAACAAGATGATGGCTTTAGTGAGGGTAGGGCTCATCAGGATAGTGGAGGGAACTTGCGCCAAGAGTCGGAGGAGGTAGGGGAACATAGAACGTAGAACACTACAGCACAGTACAGGCACTTCGGCCCTCAATGTTGCGCCGACCTGTCATACCAATCTGAAGCCTATCTAACATACACTATTCCATGGACGTCCATATGCTTGTCCAATGACGACTTAAATGTACTTTTTTTGGCGAATCTACGACTGTTGCAGGCGAAGCATTCCAAAGCTCTCTCTTTCGGTCTTTCCTGGCTACCTTGTAACCCTCAAGCACCCTAACTGAGCCTTCATATCCCTTCCTAACATAGGTCGCTGTCTTCCTCTTGACCAGAGATTCCGCTTCATTCGTAAACCACCGCTCCCGCACTCTACAGCTTCCTCCTGCTTGACAGGTACATACATATCTAGGACACACAGTAGCTTTTCCTTGAATAAGCTGCACATTTCTAATGTGCCCATCCCCTGCAGTTTCCTTCCCCATCATATGCTTCCTAAATCTTGCCTAATGGCATTGCAATTGCATTTCCCCCAGCTGTAACTCTTGCCCTTCAGTATACACCTATCCCTTGATATCACGAAAGTAAATATAACAGAATTGTAATTAGATTAGATTACTTAGATTAGATTAGATTACTTACAGTGTGGAAACAGGCCCTTCGGCCCAACAAGTCCACACCGCCCCGCCGAAGCGTAACCCACCCATACCCCTACATCTACCCCTTACCTAACACTATGGGCAATTTAGCATGGCCAATTCACCTGACCTGCACATCTTTGGACTGTGGGACTTTGCTATCACCAAAGTGCTCACCTACTTCCAAGTCTGACACCTGACCAGGCTCATTACCCAGTATCAAAACTAATGTGGCTTCGCCCCTTGTTGGCCTGTCGAGATACTGTGTCAGGAAGACCTCCTGCACACACTGGACAAAGTCTGACCACTCTATAGTACTCGTACGATAGTGTTCTCCTTCAATATTTCAAAAGTTGAAGTTCCCCATTACATCTACCCTGTCTCTGTCACTCCTATCGAGAATCATCTTTGCTATCCTTTCCTTTACATCTCTGGAACTATTCGGAGGCCTATAGAAACCCCCCAACGGTGACCTCTCCTGTTTCTAACTTCAGCCATTACCACCTCAGTTGATGAGTCCTCAAAAATCCTTTCTGCAACTGCAATACTGTCCTTGACCAACAATGTAACATCTTCCCCTCTTTTACGATCTTATCTGTTCTTACTGAAACATCTAAATCCTGGAACCTGCAACAACTATTCCTGTTCCTGCTGGAACCATGTCTCCAAAATGGCCACAATATTGAAGTCCCAGGTAGCAACCCATGCTGCAAGTTCACCCACTTTATTCTGGGTGCTGCTGGCGTTGAAGCGGACGCACTTCAAACCAACCTCTTGCTTGCCGGTGCCATCTTGTATCCCTAAAACTTGATTTTGGACCTCACTACACTCAACCCTTTCTGTACTCTAACTACAATTTTAGTTCCCATCCCACTGCTGGATTAGTTTAAACCCACCCCAATAGCCTTAGTGAATTCCAGCACCCCCCACCCCCCAGGATATTGGTACCCCTCTGGTTCAGATGAAGCCCATCCTGCTTGTAGAGGTCCCACATACCCCAGAAAGAGCCACAGTTATCCAAGAATCAAAACCCCTCACTCCTGCACCATCGCTGTAGCCACGTGTTCACCTGCTCTCTCTCCCTATTCCTTGCCTCACTAGCACGTGACACAGGCAAGAAACCAGAGCCAACAACTCTGTTCATCCTCGCTCTAAGCTTCCATCCGAGGTCTCCGAATTTCTGCCTTAAATCCCCATCTCTCTTCCTACCTATGTCGTTGGTGCCTATGTTGACCACGACTTGGGGCTGCTCCCTCTCCCCCTTAAGTATGCAAAAAACACGATCAGAGACAACACGAGCTCTGGCATCTGGGAGGCAACACAACAACCGTGAGTGTCCCTCCTCCCCACAGAACCTTCTATCTGTCCCCCGAACTATGGAGTCCCCAGTGACAACTGCTCTGCTCCTCTTCCCCTTTCCCTTCTGAGCAGCAGGGACAGACTCTATGCCAGAGCCCTCTACCCCACTGCTTTCCCCTGGTACGTCCCCCCATAGTATCCAAAACGGTATATTAATTGTTGAGGTGAATGGCCACAGGGGATCCCTACACTGCCTGCCGGTTCCCTTTCCGTCCCCTGACTGTAACCCATTTGCCTTTTTCTTGTACCTTAGGAGTGACTACCTGCCTGTAACTCCTCTCAATAACCCACTCTTCCACCCGAATGATCCGAAGTTCATCCAGCTCCAGCTCCAGTTCCCTAACGCGGTTTTCAAGGAGCTGGAGTCAGGTGCACTTCCAGCAGATGTAGTCAGCAGGGACACTGGTGGTGACCCTTACCTCCCACATTCTTCAGGAGGAACATTCAACTGTCCTAACCTCAATTCCCACTAGTCTAAATTCCCAAACAGGCTGTTGAAATAAAAGGAATAAAAAACTCGCTAACGTTCCAAGCTGTGGCACAGTTACTTTGTTTTTGGTTAGAGGAGGAGGATTAGTGCTTTAACAGATTATAAGGCAAGGTGAGCTTCTCTGGGTGTTTGGTTTAATTCACAAACGGGTTCATTGCTGTGTCGTAACAGCACACTTGGAACATTGTGTTCAGTTCTGGTCGCCTTGTTATAGGAAAGATGTAGAAGCTATAGTGAGGGTGCAGAGGAATCCCTAGGGATCAACAGAAATATTGGCACACACCACACGATCGAGTGAAATATTGAGGAAGTCACCACGCGAAAAATAAATACTGGCAGATTCTGCATGTCTGTATAAACGTCAGTGTGTCAGTGTTTGTGGTGTGTCTGGACTGATGTCTGTATATCTGTGTGTGAACGTCCATCAGTGTATTGGCATTTCTCTCTGTGTGCTTTCGTATCTGTGGGACTGCACCAATATCTATGTGTGCCTGTGTATCTATATGCATATCTTTGTGTATCTGCATGTCTCTGTGTGTATCCGTGTGCACAGAGGATTTGCCAGCCTCTGTGGTGTTTAAAGTGATGCAATGTCCGCCTCTGCTGGTCTTCACACTCCACTGCATTGATGGCAGTGGAGGGAGAAAACCATAAGGGATTTAGTCTAGGAGGTGGGGTCAGGGAGGTAGATCATAGCACCATCCAAACTGACAGTACCATCTGCACATGCACACACACACACACACACAGTTGGGTATAGGAAAGATCATAATTGGACTGAGGACACTCAGAGTGGCAAATGCTCCTGAGTAATAGTTGTGCTTGCTCTGCAACGTGAAAGTGATTTGTCTTTGAAGATTATTCGTTACACAGAGTGTACAGCTTAAAGAGTGTTTCCACTGCAACTGAATCCAAGCAATTCTGACCAAATCATCTGTAAGGTGATGCGATGAATTTATTACATGTTCTTTAAATTGAAATATTCTATAATTCACCCCTGCGAGGTGTAAGTGAGAATGGATTGAAAAGTCCTGAAACTGGCCCAGTGGTGGTGGTAATACATCTAGGTATCAGATAAAACTGCTCTGCGCATCCAGAGATAGTTGCAAAACCAAACAGCCGTGCAATGTGAGAGATTCACAGTATTTGATGTCCTCTGATAGAAAAAAAACTGACACCTGTGCAGCGGCATGGGGAGACCAGCAGAGGGTAACATTGCATGACTATAACCTTAACAGGGACAGACGTAGAGGTGGAGGAGGGGAGTAAAGGTTTTTCTCAATTTCAATGGATTTACCCCCAAAATCACAGAGCCATCATTTCACAGAGATGCACACAAACATACATAGACACATTAAACACACAACACGCATATATACAGATATGGACACTTACACACAAACACATGCACACACCTGCACACAGACACAATGGTTTCTTTAAGATGGAGATAAGTATGTTTTTCATGAATAAGGGAATCAATGGTCAGTTGGTGAAGGCAGGAGAATGTGGCTGAGAAACGTTTTAGCTGCGATCAAACAGCACAGCAGATCCAAGGGGCTAAATGGACGAATTCTGTTCCAATTTCCTATTTTGTGAAGGGATTCATTTTGGAAGTCGAAGTTGAATGCAGATTATTGGGACAAATGCAGGATTCATAGCAGTGTGGAGGAACAAACAAATCTTGGGGTCCATGTCTGCAGGTCTCTCATTTGCCTCCTAAGTTGATAGGGTTGTTAAGAAGGCGTATGGTGTGTTGGTTTTCATTAGCAGGGGGACTGAGTTGAAGAGCAGCAAGATTATGCTGCAGGTCTATAAAGCTCTGGTGAGACCATATTTGAAATGTACTGGTCGCCTCATTGCAGAAAGGATAGGGAAGCTTTAAAGTAGGTGCAGAGGAGATTTCCCAGAATGTTGCCTGGAATAGAGGGCTTGTCTTATGAAGAAAGGTTGAGGGAGCGATGGCTTTTCTCATTGAAGCAAAGAAGGATGAGAGGGAACATGATAGAGCTGAATATGATGGTGAGAGGGACAGACAGAGGAAATAGCCAGAGACTTCTTCCCAGGGTGGAAATGGTTGTCACGAAGTGAGGTATAATTTTAAGGTGTTTGGAGAAAGGTTTTGGAAAATGTCAAAGGCAGTGAGACACCAGCCCCCCTCCCCCTCCCCTCAAACCGGGCCCCTGGTCCTGTGAGACAGCCGTGCTAACCACTGAGATACCATGGCCCCCTCCCCCTCCCCACAATCCGGGTCCCTGGTACAGTGAGACAGCCGTGCTAACCACTGAGACATCATGCCCCTCTCCCCCTCCCCCAAAACCTGGCCCCTGGTACTGTGAGACAGCCGTGCTAACCACTGAGACACCATGCCCCCACTCCCCCTCCCCACAAACCGGGTCCCTGTTATAGTGAGACAGCCGTGCTCTCCACTGACACACCATGCACCCCCTCCCACTACCCACCAAACCGAGTTCCTGGTACTGTGAGACAGCCGTGATAACCACTGAAACATCATGCCCCTCTCCCCCTCCCACCAAAGGCGGGTCTCTGGTCCTGTGCGACAGCCGTGCTCACCACTGAGACACCATGCCCCCTCCCCCTCCCCCAAAGCCGGGTCTCTGGTACTGTGAGACAGCCGTACTAACGACTGAAACATCATGCCCCTCTCCCCCTCCCACCAAAGCCGGGTCTCTGGTCCTGTGAGACAGTCGTGCTTACCACTGAGACACCGTGCCCCTTCCCCCTTCCCCAAAACCAGGTTCCTGGTACTGTGAGACAGCCGTGCTAACAACTGAGACACCATGCCCACTCCCCCTCCCCCCAAAACCAGGTCCCTGATACTGTGAGACTGCCGTGCTCACCACTGAGACACCATGCCCCCTCTCCCTCTCCCCCAAACTGGGTCCCTGATACTGTGAGACAATCGTGCTAACAACTGAGACACTGTGCGCCCCTCCCCATCCCCCCGAAACCGGGTCCCTGGTACTGTGAGACAGCCGTGCTAACCACTGAGACACCATGCCCCCCTCCCCGCTAAACCGGGTCTCTGGTACTGTGGAACAGCTGTGTTAACCACTGAGACACCATGCCCCCCTCCCCTCCCACCAAACTGGTTCCTTGGTACTTTGAGACAGCCGTGTTACCCACTGAGACACCATGTCCCAATTCCCCACCACCACCCCTCAAACCAAATTCCTAGTACTGTGCAACAGCCATACTAAACACTGAGACACCATGCCCCCCCTCCCCCTCCCCACAAACCGGGTCCCTAATACTGTGAGACAGCCGTGCTGACCACTGAGACTCCATGCCTTCCTCCCCCTCCCCCCAAACCGGGTCACTGGTAATGTGAGACAGGCGTGCTATCCACTGAGACACCATGCCCCCCCCCTCCCCCACCCCCAAACCAGATCCCCGGTACTGTGCGACAGCTGTGCTAACCAATGAGACACCATGCCACCCTCCCCCTCTCCCCCAGCCGGGTCCCTGATACTGTGAGACAGTCGGGCTCACAACTGAGACACCGGGCCACCCTTCCCATACCCCCGAAACCGGGTCCCAGGTAGTGTGAGACAGCCGTGCTGACCACTGAGACACCATGCCTCCTTTTCCCTGCCCACAAACCGGGTCCCTAGTACTGTGAGACTGCGTGCTAACATCTAAGATATTATGACCCCCTCCCCCTCCCCTCCCAAACCGGGTCCCTGATACTGTGAGAAAGCCGTGCTAACCACTGAGACACCATGCACCCTCCCCACTAAACCGGGTCTCTGGTACTGTGGAACAGCCGTGTTAACCACTGAGACACCATGCCCCCCTCCCCTCCCACCAAACCGGTTCCTTGGTACTTTGAGACAGCTGTGTTACCCACTGAGACACCATGTCCCAATTCCCCACCCCCACCCCTCAAACCAGGTCCCTAGTACTGTGAGACAGCCGTGCTAACCACTGAGACACCATGCATTCCTCCGACTTCCCCCCCCCAAAACGGGGTACTAGTACAGTGAGACAGCCGTGCTAACCACTGACACACCATGCCTTCCTCCGCCTCCCCCCCAAACCGGGTTTTTTTACAGGCCCTCCAATAGAAGCAGGGAGATTGAAGAAAGCATAGGTTGGCAGATTTTGGAAAAGTGTGAATGGAATAGGGTAGTTGTAATAGGTGACTAACTTTCCCAATATTGATCGGAACCTCCTTCCAGCAGATGGTTTGGAAGGAGCTGTTTTTGTAAGGTGTGTTCAGCAGGGTTTCCTAACACAGTACGTTGACAGGCCAACGAAGGGAAAGGACATTTTGGATTTAGTGCTCGGCAATGAGCCGGGGCAGGTGTCAGATCTTTAGGTGGGAGAGCATTTTGGTGATA
Organism: Chiloscyllium punctatum; assembly: GCF_047496795.1. Classification (NCBI taxonomy): domain Eukaryota; kingdom Metazoa; phylum Chordata; class Chondrichthyes; order Orectolobiformes; family Hemiscylliidae; genus Chiloscyllium; species Chiloscyllium punctatum. Next base: position 17,477,540 of record NC_092767.1, read on the forward strand.
ATGACCACAACTGCCTCACATTCTACATAGCTATGGAGAAGGAGAGATGCAGGCACAATGGGAGGATACTTAATTGGGGAATAGGAAACTGTGATACCATCAGACTGCGTTGCGAAGCATGGACTGGGAGCAATTGTTCCATGGAAAGAGCAGTATAGACATGTGGAGACGGTTTAAGGAACATCTGTTGCGAGTGATGCACAAATGTGTTCCTCTGAGACAGGCAAGAAGGGGTAAGATAAAGGAACCTTGGATGACGAGAGCGGAGGAGCTTCACGTCAAAAGAAAGAAGGCAGCTTACGTAAAGTGGAGGAAGCTAGGGTCTTGCTCTGCTCGAGAGGATTACAGGCAGGCGAGGAAGGAGCTCAAAAATGGTCTGAGGAGAGCCAAGAGGGGGCAGGAAAACGGCTTGGCAAGAAGGATTAGGGAGAATCCAAAGGCATTTTGCACATATGTGAGGAATAACAGAGAAAGAATAGGGCCGATCAGGGATAGCAATGGGAAATTGTATATCGAGCCGAAGGAGGTAGGGGAAGCCCGAAATGAGTTTTTTTGCTTCTGTCTTTACGAAAGAAAAGGACCTTGTAGTGAATTAAACCATTGAGGAGCAGGTAATCCTGCTGCAACAGATAGATTGACGAAGCTGATGTTTTGAAAATTTTTACAAACATTATTATTAACAAGTCGCCAGGGCCAGACCAGATTTGATCTCGGCTGCTATGGAGAGCGAGTAATGTGATTGCTTCGCCACTTGCGAAGATCTTTGCATCCTTGGTCTCCACCGGATTCGTACCTGAGGACTGGAGGGAGGCAAATGTAATTCCTCTCTTCCAGAAAGGAAATAGGGAAATCCCCGGAAATTACAGACCTGTTAGTCTCACGTCTTTCATCTGCAAGGTGTTCGAAAGGATTTTGCGGGATAGGATTTATGAACATTTTTGAGTGCGAGCAGCAGCTAAGGTAAGACTGTTTGTTTTAAAAGTACTTACCGGTAGCGGGCAGCGGTGGTTTTTTTCACTCTCTCTTCACAGAAAGAGCGGGAGCAGTAGGGGGAAGTGACGACGACCAGAGAGGCAGCCGGGAAGGAAAGCAGTGAGTATAAATACTCACCCTTCGACGCTAACGGTCATTTTGAGTGCGAGCAGCAGCTAAGGTAAGACTGTTTGTTTTAAAAGTACTTACCGGTAGCGGGCAGCGGTGGTTTTTTTCACTCTCTCTTCACAGAAAGAGCGGGAGCAGTAGGGGGAAGTGACGACGACCAGAGAGGCAGCCGGGAAGGAAAGCAGTGAGTATAAATACTCACCCTTCGACGCTAACGGTCATTTTGAGTGCGAGCAGCAGCTAAGGTAAGACTGTTTGTTTTAAAAGTACTTACCGGTAGCGGGCAGCGGTGGTTTTTTTCACTCTCTCTTCACAGAAAGAGCGGGAGCAGTAGGGGGAAGTGACGACGACCAGAGAGGCAGCCGGGAAGGAAAGCAGTGAGTATAAATACTCACCCTTCGACGCTAACGGTCATTTTGAGTGCGAGCAGCAGCTAAGGTAAGACTGTTTGTTTTAAAAGTACTTACCGGTAGCGGGCAGCGGTGGTTTTTTTCACTCTCTCTTCACAGAAAGAGCGGGAGCAGTAGGGGGAAGTGACGACGACCAGAGAGGCAGCCGGGAAGGAAAGCAGTGAGTATAAATACTCACCCTTCGACGCTAACGGTCATTTTGAGTGCGAGCAGCAGCTAAGGTAAGACTGTTTGTTTTAAAAGTACTTACCGGTAGCGGGCAGCGGTGGTTTTTTTCACTCTCTCTTCACAGAAAGAGCGGGAGCAGTAGGGGGAAGTGACGACGACCAGAGAGGCAGCCGAGACCCGGAAGCAGGTAGAGCGTAAGCTTACCTGGGTAGGTTTGTTTCCCCTTTAAAAGCGTGCAGCTGAAGAACCCGAGGCACTACGGAGGTAGTGCCTCCCTCCCGCCCTCCTCCTCTAACCTAATAATAAGATCCGTTGTGGTAAGGAGGTAAGTGCCGAATTTTGCTTGTTGTATTCTTTAGACCCAGTTTTTTTTAAATAAAGGTTAGCTTTAGAGGGATGGCAGTGAAGGCAGTGCAATGTTCCTCCTGCAACATGTATGAGGTGAGGGATGCCATGGACATCCCTGCTGATTACACTTGCAGGAAGTGCACCCATCTCCAGCTCCTCCAAGACCGTGTTAGGGAACTGGAGCTGGAGTTGGATGAACTTCGGATCATTCGGGAGGCAGAGGGGGTCATAGATCGGAGCTATAGGGAAGTAGTAACTCCAAAGATGACAGATAGATGGGTGACAGTGAGGGGGACTGGGAGGAAGCAGCCAGTGCAGGGACCCCCTGTGGTCGTTCCCCTCAAGAACAAGTATACCGTTTTGGATACTTGTGGGGGGGACGACTTACCAGGGGTAAGTAACGGGGCTCAGGCCTCTGGCACGGAGCCTGTCCCCGCTACTCAGAAGGGAAGGGTGGAGAAGAGCAGAGCAATAATAATTGGGGACTCGATAGTTCGGGGCACAGATAGGCGGTTTTGTGGGAACGAGAGAGACTCACGTTTGGTATGTTGCCTCCCAGGTGCAAGGGTACGTGATGTCTCTGATCGTGTTTTCCGGGTCCTTAAGGGGGAGGGTGAGCAGCCTGAAGTCGTGGTCCATATTGGCACCAATGACATAGGTAGGAGAGCTGAGGATGTTAGACAGGCTTTTAGGGAGCTAGGTTGGAAGCTCAGAGTTAGAACGAACAGAGTTGTTGTCTCTGGTTTGTTACCCGTGCCACGTGATAGAGAGTCGAGGAATAGGGAGAGAGAAGAGTTAAATGCGTGGCTACAGGGATGGTGCAGGAGGGAGGGATTTCGGTATTTGGATAACTGGGGTTCTTTCTGGGGAAGGTGGGACCTCTATAGACAGGATGGTCTGCACCTGAACCTGAGGGGCACCAGTATCCTTGCTAGTGCTCTTGGGGGGGGGTTAAACTAACTCTGCAGGGGCATGGGAACCCAGACTGTAACTTTAGGGTGCAGGACCTGGAGTGTAGGGAGGGTAGGAATATGGTATCAATCTTAAAGGATCGTGCCTGTAAACAGAAGAGTGGCTTGAAGTGTGTATACTTTAATGCCAGAAGTATACGAAATAAGGTAGGTGAACTCGCAGCGTGGGTTGGTACCTGGGACTTCGATGTTGTGGCTATTACGGAGACATGGCTAGATCAGGGACAGGATTGGCTGTTGCAGGTTCCAGGGTTTAAATGTTTTAGTAGGGTCAGAGGTGGGGGTAAAAGAGGGGTGTGTGTGGCTTTGCTTGTCAAAGATAGTATTACAGCGGTGGAAAGGAAGATGGATGAAGATTTGCCATCTGAGGTAGTTTGGGTTGAGGTTAGGAATAGGAGAGGTGAGGTCACCCTGTTAGGAGTCTTTTACAGGCCTCCTAATAGTCCTAGAATCGTTGAAGAAAGGATTGCGAAGATGATTCAGGAGAAGAGTGACAGTAATAGGGTGATTGTTATGGGAGACTTTAACTTTCCTGATATTGATTGGGAAAGCTATAGCTCAAGTTCGTTCGATGGGTCAGTGTTTGTGCAATGTGTGCAGGAGAGTTTCCTGACACAATATGTAGATAAGCCAACTAGAGGTGAGGCCATACTGGATTTGGTTCTGGGTAACGAACCAGGCCAGGTATTAGAACTAGAGGTAGGTGAGCACTTTGGGGACAGTGACCACAATTCGGTGATTTTTAGTCTCGTGATGGGGAGGGTTAAGTGTGTACTACAGGGCAAGAGTTATAGCTGGGGGCAGGGAAATTATGATGCGTTGAGGCATGACTTAGGATGTGTGGATTGGAAAAGTAGATTCCAAGGCAAGAGCGTAATTGATATGTGGAACTTGTTCAAGGAGCAACTATTGAGTGTCCTTGATAAGTACGTACCTATCAGGCAGGGAGTTGGAATCCCTTGTTAAATGGAAGAGGGCGGCCTTTGTAAAGATGAGGCGTGAAGGTTCAATAGGGGCGATTGAGAGTTATAAGGTAGCCCGGAAGGACCTGAAGAGAGAGCTAAGAGCAGCAAGGAGGGGACATGAAAGGTCCTTAGTTGGTAGGATTAGGGAAAACCCTAAGGCTTTCTATAGGTATGTTAGGAATAAAAGAATGACTAGGGAAGGAATAGGTCCAATCAAGGATAGTAATGGGAAGTTGCGTGTGGAGGCTGAAGAGATTGGGGAGGCGCTGAATGAATACTTTTCGTCAGTATTCACTCAGGAACAGGACATTGTTGTCGATATGAATACTGAGGCACGAATAAGTAGAATGGATGGCTTTGAGATATGTAGAGAAGAGGTGTTGGAAATTCTGGCAAGGGTGAAAATAGATAAGTCCCCTGGGCCTGATTGCATTTATCCTAGGATTCTCTGGGAAGCAAGGGAGGAGATTGCAGAGCCATTGGCCTTGATTTTTGTGTCCTCTTTGTCTACAGGAGTAGTGCCAGAGGACTGGAGGCTAGCAAACGTGGTTCCCTTGTTCAAGAAGGGGAGTAGGGATAATCCTAGTAACTATAGGCCAGTGAGTCTCACTTCTGTTGTGGGCAAAGTCTTAGAGAGAATTATAAGGGATAGGATTTATGCACATCTGGATAAGAATGATGTGATCAAGGATAGTCAGCATGGTTTTGTGAAGGGCAGGTCGTGCCTCACAAACCTTATTGAATTCTTTGAGAAGGTGACGAAGGAGGTAGATGAGGGGAAAGCGGTAGATGTAGTATATATGGATTTTAGTAAGGCGTTTGATAAGGTCCCCCATGGTAGGCTACTGCAGAAAATACAGAGATATGGCATTGAGGGTGAGTTGGAGGTTTGGATTAGGAATTGGCTCTCTGGAAGAAGACAGAGGGTAGTAGTTGATGGCAAAGATTCATCTTGGAGTGCCGTCACTAGTGGTGTTCCGCAAGGATCTGTTTTGGGACCATTGCTGTTTGTCATTTTTATAAATGACCTGGAGGAAGGGTTAGAAGGTTGGGTGAGCAAGTTTGCGGATGATACGAAAGTCGGAGGAGTTGTAGACAGTGAGGAAGGATATGGCAGGTTACAGCGGGATATAGAGAAGCTGCAGAGCTGGGCAGAAAGGTGGCAAATGGAGTTCAATGTAGCTAAGTGTGAAGTGATTCACTTTGGTAAGAGTAATAAAAAGATGGATTACTGGGCTAAATGTAGACTACTTGGTAGTGTGGAAGAGCAGAGGGATCTTGGTGTCCATGTACACAGATCTCTGAAAGTTGCCACCCAGGTAAATAGTGCAGTGAAGAAGGCATATGGCGTACTGGCTTTTATTGGTAGAGGAATTGAGTTCCGGAGTCCTGAGGTCATGCTGCAGTTGTATAAGACTCTGGTGCGGCCGCTTCTGGAATATTGTGTGCAGTTTTGGTCGCCATACTATAGGAAGGATGTGGAGGCACTGGAACGGGTGCAGAGGAAGTTTACCAGGATGTTGCCTGGTATGGTAGGAAGATCCTATGAGGAAAGGCTGAGGCACTTGGGGTTGTTTTCTTTGGAGAAAAGAAGGTTTAGGGGTGATTTGATAGAGGTGTACAAGATGATTAGGGGGTTAGATAGGGTTGACAGTGAGAACCTTTTTCCGCGTATGGAGTCAGCTATTACAAGGGGGCATAGCTTTAAATTAAGGGGGGGTAGATATAGGACTGATGTTAGGGGTAGGTTCTTCACTCAGCGAGTCGTAAGATCATGGAATGCCCTGCCAGTAGCAGTAGTGGACTCTCCCTCTTTATGGGTATTTAAGCGGGCATTGGATAGGTATATGGAGGATAGTGGGTTAGTGTAGGTTAGGTGGGCTTTGATCGGCGCAACATCGAGGGCCGAAGGGCCTGTACTGCGCTGTATTGTTCGATGTTCTATGTTCTAACATCTGGAAGAGCGTGGCTTGATTAAATGCAGTCAGCACGGCTTTGTGAAGGGCAGGTCATGCCTCACGAATCTTATTGAGTTCTTTGAAGATGTTACTAGAAAAGTTGATGAGGGTCGAGCGGTGGATGTTTTGTATCTGGACTTCAGCAAGGCATTTGATAAGATTCCCCATTGTAGGCTCGTTCAGAATGTCAAGAGGAATGGGATACAGGGAAATTTAGTTGTCTGGATATAGAATTGGCTGGTCGACAGAAGACAGCGAGTGGTTGTCGAAGGAAAATATTCTGCCTGGAAGTCAGTGGTGAATGGTTTTCCACGGGCTCTGTTCTTGGGACTCTGCTCGTTGTAATTTTTATTAATGACATGGATGAGGAGATTGAAGGATGGGTTAGCAGGTTTGCAGAGGACACAAAGGTTGGAGGTATCATTGACAGTATACAGGACTGTTGCAGGCTGCAGCACGACATTGCCAGGATGTAGAGATGGGCTGAGAGGTGGTAGATGGAATTCAAACTGGATAAATGTGAGGTGATGCATTTTGGAAGATCGAACACAAAAGTTGTGTACAGGACCAAAGGCAGCATTCTTGGCCATGTGGAGGAACAGCGGGATCTTGGTGTGCAGGTACATAGATCCCTTAGAATTTCCACCCAGGTTGTCAGGGTTGTGAAGAAAGCATATGGTGTTTTTGGCTTTCATTAACAGGGGGAATGAGTTTAAGAGCCGTGAGATCTTGTTGCAGCTCCATTTACTCATACCCCTATACTTATTCTCCCAATTCCTCATACTCCGACACTGAAATCTCCTGCTTTTTCATATAACGATACTAATTCTGCCATTTCCTCATATCTCAGTATGATTCTCTCATTTTCTGATGCTCGAGTTCAAATCTCGCATTTAGGAGTGCCCTACTCTAATTCTACATTTTAATGGTGACTTTCACCAAATATCTAATTTTGGTCCACTCCGCACCACTTCTTCCATTAACTATGTCACTGCAATGATTCTCCAATGTCGTGGTCCACTGCTGTAATTCTCCAATTTTGGCGTTTACTGCATCAAATTCTCAAATTGCCAATTCTGCACTAATCCACCCTTTCGTCATGAACTGAAGAAACTCTCCCACTGAGTATTGCCTTGCCCCAACTCTCCTGTTTTGCTGTTTCCTGACAAACATCTTCCACATAATGGTTTACTGCTCAAAGTTTTTTCATTAATTTGGCCCTGCATCGAATGGCCACTTTCCTGCACTTTACAACATTTCTCCGACTTACTGATTCCTGCCCGTGTTCTCCCATTTAACTATGCTCTGTTCCAACTCTGCATGTTTTAAGCACCCCACACCAATTCTCGAATTCAATATTGCCCTGAAACAATTCTCATGTTCATTGATATCCAAACCAACTTCTCCCAGTCTGGGGAATGTGACTCTGACTCTCTGAGATAGTGGTGTCATACCCCAATTCGCTGTTAAAGTTTCACTGTACAATGTTTTCCATTTTATGGTTCGTGCAACAATTGTCCCAAACACAGCTTCACTTCCGCGCACCATTCTCCCATTTTCGAATCCTGCACGAATCTTCTTTTCATCAGCAACTGCACCTCCACCACATTTAATATTATTCAGCACCAGTTCTCCCACGTCTTCCACCTATTCTCTACTTTCGTGACATCGGCACCAACTCTCCCATTATTGATGCCCTGCGTCAATTGTTCCATTGCGTTGTTTCCTGATACACTTCCTCCACGTATTGGCTTCCCTGCTCCAAAGTTTTTTTTTCATTTCTTGGTCGGCGGACTCGAATCTCGACTTGACTGCTGCTTGCAAAATTGTTCCTTCTCAATGATGCCCTGCCCCTATTCTCCCATTGAGAGGTGTTCTGCTAAAATTCTTTAATGAATAGGCAATTTGTACTAATTTTCCAATGTAATGGCACTATGCAACAATTCTCCCATTTACCGATACCCAACAATTCTCCCACTGCCTGACACCCTGACACCTGTCATGGAAATTTAATCGACTCGAATCAACTGCTCGCAAGAGCAAAGGAAAGGCTTTTTTTTCAACCTCTGCATGCAGAGCGGCCAATATACTTGGCAAAAGTGACCTATGTAAGGGCTGTAAACAAACTTCACATATTCGTGTTCTACTATTCTTATCACATGCTCAAGGACAAGTGTTGGGAAACATTCGAGCTCATATCTTCTAATTCCCATGCCTTGGACATAATTGTCTTTATGTTTTCCGAAGCTTTTTTCTGAACTCGGCTGCTCGCAAGGCCAGGTGAAATGTTTGCAAAGTTCCACAAACACAAGCTGACTCCTCGACGCAGAATTCAGCAAAGTGTTTGCATATTTCAGCGAAGTATTAAAGTTTGCAAAACATTCTCTGACGGATTTCACAGTAAATGTTAATTTTGTTAATTTTCCATTGCATTTTTAAAATTTTTGTCATTTTACAACAAGGTCAACAACCAAATAAAAAGCCAGATTGTTATATATCAAAAATAGTTTATGAACACCAGGCATTTCCTCAGACACCACCGAACTCTAACAAAGCTTTGTGGTGGTTTATCCATTTCCCTGGTTTGCCCGATACACAGCCCATCTTCACACGTCACATTCGTCAACGTCGCTTTCGGTTGCGGACAAGCAATCGGATTCCTTTGGGGCCACTGATAGTTTAACATTTCGTATCCTACTGCATTCATAAGCAAGTGGTGTCGGCAGGTATACAACTAGGGTGTTATTCAAAGCAGTATGAGTAAGACCAGTCCTACAACTCGTAGAACGATAAGGGTCCATTACCCCCATCCTCCATAAGGGGCGTGCGCCATCGGGAGGAGGAGTCATCTGCACGTGGAGGCGGTCATTTAGCTGCCTTCACACCATTTATTAAACCAGTAATATCTTGGGACTCATCAGGAACATTAATAAAGCACGAGGTACCTAACGTTTTGCAGACACCCCCTCTCTCAGCCATCAGGATGTCTAGTACGAATCGATTTTGTGTCACTGCTTCCTAACCGCCATTAACTCAGTGTTAATGAGTGCTAGGCCTTCCTCTGTCTCATTTGCGAATACACCATAGGGGTGGATGTTCTGCAAGTGTGTACCCATTCCAATGCAGAGGGATGCCCCTTCGAGTTCTGCAATTGCTGCCTTTTAGGGCGAACACTGCTGTGTTGGTGGACAGTATCGCGGTGTAGCAGCACCCCTTTCTCCCCGGGGGAGTGGTGGTACCCTTTCTCGCCACCTGCCCATATTATACCTGCCATCCTGATTAGATTAGATTACTTACAGTGTGGAAACAGGCTTTTCCGCCCAACAAGTCCACACGCACCAGCCGAAGCGCAACCCACCCATACATTTACCTAACACCTAACACTACAGGCAATTTAGCATGGCCCATTCACCCTACCTGCACATCTGGTGACTGTGGGAGGAAACTCACGCAGACACAGGGAGAATGTGCAAACTGCACACTGTCAGTCGCCTGAGGCGGGAATTAAACCGGGGTCTCTGGCACTGTGAGGCAGCAATGCTAACCACTGTGCAACCATGCCGCTCATGGTGTGAACATTGATAAAGGAACAAGCAATGTTTATGGTCGTATCATTCGTGTATGTTGCTGTACAAGAGTCATTGTTCAAGTACAGCATCAAGGTACACTGTGAGATACCCAAAAGGAGTCTCCCCCGATTGGTGCAAATACACGTTTCTCCCCTGTAATCCACTATCTGGAATGCTGTGGACGGTAGCGTGTCAGGCTTGGGGCTGTAATTAGCCTGGAGTTCGGGAGGTGACACGAGATTTGCCCAAATTGCCCCCCACTATCACGGTCAGGCTAGTCGCCTCCCGTGGAAGCAGACAGCTGGCATTTCTCGCCAGGCTCTCAGTAATTTGCTGGGCAGTCTACCTTTGGGCTGTGTGCAAACATATCCAAAAGTGTAGCCAACGTCTAATCTCTCGTTTTGTCTTATGACCACAGCACATGCTCTGTTCCCTTCACATCTAACAATGACCCTTCGCAGCTCCCAACCTACTGGCGTCACATTTATATCCAGCAGGCAAATTCCCTTCCTGCTTTAAATTCGCTTTCTCACAACGGCCGTCTCCCTTCGGGTTCGGGTGTGTCATTAATGCCCTTTGCCCGGCTTGGGGTTAGGTCCATGATCTGGTTGCCATGCCCCACTGCTCCTATCGTCTGTAGTACATTCTGCACTGCATCTCGGAGGGCGGGAGCGGGGCGACTGCACCACTATATTCACCTGTCTATCCATGTCGGAGAAGGATCTATCTATTCCACACCACGGGACTCCCTCATTGCTCTTCTGAGTCTTACTTTGATCATAGAATATCTATTTCCCATGCCAGGTGCCCCTTTTGCCGTGGTGGCTATTACTAAATGCCAGTCACCGGCGTGGCATGGATCCCTGCATAAAGCTTAATTATCCAATTTATAGTCGTCCTTGTTACTGAACGGCTATGGGTCGCATGTAAAGATCCACTTCGTCCGATCAGTTAAGATTACCGTCAGCTGCTTCATCCCAGACGCCCCTGCCCTTATGAATAGTCCTACCAGGACGCTTGCTAACAGTGTGAACTGGGGCAGCCCCATACTTGCTTAAGTCTTCTAATAAATACTTGCTCTAAATTGGTTTTGGTGTTGTGCGATGTCTCCTCAGTCCCACCTGCAAGTTTGTAAGGGCTGGCGTGCATCCACGTGGCTGTTCCGGCGACCGTAACAGCTATCTGTGCTGTAAGGCGTATTTGAAACTGTCCCAGCCAACTCATCGCCTTCCTGTTTTCCCTCCTGAAGTCTTTCACCACCATTCAGGCTCCAGGTTATAGATCGTACATCTTCCCTTCTGCTGAATGGGGTAGTGCTGTCTTCAGTTGATTCTGTATTTGGGACAGAAGTGTAGAGAGTTTCATGCAGTAACACAACACCTCATCCTCACAGTGGCCTGTTATCTGGCTTTCCTTACGTCTCGGGGCAATCCTGTGTTTGACGGCCTACCAAACAAAATTTCAAATGGGCTAAGGTTAGCTCTCCCTCTCCTCCTAGATCTCATACACATTAGCACAATTGGAAGTGCCTTTGTCCATGTCATCCCTAGTTTCTCACAGCGTTTCCTCAATATATTTTTTAATGTAGAATATTCTCTTTCCGCTGCCCTACCGCTCGTTTGGTGGTAGGCACAGTGTTATCCCATGTTTATTCCCAAATACTCACTAATCTGCTGTAGGGCATTATGTACAAATGGTGTCCCAGTGTCACTACTAAGCCTAGAGTGTAGGTTTGCTCGCTGAGTTGTAGGTTTGATATCTAGACGTTTCATTACCTTGCATATGGAGGTTAGTGGGCTAGTGTAGGTTATGTTGGCTTGGATCGGCGCAACATCGAGGGCCAAAGGGACTGTACTGTGCTGTATTTTTCTATGTTGTATGTTCTCGGTAACATCATCAGTGATGAACGCCAAGTGAAGAGAAGCTGTTGTCTCCTGCTTTCTAGTTATATGTTTGTCCAGGATGGGGTTCCTGCGGTTTGTGGTGATGCCATTTCCTGTTCGTTTCTTGAGGGGTTGATAGATGCTATCTAGATATATGTCTTTTTTTATGGCGTTGTGGTTGGAGTGCTAGGCCTCAAGGAATTCTCTGGCATATCTTTGCTTAGCCTGTCCCAGGATAGATGTGTTGTCCCAGTCGAAATGGTGTTTAAATTTCATCCGTGTGAAGGGCTATGAGGGAGAGAGGGTCATGTCTTTTTGTGGCTAGCTGGTGTTCTGTATCCTGGTGGGTAACTTTCTTCCTGTTTGTCCGACGTAGTGTTTGTGCCAGTCCTTGCATGGAAATTTGTATATGACGTTGGTTTTGTCCATAGGTTGTACTGGGTCTTTGAAATTAGTTAGTTTTGTTTAGACTGTTGGTGGGATTCCGAGGGGACTTAATAGTCTGGCTGCCACTTCTGAGACTTCATTGATGTATGGAAAGGTCGATAGGGTTTCTGGCTGTGTTAGGTCTACTTGTCGTGGTTTGTTCCTGAGGAATCTGTGGACTGTATCTTTTAAGTATCCGTTCTTCTTGAATAGGTTTTATAGGTGGTTCTCCTCTGTTTTCCGAAGTTCGTCTGTGCTGAAATGTGTGGTGGTTCATTGGAATAGTATTCTCATACAGCTTCTTTTTTGCGTGTTGCGATGGTTGCTGGTGTAGTTTAGTATTTGGTCAGTGCTTGTCTGTTTGCTGTATATGCAGAAAGACCAGAGAATTCCGAGAGGCATCGCACTCCATTCACATCGCCATAATCAAACACATAGATCGATTTACCATCTGTCAACCCCTCAGAAAACGAATCGGAAATGATATTACCACACACCCCAGGAACCCCATCCATAACAAACATATAAATAGAAAGCAGGAGACAACATGTTCACTTCACTTGCAGGTCGCCACTGATGATGTTATCTAGCCAGGTAATGAAACGTCTGGATAACAAACGTACAGCTCAGCGAGCAAACCTACACCCTAAACCTCAACCAGAACTATAAACCTTCACAAACCTTGAGACTACTAAGCCTCTCATCGATGCTCCATCTCGGAATTATTTCATTGAGGAAAGCTTTGGTTATGGCACTGGCATTCTGTTTTGCCGTGGGGAACGCTTGCCCCCATTTGGAAAACATATCAACTATTACCAGACAATACCTTTTTCCTTCGCAGGGTGTTAGATCGGTAAAGTCCAGTTGTAAATGTTCAAATTGTTTTTGTGGTTTTGGAAGTGCTACATTACTCATCTGTACTCCCCTCCCCACATTATTTTTGGCACAGATACCACATCGTTCACAATATTTCTGGAAGTAATAAGTAAATCCCTCAGTGTACCACTGTGCTGAAATGCTGTCATATCTCCCCTCTTTTGACAAATGTTCCTTACCGTGTGCCAGTTTGGCATAGAATGCAAATAATGATCGTGGTAGAAAAGGTTTAACATTGGGGCCACACCATACGCCTTAACTCAAACTGCACACTGCTTTTTACCACTCAAACGTGTCTTCAAGCCTGGACTTCGACTGTGACTCCCGTACGTCTGCTGTTAGGGTAAGGATTTTTGTCATTCCCATTTCAAACTGATCATTTACCGGCTGCTGGGCTGCCGTCCTTCCCGCCGAGTCTGCCCTTGCATTTCCTTGAGAAACGGAATCGTTATTTTTCGTGTGGGCATCATATTTACACACATCGATTGATTTAGGCAATAGGACCGCTTCCAAGAGGTCAGAAATCTGATCACGGTGTGTGATGGGCTTTCCGGTGAAGGTCAAGAAGTCCCTGTATTTCCACAGGGTTCTGACATCATGTGCAACTCCGAATGCGTATCTGCTACCTGTTAAATATTCGCTGTCTTTCCCTTAGCCAATTTAAATGCCTCAGTCAATGCAACCAGCTCTGCTGCTTTCGCTGACAGTTGAGAAGGGAGTGATCCCGCTTTGAATACCTCATGGGTAGTTACTACAGCATCCCCAATACAATTCTGGCCTATCTCGGTGCTACTGAATGCTGACCCTTCCACAAAAATAAACGCCATATTTAGATTCTGAAGTGGTGAATTCTGCAAGTCTTGTCGAGGCAGCACATTTCATTAATTACAGCGATACAATCATGTGGGTCTCCGTCTCCTTTTCTAGTGAGAGGACTAGCAGCATTAAGGACGTTACATCGTTTTATTGCAATGGTAGGCTTCTCCAAGAACACAGTATTGTATCTGAGTCAACGTACTGCCAACGTATGTGCTGTCTTTTGGTCGGAAAGCAGTAAGGATACTGCATGTGCGATCAGTTTGGTTAAGTCGCCATAGCCGATTATATCGCAACCACAGCTTGCAGGCATTTCCGCAATCCTGCCGCTACGAGGTTTAGCTTAGCCGAAAAATAAGCTGCCAGCCTGAATTTTCCCCCATGATCCTGCAACAACACAGATGTCATGCAGCGATGTTTTTAATCTACCATTTGACAGAAGGCTTGTTTGGATTCGGAATCCCCAGTGTAGGTGTACTTTGAAACGTCTTTTTCAGTTCAACTCGGCCGTTGGGATCCATTGCAACGGACCTTGGTTCTGCTACCCTTTTCCATGGGCCATATCACCTCAGGGCGCCTCATGATTTGTGTAATGTCGGATAAACGTTCTTCAGTAGGAGCGTATGCCCAAAAAGGATAGCAATTGTTTCCTCATGTGAGGCCTTGGAATTTGCTGAATTACTTGTAATCTATCTTGACCAATGGTCTTCCCTTGTTCAGATATTACGTGATTGAAGAACTTCACCTGTTGTTGCATAAATTGAAGCTTTGCGAGACTGGCTTTGTGCCCTTCCCTCGTGCAACGCATAGGAATCCTTCTCAAATTGTTCCTCTGTCGGTGCTACTATTAAGCAATCGTCTACAGATTGCAGAAGTGCAGACACAGGGGTTAAAACAAGAGTATCCAAACTCCTGCATAGAGCCTCATTATATATGGTGGGTGACTCACAGTAACATTGACAAAGTCGTGTGAACTCATAAGATTTCCATTTGAATGAAAAAGTGAACCAGAATTGACTATCTGGATGCACCATTCCACTAAAGAATGTATTTTCTAAATCCACAGCAGGGAACCATTTACTGTCCGGTGGAAATTGAGCTAATACAGTATAGGGTTTGGGAACATTTGATGCGCGCGGGACAACACTGTTATTGACTGCCTGCAGGTCTTGAACAAACCTCCATTCCTCCGGTTCACTTGGAATTTTTGGCTTTTTGATCAGAAAAATGGGAGTTCCCACCGGTGAGTTTACACAGGGGATTATCTCTCTAGCCTTTGGGAAGGACTGAAAGACTGGAGTAACTACGTCCTTGGCCTCGGGTTTTAACGGGTATTGTGCTCTGCAAGGACGATACTCCGACTTCGTGGTTACTCGTATTGTTTCACAACCTCGTATATGCCCCACATCATGTTTGCCTTTTACCCATAATTCAGTAGGGACCGTTTTTAATCTTGGGTCTGAGAAGTTTATCTTAGGGAAACGGCAGGCCAACCTTCTCTGCTCTTCAGGGCTAGAGGGGGTTACCTCGACTGTTCTATTGCCTGAATTAGACAAATTAATTTCTTCCTATATGTCCGCACATCTGCATTGAACCACATACCCACATTGTCCCAGAACAGCCAACATTTCGTTCTTTATGCCTTTATTCCCCATGGCCCCAAATCCTGCCACCAGTCATTGGACACCTTCGCCAGTGTCACCCGAGGAGCATAGCCTTCCACATCAAAAATATAGAGTTTACTTGCCATCGCAGGTACTTTACAAAAGTTCACACTGACTGCACATCTGTCATCCCTTCAATAAAATTCGCACAATAACAACTGACCTGGTTTAACCAATCTCCTGAACCAATACTTCTCTTATGGTTCCTCAGGGATATCGTGGTTTATGTGTGCTGTGCAGTGCAGCATATTCCCGCAAAAAAAAATGGGTGTTAATAGGATTAACATGGTTACCTGCTTCCAGGGCGAGTGAATTGCTCACTGAACTCATTGCTCTCTGGCTTAATCGCCACTCATAGACATACACCAGGGGTCTTGGGTTGTATTTTACAGTTTACACTTGTGAATTCTCCCTTTGAATTACCTGCAAGCCCGTCGGAGTACTGAGCAAATACAACCCCAGTCTCACTATGAGATCCCGAGCCATCAAATGTAAAGGACAGAATTCCGCTCACAAAATTGAGAATTAGAATGGATACACATTACTGATTTCACACAATATGGGTGAGGTAAAACTCTCATATCACGACGCCTGATGCCTCCTTTGAGTTCAGGAACATTCTACTCATCTTTATTAGTGTCAACTCTCTGAACTGTCTTGATTTGAGGAGTCAATATGCTGGCCATGTATCTACCAAAAAGGTAACTGGTGTACCTTCCACATATAACATAGAGGTAGGCATCGACATATACGCATCATTGTTATATTGAACATATTGTCCACACTTCGCAATCTCAATGTTCAATATAGAGTTGGGATACATCTCAGTGGCCGTTAGGTTAGTAGAAGTGATTAGCATTAGGGATTCTTCGTTGCCAAGTATAAAGGAAACCTGTAACTTGTAGCCTGCCCACCTCAACCTCAGTCGTCCCCTGTCAGTCATCATGCTGTCTAGCCTCCAGGACCGATTGAGGCTGTCTGTGCGGGCACTGTCTTGACCAGTGGTCCATTGCTCCACAAAAAAAGCACCAGCAAGATCTATCTCTGCAAGTGCACTTTCGCAATCCCTTCCTCTTTTGCGAACTCAACCTGTGCCTCTCTCTTTTCCCACAGTCCCTCATTCCAATTTTTGAACGACCATTTGCATCACAATAAGCTGAGGTTCATGTGATTGCTGTTCCATCTTTAATTTCCGGTTGTGATTCTCTTGAGCCAGTAGTTTTTCAGCATGTATCACGTATTGTTCTATCTAGTTCAACTTTCCCACGTCCCAGGTAATACACGTATATTATTACCTATTTTGTTGTTTCGTACTTCATTCCATTGATGAAGCTGCTCCTCAGGTATGCCTCATACGGTGTGATATCTGCCGGCGTTATGTCTTTGGGTGGTATCAGGCCACAATAGATGGTATCGACTTTCGTGAGGCGCTAAAGGTACTGGGACATTGTCTCGACTTCTTTAGGGATTCTTGCTTCAATTGATTGTGGGTACGACATGCTATTGATGATTCAGCAGACCCTGAGGCGGCAAACGTTGACTTGGAATCTTCGTGAAGTGGATCTCGTAAGGGGGGCTGTAGCTCTTCGAGGGCACCAATTAAGGTCAGGATCTGATCCAGTCTTAAGACACTGTCCAGCTTCATTAGGTTGTTTTCCGTGTGTGTGTGCATGTGCGCTGGTGTTTGTACGTGTACTTGATCTATCTTTATTTCGAGATTTTCTTTCCCTGAAATCAGGCTCAGCCTTCAACATGTGAAAAGCACTCCAATTCACAGGTTCTATTTTACCCTTCCGTTTCTCCTTCTCTCTCTCCTCCAACGGTGACCGCCGCATTTGCAACTAAATGTTACTAAAACTTCCTTCCTCCTGAAAAACATATTCCTTGATTTACATTTTTAACTGCTTTACAGAAACTGGGCCATAATTATTTAGCATATATTGTATTTTTTCTTGACCATTCCGAGTTGTCTGTCGACCCTCTTTTTGTTCGCTCTTGCTGGAGCCGATTTTCATGGATGTTGGAAAAGTGTTCATCTCTCTGTCTGTCTCTCTGTCTGTTTATCTGTCTATCTCTCTCTCTCTCTCACGATACCATAGGCTTTTACCTCTGGAGGTCCCCTCTCATTGGGCGTGACCACCTCATTGCCTTGGTTTTCACAAACCAAGAACCCACGTAACCGGTACAGCTTTGGTGTCTCCAACGCTGCCCATGGTGGCTCCAAGTCTCAAACCACCGTTAATCTTGCTGTCTCTTAAACTCTCTAGAGAGTTTTACTCGAATACGGCACGAGAGTTCACTGGTCCCTCTTCCTGGTTCATCTGTTCTCTTCGAACGAGTCTCTATGTCGGATTATTTTAGCCACAACTCTTACCCTGACCCTATTCGATTCGGAACGCGACTCTGGGGCGATCCACTTATCCCCAGTCCTCTCACTTTAAGGGGCCAATTCAGCGCTCGAGATGAAGTGAAAGACATTCAAGGAAGTGGCGCGTACACCTCCTGGGAATCTTCAAGATCTTACCCAGTCGCAGGGTCCCAGGCGAGCCCCCGAGTTTACTGACGTGGAATTTCAATCAACTCGACGCAAATGCTACGAAGAGCAATGAAAAAGTTTATTTTTGAAATTTGCAGAATGGACCGACACATTTGCAAGACGCCTCATAAAATGGACGCCTGACGGTTTTCACATATTCCCTTTATACTATATATCACCTTGCCTTATCACACCTCAAGCCAGGAACCTGGATCAGTCGAGTTCCTTTCCACACATGGAGTTGTTTTTTTCTAATTCATTGACTGCTGATATTATAGATTATTGGCATTGACAGTCAGCTGTAAATTAGGTTGAACTTTACATTTTTTCTGTCTTTTTGCAAAGTTAGGTCCATACTTCTTTGTTTCAACCATGCTTTCACAGATTTCACAAAAAATGATACTTTTCTATTACAGGGGATCAGGCTGACAGTGACTGATGGAGTGACCATGATAGTGACACAATGAGGGTGAGGTGTCAGTGTGGTAGTGATGCAGACTGTGTGAGTGGATCAGGCCGATAGTTACGCAGTGAAGGGGGTCAGAGTGATAGTGATGCAGTAAGTCTGAGGGATCAGACCAACAGTGACGCAGTAAGTGTGAAGTGGTCAGGGTGATAGTGAAGCACTTCGTGTGAGGTGTCAGTGTGACAGTGACGGAGTAAGAGTGAGTGGTCAGGCTGATAGTGTACGCAGTAATTGGAAGGAGATCAGGCTGATAGTGATGCAGTAAGTGTTACTGTGTCAGGCTGATCCTGACACATAAAGTGGGAGGGTGAAAGTGACGTAGTAAGTGTGATGGGTTCAGCCAGAGTCTGACGCAGTGAGTGTGAGACAGTCAGGGTGATAGTGAGGGAGTAAGTGTGTGCGTTCAGGCTGGTAGTGACACAGTAAGTTGTGAGCGTCAGGCAGATAGTGGCCAATAAAAGTGAGGTGTTAGGGGAATAGTGATGCAGTGAGTGTGAGGTGTCAGGCTGTTAGTGATGCAGTAAGTGTGAGGGTCAGTCTGATAGTGAAGCAGTAAGTGTGAGGGGGTCAGGCTGATACAGATGCAGCAAGTGTGGTGGGGTCAGGCTGATAGTGTCACAGTATGTGTGAGGGGTCAGGCTGAGTGATGCAGTAAGTGTCAGTGAGTCTGAGTGATCCTAATGCAGGAAGTGAGAGGGGACAGGGTGATAGTGATGCAGTGAGTGTGAGGGGGTCAGCGTGATTCTGACAGAGTAAGTGTGAGTGTTCAGGCTGATATTGATGCAGTATATTGAGGACGTCAGGCTAATACTGGCCAGTAAGTGTTAAGTGACAAGGTGATAGAGATCCAGGAAATGTGAGGAGTCAGACTGATAGACACGGTGAAATTGTGAGAGGTCAGGCTGATAGTGATGCGGGAAGTGTGCGAGTGTCAGGCTGATAGTGACGCAGAAAGTGTGCTGGGAGCAGAGTGATAGGAACGCAATAAGTGTGAGCGGCTCTGGATGATAGTGACAGGTCACTATGAGGGGGAGGATGGTAGTGGTCCAGTGAGTGTGAGGTGTCAGGATGACAGTGAAGCAGACTGTTATTGTAATGGTGACATAGCAATGTGATGGGGTCAGGGTGACAGTGACGCAGATGCTTTCAGGAGGTCAGGTTGTAGTGATGCAGTAATTGTGAGGGGTCAGGGTGATACTGACGCAGTGTTTGTGAGATGTCAATGTGATAGTGACGCAGAACATTTGAGGGCCCAGGCTTATAGTGACGCAGTATGGACAAGGGGTCAGGGTGACAGTGATGAAGATGCACTCAGAGGGCCAGGTTGTAGTAAAGCACTAAGTGTGAGTGTCTCAGGCTGATAGTGATGAAGTAAATGCGAGGGGGTAAGGCAGTTAGGGATGTACTAAGTGTGCAGGGGTAGTGCTAGAAGTGACGCCGTAAATGTGAGTGTTGAAGCTGATAGTGACGCATTAAGTTTGAGGGCATCAGGCTGATCTTGACGCAGTAAGTGTGACGTTCTCAGGATGATAGTTACGCTGTAAGTTAATGGGGGCACAATGCTGTTGACGCAGTAAGAGTGGGGAGTCAGGGTGATAGTGACGCAGTGAGCATGAGTGGGTCAGCCTGATAGTGACGCAGTATATGTGAGGGAGTTAGCCTGGTACTGGCACAGTATGTGTGAAATGGTCAGGCTGATATTGATGCAGTTAGTGTGTTGGGGTCAAAGTGATAGTGACGCAATAGGTGTAAGTGGCTCAGGATGATAGTGACACGGTGGGTGTGAGATACCAGTGTGATAGTGACGCAGTAAGTGTAAGGGGTCAGGCTGACAGTGACACTAAGTGTACAGCCCTCAGTGTGATAGTGCCACAGCAAGTGTGGGTTTGTCAGGGTGTAAATGAAGTCGTAAGTGAGAGAGGGGCATGGCGATAGTGTTGCAGTAAGTGTGAGGTGGTCAGGCTGATAGTGACACAGTCAATGTGACCGGGCAGTGTTTTAGTGACAAGATAAGTGTGAGGCGTCAGTCTGATACTGACACAATAAATGTGATGGAGTCAGGCTGATAGTGACACAGTAAGTGTAAGGGGTCAGCCTGATAATGACACAATAAGTGTAAGGATTCAGGGTTATAGTAACATGTGAAGCGTGAGGGCGTGATTGAAAGTGACGCAATAAGTGTGTGGTGGTTAGGCTGATGGGGACGCAATAAAATGGCAAAGACTGTGTGAGTGGGTCAGGGTGATAGTGACACAATAAATGTGAGGAGGTCAGGGTGAGAGTGACAAAGTAAATGAGAGAGGATCAGAGTGAGAGTGACACAGTAAGTCTGAGGGATCAGACTGATATTGACACAGTAAGTATGAAGGGGTCAGGCTGAGAATGACACAGTCATTGTGAGGGGGGAGAGTTTTAGTTATACAGTAAGTGCGAGGCGTCAGACTGAAACTGATACAAAAAGTGTGAGTGGGTCAGGGTGATATTGACGCAATACGTCTGAGGGGTCAGGCTGATAGTGACGCAGTCAGTGTGATGGGGCAGAGTTTTAGTAACATGGTAAGCGTGAGGCGTCAGTCTGGTACTGACACAAAAAGTGTGATGGAGTCAGGCTGATAGTGACGCAGTAGGTTTTAGAAGTGAGGGTGATATTAACATAGGAAGTGCGAGGGCGTCACTGATAGTGACGCAATATGTGTGTGGTTGTCAGGCTGATAGTGACGCAGTAAAAATGAGGATGCCAAGGTGAAACTGGTTCAGTAAGTGTGAGGATGGCAGATGGACAGTGATGCAGTAAGTGTGAGGGGTTCACGCTGATATTGAGGCATGCAAGTGTGAGGGGTTAGGTTGATAGTGACGCTGTGTGCCGGCGGGTCCGGCTGATAATGACGCAGAAAGTGTGAGTGTCTTAGTGTGACAGTGACGCATTACATGTGAGAGGGTCAGGGTGATAATGACAGAAAAAGTGTTAGGGGTTCAGGTTGATAGTGATGCTGTAATTATGAGCTTGATCAGCATGATAGTGAGGGGCTTAGGCTAATAGCGACACAGCAATTGTGAGGGTGGTCAGGGTAGTCGTGACGTAAAACGTGTGAGCGGGTAAGGCTAATAGTGATGCAGTACGTGTGAGGTGTCAGGCCAATAGTGACGCAATAAAGGTGAGAGTGTTGGTGTGCTAGTGACGCAGTAAGTGTGAGCCGCTCAGGATGATAGTGATGCAATAAGCGTGAGGTTTCAGGAAGACACCCATGCAGTAAGTGTGACGTGTTCAGGGTGACAGTGATGAGACACTTTGAGGGTGTCAGATTGAGAGTGACACAGGAAATGTGAGGGGACAGGTTGAGAGTGACACAGTAAGTTTAAGAGGTGAGGCTGATAATGATATACTAATTGTGATGGAGTCAGGATAATAGTGGTGCAGTGAGCATGAGTTGTCAGGGTGATAGTGACACACACAGCGTGAGTGGGATAGAGTTATAGTGATGCAGCAAGAATGAGGAGGTCAGAGTGATAGTGTGCAAGGTCTGGCTGAATGTGACGCAAGGAGAGTGAAAGGTTTCGTGTGATCTGGACGCACTAAGTTTGAGGGGTCAAGGTGATAGTGATGCTGTAAGTATGAGTGGGTCAGTCTGATAGTGACACAGTACGTTTGAAGGGATCAGGCTGGTAGTGATGCAGTAAGCGTGAGGGGGTCAGGCTGATATTGATGCACTAAGTGAGAGAATGTCAAGGTGATGGTGATGCATTAAGTGTGAGCAAGTTAGAGAGAGAGTGACGCTGTTAGTGAGTGGGGTTTGGCTGATAGGGATGCAGTAGGTGCGCATGTGTCAGGGTGTGAGTGATGCACGAAGTATGAGGGTGCCAGAGGGATAGTGACTCATTAAGTATGAGGGGGTCAGAATGATTGTGATGCAGTAATTCTGAGGGGATCAGAGAGATAACAACACAGTAAGCATGAGGGGGTCAGGCTGTTCGTGACGCTGTCAGTGTGAGTGTTGAAGCTCAGAGTGAAGTAGTAGGTGTGAGGTGGTCAGTGTGATTGTGGCGCAGTAAATGTGAGAGGGTCATGGTGATAGTGACATAGTAAGTTTGAGGAAGCAGTGTTGTAGTGACACGGTAAGTGTGAGACGTCAGTCTGGTACTTACATAATAAGTGTGATGGAGTCAGGCTGATAGTGACACAGTAAGTGTCAGGAGTCAGGGTAATAGTAACATAGGAAGTTTAAGGGCGTGACTGATAGTGACAAAGTAAGTGTTTGGCAGTCAGGCTGATAGTGACGCAGTCAAAATGAGGGTCTCGAAGTGAAAGTGGCGCAGTAAATGTGAGGACGCCAGATGGATAGTGATGCAGTAAGTTTGAGGGGTTCACACTGATATTAAGGCGGTAAGTGTGAGGGGTCAGGTCTATAGTGATGCAGGAAGTGTCGGCGGGTCAGGCTGATAGTGATGCATTCAAAGACCAAATATCCAAGGCTCACTGTAGTGCTGAATAGCGAGACTTCTCAAGGCTAAGACAAAAATCAATAGTTCTCATCCTGGTCATAATTCACAATGCTTCATTTTAAAATTGTCCTCTCCTGCTTCTCGATTCACCAATGAGGGAACAAAATTTAATTGCACCACCCGGTTTATCTCTTCAAATATTTTGCAACTCTAAATGAGATTACCTCTCTTGTTTTGAAACTGTTAAAAAAAGACCGGATTTGCCCAATTTCAATCACAGGACTAATGTTCATCCATGAGATCAAGGCTAATCGCCATTCGTGGTATTCCTCATATGGCATTAGTATCTTTCCTAAATTGAGGATTATAATTCCTCACACTGTAGTCCAAGTACGGTCGAACTGAGCCACAATACATTGGAAATAATGCTTTGTTCTCGTGTACTGAAATCCTACTGCAGCTTTCACAACAGACTTCTACAACTGCTACTAGACTTCATTGACTTATTAAACACTTCTCCAAGATGCAATTCCAAAAATCTGTATATCAGACTTTCTACTTCAAACCTTCGATAATAATCTCCACACATTTCCCTCCTGACAAGTGTGATAAAGTCAAATCGTTGCTATTTATTAAATCATGAGGGACATGGATAGGTTGACTCATCAAGGTGTTTTCCTGCTGGTGAGGAAGTCAAAATTTAGAAAACATTGTTTGAAAATTAGTTGGTAAGGATTTAAAAGGGACGTCAGGGGCAACTTTTTCAGTCGTGTCCAGAATGAGCTGCCAGAGAAATTGTTGGAGACTGGTACAACTGTAACATTTAATGGCATCTGGATGGATATATGAGTAACAAGGTTTAGAGGGTTGTGGGCCAAATGTTGGCAAATGGGACCTATTAATTTCGGGTAACTGTCCACCATGGTCGAGTTGGAAAGAAGGGCCACTTTCCATGTTGTATTGTTCAAGGACTTGATGACTCAAGAACAATCGCAAAAACTTTGCAAATAATTCCGTCAAGACGATTTCAAGTTCCAAATCTTCAGTCAATCTTCCTCTCTTGTGCTCACAAGTTCATTACCTGATGTCAGAACTTACGGATTAGTTGCTGGATCCATTTCTGTAAATTGGTTCTGCATTCTTTCTAATTCCGATTTTTTTTTTACGAATGCAGCTAGTGTTTATGGACTTAGCATCAATATTTCTAATACCATATTTCGATGAATATGAAAACACAACAGCATATCTGCTTTGGCACCAGACGACGAGCAATTGAGTCAAAATCGATCGGACGCAGTGAGACAATGATCCTCACTTCGTGTGGTGTACATCCGTGACTCTATAATTCAATGAAGAATTATTCCCGCAACTTCAGCTGTGTCAGGATCTAGTTTGCGCTGAAAGCCTGTCAATCTGCTAAGGTAACGTTCGTCTGGGTCTCTGCAAAGGATTCGGCGACATCTTTGGGTCTTGACAATTTGTTCTTCAGACAAATTATGTATTTCATGAATTCAGTTCTTTTAGTATGAAAATTGGCGATTTTGATTCAGCTGTGATGGCCGAGAGGTGAAGGCGTTGGATTTGAAATCCAGTGGGGTCTCCCTGCGCAGGTTCGAATCCTGCTCACAGCGTTGACTCTTTTAAAAGTCATTAATTCCTTTGCAGAATTTGGCTGTCGTGGAGCTTGAGCTTTGCATTCACTCGAAAGTAAATTTTCAACTGTGAAGAATCCGAAGTAATTTCAAGATGTCTAATTGGATAAATTATATGTCGAGACACAAAAAGCCATCAACTTCCAACACGAATCAGTTTCCAAACATTTGTCGAACTATCGTGAAATTTGGATGTTCGGGAGGCGGGGCGTGGCGGGGGGGGGGGCGGTGAAATTAAGCAAAACAAGAAGCAATGCAATACATTTACCTGCAGGTGATGAGTTTGTTTTAGGATCAGTTGAAAGTCAAGCTGAGAAAGTTCAACCTAATTTACAACTGACTCTCAAGGCCAATAATCTATTATATCAGCAGTCAATGAATTAGAAAAAACAACTCCATGTGTGGAAAGGAACTCGACTGGTCCAGGTTCCTGGCTTGAGGTGTGATAAGGCAAGGCGATGTCAGCGGTGTAGAATTTTCTGGAAATATGAGAAATGGAATGTTAACAGTCTTCTGCTGTCCACATTCGTAAGAAACTGTGCATTAAGAACTGAAATTGAAAATTAACGATGAAAATCAGACTTAGCCCTCTGTTTGTGGTGTAGCATTGTTCAGAACAATAGGTTGTTGCTGAGACTAAAATTGATCAAAATAATCGATGTGGATCTTATCCACGACCTCCGTTGGAGCAGTTGGTGTGGAGAGCTCAGCTTGAAGAACCAAGGGCCAATTATTCATCTTGGCTGTCTGAATTGCTCAGTTAAACAGACTCCAAATTTAATGAAAAAACCTTTGCTATCAGTGCTAGATGTTTTCATGTCAGCATGTTCCGATATGAGAGGACACTCCATGGAGTAGATGTGACTTAAATTTTGACTCTAACGTCAGAGATGTTGACACATTTCTGCCCCAACACAGCACTACCATTGGTATCAAATCAAACTGAACAAAGGACTAGTTCCCTTAGACATTTCCTTTCTGCACACTCTGCCAATGGACCGTTTAGGCCCGATGTAGGAATAGGGCGTGGTGACATCTGTTCGCAAGTGGATCACTTCAGTCTTGCTCACGATCCATAAACCGTAATTCATTTTGAACTTCTTAGCCATCAGCATGATAAATGTTACAGAATGCATAGGATTGCTTCTCGAAAGAAAGAGCGAAATCTTATTCAATGCAGACACAAATTGAAGTTGTCTCTGGTCGACCAGAAGACAGATATCGCGAAACAAAGTGAATACAGAAAACAATCAATGTTTTCTGGCAGTCAAAAAGATGTACTGGAAGAACGGAAACATATATTTGGAACTAAAGTCACATACCACTTCCAGATTAAATGTTCTTGAACCGTTATCTTAATTTGACCTTCATGTCCACCATTGCTGCAAAACTTATCTGAACAAATCAGAACTTTGTGTTCTTTGATATTGTCTCCTTCATGTTTCTCTTGATTTTGAAACTAAAACCGAGCCATAGTAATGCACCCTATTTCACTAGCAAAGATCAGAAGAAGATCAATTTATCAGAGAACAGAAATAAAGCTACGTCTGTCTTTCAAGAGAAAACACAGTTACCATTTCGACTCCAAAAAGTCTTCTTCAGAGGTCTGCGCAAGGAACTCGAAATAGAAGACCAAAAACGAAATGAAAAGCCATAATGCCGCGAATACACCACCCGCAAGCGCATCAAGTCCTACTCGAATATGTTGTATTACTACTCTCAACATCAGTGGAGAACAGAACAAAGCTCATTCTGCAGTTGTCAACCTGTTATGACGTAGATTGTAACGTCAGAAATATGATTAGGTAAAAAGCGGGATGAAAGCTGAATATTAGAAATCTGACTAAAGAAAGTGTGTGCTCTGCTTTGAAGAAGGTTGGCAGTGATGAAAATGGAAATTAACGACAGTGACAGTTGCTTAATTAATACTCAGAATCGTTGCAACACACAGGGACGCAATTCTTTTTGCTGGGTTTCTGTTCTGCCATTTTATAATCATGATTCCTGTCGGGTTTGGTTTCCATTCCAGGCTTAGGTGACTGCCTGATGGAAGTTTGCACATTCGCCCAATTTCTGTGTGGTAGCTCTGGTTTGCTGCCACATTCTGAACATTTGCAGGTTATTTGTATTCGCCATTGAACGCACACGGTTACAGAAACAGTGATGTGGAGAGTGTCTGGATAGGACGTACTTCAGAGGATTTTTGTGAACTTAAATAGACAGAGTCGGGTTAGTCTGCTGTTTCCTGGGTGAGCTACATGGACAGAGAGGGGTCAGGGTATTCTTGACAGAGTTGGATTAGTTGCTCTTACCTGTGTCAGTCACGCAGATACAGTAGGGTCAGTCTGCCCTTCCCTGGGCGAATTTCTTTCATTGAGTGGTGATAGTCTGCTCTTCCCTGCCTGAGTGAAACAGAAAGAGCGGGGTCAGTATTCTCTTCCCTCGATAACTTATGTTGACAGTCTGGCTTCTGTCTGCTCTTCTCTGCCGAGTTACATTGGTCAAGTGTGGTCAGACCTCTCTTCAGTGAATGACTTATATTGACCGTGTGGGATCAGTCTGCTGAGTTACACTGAGATTGTGGGGTCAGTCTGCCCTTCCCTCGGTGAGTAACACTGACTGATTGGCGTCAGTTTGCTCTTCCCTCAGTGAGTTACATTGACAGAGTGGCATCCGTCTACTCTTTCCTGTGCGAGTTACATGGACAGAGTGGCTTCAGTCTGCTTTTCAAGAAGTGAGTTATTTGGACAGTGTGGGATCAGTCTGCTCTTCCCTGGGTGAGTTGCATCGACAGAGTGGCGTCAGTCTGCAATTTCCCAGTTTTGTTAAAGTGATCGTGTGAGGTCAGAGTGCTCTTCCCCGGTTGAGTCACATTGACAGATTGGGCTTCGTCTGCTCTTCCCTGTGAGAGTCATATTAACAGAATGGGGTCAGTCTGCTCCTTTCTAAGTGAGTAATATCACAGAGAGCACACAATCTGTTCTTCCCTGGGTGAGCTACGTAAAGAGAGTGGTGTCAGTCTTCTCCTCCACGGGCGTGTTACTTTCTCAGAATCGTGAGAGTCTGCTCTTCTCTGTCTGAGTTTAACAGCAAGTATGGTTTCATTACTGTCTTCGCTGGATGATTCACACAGACAGAATGGAATAAGTCTTCTCTTCTCTGAATGAGTTACTTTGACAGAGTGGGGTCATGCTCGTCTCCCTGCTTGTGTTTCATTGACAGAATCAGATCAGCATGTTCTTTCCTGGATGAGTGACAGAGACAGAATGGGTACAGCCTGTTCTTCTCTGAGTGGTGTCAGTCTGCCATTTGCTGGGTGAGTTACATATGAAGTGTTGGGTCAGTCTGCTCTTCCCTGGATGACTAACATTGACAGAGTGGCGTCAGTCTACTCTTCCCTGGGTGAATTACATTAACAGAGTGCGGTCAGGTCATAACTTCCTCGTTGAGTTACATTGATCGTGTGATGTCAGACCTCTGTCCCCTGGTTGAGTTACATTGACAGAGTGGGGTCCATCTGCTCTTCCCTGGGTGAGTTACGTTAGCAGTTTGGGGTCAGTTTGCTTTCCGCAATCCAGGATCTCCATCTCTAGCGGTTTCTTGTCAGTACCTCCATACTAAGGATTTGTGGAGTTAACAAAAGTAACTCGTCCCCTACATCTTTGGGATAATTAGGGATGGGCAGTGAATCTTATCTCATTGAAAGACAACTATGTCCCAGAAATGCATTTCTAATAATTGCATGTTCTAATTCGACACTGCAACCGGTCGGGAATAACCTGAGGAGAGGTGCAGGGTAGAATAGTTAAAGTCAAATGCACTAATGCCTAGGAGACATGACACAAGATGTGAGTGTGGAGCTGATGGTGTAAGGCTCAGTGTCAGTGCTAATGGTTCAGCATTTATTGCTCACTGTTCGCAATGACTCACACACCACTGCTGTCAATTCACAACAATGAGCCTGCTCATCTTGGTTTGAAAATCCCTGCGTGTGTATTAACGTGGTTAATGGGACGCGAGAGGAGATGAGCACATCCTCTTTATTCTGTCAGTTTAAACAGACGAAAATATCTGTTGGATGCCAATGCAAGAGGATACTGTCTTTTTCTGTGCCTTTATAGTGGGGCATGCTCAGCATTGAAACGTCTGTTTTTGCACAAGTAGAGTTTGATTGCCATTCATACTGAGCAACATTAATATAGAAAACGTATTTTCGAATTCCTGTGATCAAGTGGTTCAGGCATTGCACATATGGACGAGAAATCTGGCTCTTAACGTGGCGCCATGGCTTAGCTGGTGAAAGCAGCTCCCATCACACTGGTGCCTGCTCATTCTATTGAAAGCTCGTTATTTCTCGCAAGTATTGTGTTGCTGATCGAGAAACTCAGTGTCCTGTTTGAATTGCTGTGCATTCTGATTTCGCATTCTGGCTTCATTTTCCTGGTTTAAATACAGTCGTGTACGTTGCTCTTTTTAACTATTATTTTAACCTGGAGATTCTTCCCGCAGTTCCACAAGCACTTCTGCTTCTCATCCTCTCATTCTCATTCCTTAATTCCCAGTTTTGTGGAAATTAAGTGGTGAGGCAGGAGACACTACAGCATTCCCGGGAAATGTTGTGGTAATGGCACTGACACCACGACATGATCACCCTCATTCTCTGCTGTCACCATTCATTCGTTGTACACCAACAGTAAATGCATCGTTGTTCTTCTTCAGCTATCATGTAATTACTTTCTTTTACTGATGGATAAGGAATACAACTATAACTTCGAAAGGGTCTTTAGATTTTGAGGAAGAAATGTCTCCTTGCCTCAGGTCGAAGTGACAGACGCATTATCCAGAGAATGTGAGACTACTTCGACCGACTCCAGCCAGACCTCAGAAAGCCTCTGAGCAGTTCGAATCTCAAACTGTCTTTGAATGTCAGGCTTTTCAAGAGCAGAAATGGGAAATGAGGGATATGGAGATCCAGAGAGTCAGAGAATGTGAAAAGGCCCAGGAGGATACAAAGACAAATATAGAAAAAACAAAGACACATATTGAGGCAGAAACTGAAAGAAACAATTCTCCATTCGGCGTGACTGCTAAATAACGGAACCTAAAGGAAATGTAGCCAATAAAACATAGCCTTCCACCAGATCAGGAAAATGAAAGTAGCATGACAGCTGATTAAGTACTTTTAAGATTGTAAATTCGATGTTTGTAAGCTCAAGAGTGATTTTGATAAATATCCTGATTCGACAGGGAAGATTATCCTTTTCCCAACAGTATAATCTAGAAATCTATAACTAACCTATTTCCTGTCCATCTTAAGAAAAAAACCTGTTTATCTCCACAGATGTTGCCAGGTGTAGCGGGTTTCTCTATCAATTCTCGTTTTTAGTTCATATTTCAAAAACCTGCACCTTTTTGATTTTTGATAACCTGGCACAAAACCAAGCATTACCAGGTTCGGACCAGTGGTAAGAAATACTGGCACCACGATATATTTGCACAATAAAACATGCATTCCCTGTCCGAGAATAGAACCAACACTATTGCAGTTAGAGTTCCAAATCCTAACTACAAGATTACAGGGAATGAAGAAGACAATCTTGCACTTATTCTCAATGAAATAGATTTTCCATTTCATTTCTGATCAGATTAACTGCAGATTGGTTTCTACTCGTCTCCAAGTTTTACAGAATGGAAAATCCCTTTTGTCCCATGGTGCAGTCTGGTTTAAAGACATTCATCTATTCTATTCCCAGTTTCCAGCTTTGATCCATTACCTTATGTGTTCTGATGTTCCCAGTGCAAATGGCAGTGAGGTTCTCGCTTTGATCTTAGATGACACAACAATGGGATTGAAGTTCGACATAGTCACACTGTGTTATTACCCACGTCGTGTCTCCCACAGAAAGAGACACACAGACAGATTCCCCGAGAGGGGCAGAGTTCTCAGGATTTGACCAGGTCCTTGTGCTTCACTTCAGATGTCCGCTCCAACATGTAAGTTCAACCTCCAAAAGGCAGCTTTTGGTTAAACCAAAGCCAGTTGTACAGAGAATGAGAGACGTTGATCTGAGCTAGAATTTGAATTGGACAAAAGAAACTGTAAATTCAAAAACCCAAACCCTTCCGTTCCTGACAGACAACAGGAATGGACTAGCACGCTGCATCCTCGTGATTTTAAATGCGAACCGACAATCCCCTAATTCGACATCAGACGTGTTACCAATTCTGTCACTAACCCAAAGACCAGATTTGGATATGACAGTTTGTCTACAGGTAATGTAATCGTCCACATCAGGGAAACAGCATTCACAAGGTGAAAAATCAGCAAACATAATCACCGTCACTGTTTCACTTGGAATACCCCACTCTGTGAAACATTTCCTTTCACTGCACTTTCATACTTGAAGTTTTTTACATTCCAGAGCCTGAACTAATTCAGCGAGAAACCACTGGTCATTTCGAACCCGTCATCCGGAATGAGGCGAGTTGAACGTTGCCTTTCTTGCTGCCAACACATCAGCGCAGCTCAAAACGAGCTCGTGTTAGCATCAGTCTTTACTTAACTTGCTGCAATATATCTGCTGAACAACAGCAGATTATCACAGCATTGCCTTCTTCACATTGAAACCAAGGGTGATAATATGAACCGACTTGGAAACTTGGAGAGAGAAACACTGCTGACGAAGACGATTATGACGTGAAGAGCAGGCACTAGAGTTTGTACAGGTCCCAAAGGCTACTGCAGTATCAATGGACATCCCTGCATACGAGTCTGAGTTTGCATTGCCCAGAACAGGCTTTCATTCCCAGTCAGGAAATGAAGATTTAATTCTCTTCTTGGGAATTATCCGAAGGAAAACTAAATCCTGGTTGCACCCAGAACACACACACGGATCCTGCCAGAACAATTCAGTGATCGATCAGCATCTGTCTGGAAGGACAATGGCAGCAAATATAAGCGAAAGCTATCACCGCAATTACCCCTCCAAGGTTTTCACGTTTCCCATTCGAAAATACTTCGCTGCTTCTTCAATGTCACTACTTCTAAATCCTTGCCTCATGGCATCATGCCTCTACCCCTCTACTGAGGACATCCAGAGTTCTGCGGAGTAACTCAAAATCTCAATCTCTCGAGTAATTAGGGATTGACGGTGCACCCCATCACATTGAGCAATGACTTTGTCCCAGTAATACGTTTCCAAAAGCTGCAGTTTCTAAGGGAACACTTACAAGCTGTCGAGAATAAATTGTGTTTCGGAGATGCCGGTGTTGGACTGGGGTGTACCAAGTCAAAAATCACACAACACCAGGTTATAGTCCAACAGGTTTAATTGGAAGCACACTAGCTTTCAGAGCGATGCTCCTTCATCAGGTGTTTGTGGAGGGCTCGATCGTAACACAGAATGTATAGCAAACATTTGCAGTGTGATGTAACTGAAATTATACATTGAAGAATTGATTGTCTGTTAAGCCTTTCAACTGTTGAAAGAAGTGAAACTATCACTGTATTCTATGTGTAAATCACAAAACCCTTTTTATAAAAAGTTGCATTCTCGGGACAGCTGTTAACAATGGTAATAGCGAGACAATATGTTGAAGGTGTTACCCCCCTGAGTTATGTATCTATGACCTTATGCTTATATTGATTCCAATCCAATAAGTGAGATAACAGAGTTTTACATAATGTAATGCAGTTTTTGAGCTCAGAGTTCTACATGAATGTATGTGGTTTCTGAGTAAAGTGCAATGTAACCCTGAAAGTACCAAAAAAATTCATCACACAAAATATATGTGTCCATGTGGGTCTTTGTGTGTGTGTGTCTCCAGCGAAACCAAAAACTGACAACTCATGAACAGAAGCAGAACTGACAAAGAGAACATATTTTCAGACACACGGGCTCATGAATGCTGTCTGTGAGGCAGAGCGAGTCGTCTGGGTCATGAGATGCTCACACAAATTGCAGCGAGGCAATTCCAAATGTTGCTTGCAACGCACTGGCGCCTTAGAGCACCAATACTTCCAGGAAAGTGCTCAAGTAACACGAATCAGAACTGACTAACAATGAACCATGAAAAGTGAAGATTATCAATTACAGTCTCGATTAGATGAGGTTAACAATTGGGCTGATGTCTCCACCGGATCGAGAGGACCAATCACCAGCCTCTCTCATCAGGACAGAAATTAAGGAAACTAGGGATAAGTAACCAAGTTTCATATCGCAATTTCCCTCCTTTTGGTAACAACAACAGAAAACTGCGAGCGAATTCAATGTAGAACCAAATTTCACATCAACAGGGAAATAAATATCTCCATTCACGTGGCCGCGTAGGGATACAAACACAAGCCTTCTTAAGAAGTGGAATCTCAAAACAGAGTCTCAGCTTGCTCAGACACGCGAGCACACAGGCCAAAACCGGAAACCCAAGAGCATGTACCTGATGATATCCTGCAGCATACTCACAGCAACTGTACCAGTTCTGCAGAATAAGCGGTGGGAAGGAATTGCTCTATCTGAGCGGTCGTGCTTGTTGTTCTCATCAGCAAATCTGGCTTTGAATTTGCTAGCCCATATCTGCTGCCATGCTGAAACAGAATGCAATTCCGATTAGTCGCTGTGTGAAACTTTGTTCACTCTCTCCCCTCAGATAACGTGCTCACTGGAGATGATGAATTCTGCTCCTGCCAGAAACGCCAACTCTCCTGCTGCTCAGATGAATTGAAAAACTGGTTTATCACTGGAATCCAAGAATGGCAGAACACGTAGCAAGCTTATTCGAAACCCACAGCCAATAAGAGTTCCAACTTTCATTTTATTTTTCCATAATAGTGCATTATCCAGCAGAGCCATGAGCAACTGCCACCTGGCTGCAAGCTGAGTTGGAAACCTATGTGGGAATCAAGGACATGTGACTCACTTATGGTGGGTAAATCAAACAGTTCTCACTTTGAGGTGTGCAAAAATTAGTTCCTATACATATTCAGGGAAGGTCAAAGGCGATCTGAGATGTCAAAGAGTGTGTCACTGTTCGTGATTGTTCTTTGTTCGATTGTGAAAAGGTTTCCCGCTTTAGTCACATTCACGTTTCTTATTGATGACTGAATCAAACAGAAGGTGTTTCACCAGAGCTGCACGTGACTTGCATTCTTCTCCCTCGCTGTCATATTTTCCTGGAACTCTGTGAGAACAAGAAAACAAAATACATGCTGTCATTCGGCAGCCTGTCTGTCATTTCTCCTTTTCCATTACAACATGGCTTAGACTTCAGGCCACACGGTAATATTAGTAACAGTATGAGAACAAGAGTCGATAGTTCATCTGTGCCTGTAAATCTTTTCATTCTGACTGAACTGTATCCGTGTCTGCTGCTACGAAACTCGAATATGTGAACTGCTCCAAACTGTGATCGAGGATTTCTGGTTTTGGTTGACACACGTTGAGAAACGCCAGACAGCGTTCAAATGAAGCTTTCAGAGCACATTTTCGGATGCATTTGACAGAGACTAACATCATGAATCCAGTGTTCGCTGTGACAGGAGGAAATGAATACTCTCCTTGTTACTGATCCAGGCCACCTTCGCATGTAAAGCAAATGTGGTACTTTTGTTGCAGAAAGGATCAGTGCCCGGTATCTGTGTCCTTAAAGTGGACATGATCGAAAAAATAAAGAATACCATGTTGAAATATCCAGGAAATATTGGCTTAAAAGGCGCAGACAATTTTCCCTGCAGTGCCAAGACAGAGGAACATATGTAACTGCACTCTTAAACAGGATGGCCAGCAGTGATAGAAACATCGCCACGTATGAAGGACCACTGCAAATAGATATGTGAAAATGAAATTCACGCAGCAGGTGTTCGGAATTATATT
Source organism: Chiloscyllium punctatum (assembly GCF_047496795.1). NCBI lineage: Eukaryota > Metazoa > Chordata > Chondrichthyes > Orectolobiformes > Hemiscylliidae > Chiloscyllium > Chiloscyllium punctatum. Next base: position 17,511,658 of record NC_092767.1, read on the forward strand.
CTTCCCACCGCTACAGTAGTATTGGGCGAGTAAATTCAAAACAAGGCTTGCTGATGAGTATGCAACAAAGCCCCATCGATCATGATATGAAAGACTGATGTCCGTAAAGTGGGAACAACAATGTTTCTTCTAAGCTTAGTACTGGGCCACTTTCCCACAAACTGATAATGCTACTCTCCAGAAAATATCAGGGCTCGCGGCATGCACTCTTAGAAATGGTGACCATCAGTGCTGGAAACATCCCTGCATATTCAGAACAAGGAAGAATACACATCGAATAAAAGCGTAGACGGCAATTAATTGGACTTGCATTCCCTTTCACCACAGCAGCTAGAATGTGCGGGAATATACAGAGTAAGGTTTACTGACCAGGTCAGAAAGCAATTACCTCCACATATCTTGACTCACAAGCCTATCTTTCTTTCTGTCGGTTTTTTTTGAAGCGCCGATCCTTTCCGTAGGAGATGAAGATGATTACTGTTCCTCCGCAGGATCACAGTGGGGCCAGAGACACTATCGAGCTGCTCAGAACAGTTCGTGTTTGCCGAGAATCACTGAAACTGAGATTGATGACACGTAGACACGGTGTAACAGCTGCAAACACATGTGGAGGGTTTTGGGACGGATTAGGACCCACTCTGGAAAAAAGACTGGATCCTAAGACTGGGGATTAAGTGTTCAGGGAGAGGACTGGAGAATGGGGTTAAGAACGATATTAGCCAAATCGAATGGCGGAGCAGACTAGATATTCTGAAAGCGCTAACCGTCCTCCTCTGTCTTCCATTCTCTGGCCATCTGGTATCTAAGGAAATTTTAGAGACTGGGAAAATGTTTGGAGAGGAAGCAATGTGAAGCTGAATATAAAGTTTGAAGTCAGGGCAAGTTCAATAAAAAGGAAGTTTGTAGAAAGGCAGAGGGACATGGAGATGGAAAAAGAAGTGTCACCAGTCCCGAAATCTCATTCGGTTTTCATTTTCAAGATGCGACCGGACCTGCTGAGAATTTCCAGCAATTTCATTTGTTGATTCTGAAACAGAAGATGGGAGTGATCCTGGACCAATCAGCTCTCCAATGTTCTAGGAATATTTGACTTACCCGTTCGATCAGATCACGTTTGTCCCACACTGAAAACTCAGAATCCTTCGCAACCCCCACCCTCGTTACTGGCAATAAACTGTTCATTACATAAACTTACAGGAGCACACACAAGAACAATTGCAAAACGTTCAGGGAGAACTCCGTTCCGTTCCATCAGCACATTCTGAATTAGTTAATTGTTGTTCAGGACCCATGAGACATTAAGCCGTCTCTGTCAGACCACTAACAAATGGCCATTCGCGTTCTGTGTCTTTGAATACTTTGGAGAGTGCACGGATGTAGTGGAATCTCACGTTTTGAAATGGATATCATTCATAGTATTTTCAACTGCACTGATAAAGTTGACTCTGGCGCTTCCAGTGAAGTGCAGAGAGTTTTCACTCAGAAACCGGCATGTGATCAAAGCAGGAGGACATATGTGTCAATGAAAGCAACAGGAATGCTCCATCAGCGTTGGTTTGCAATTCTGCATGTGGAATGAAGAGCTGGAACTCTATTAAACAGTGAAAACGACTATTATGGGGCTTGGACGCACGACTCTCTGATTAAACACCTCACATTTTTTCGAACTGAGATATGCAGGCTTGGCACACGACGAATTAGTTTGCTATTTCATTCTGAGCACAATTCACCTGGCACAGCAATTTGCAAAGATCCAGCTCATTCCTCCCAATCACAAAGAATACAATTTACATCTTTCACTTTTGTTATTTCTTCAAAACATTACAATCTATTTAGCACTTGTCCTGGTATTTAAGATTCAACCCGAATATTTTCATACGAAGTGATTTCCAGTCACTCTGGCGAACAGTAAATCAGTCAGAAAGTTACCTTAGGAAACCCAATCATTTCCGTTTACAGTGTTGGGAATTTCCCATCTGCTGACGAGACAGAGTCCTTACAATCAACATTTTCTTTGTTCTTCATGCCTAAAACGTTTACCACTTCTTATTTTCAAGACAGGAGTTTTGTTTATAACACGTTCCAAGAACAGGAACAACCTTCCAATCTCCTGAAGCCGTTTCCAATTTAAAATGGAAGTTTTCTTCCTTTCCCACAGGAAGAGCAGTTAATGAGAAAGGAGTTTCCACGAGCTATGTCCCAGGGTTTGGCAGGAAGCCCTGATTGAAGCTGCAGTGGCCGCTTTGAGTTGGCATCGGGGGATTGGAGAACATGGTGTCGTATTCTGATGCGTGTAACCGTCTTACTCCCTATGTACTCGGGGTGAATCATGGATGAGTTTTCGGAACAATGCTGCCTTCCAGTCTCTGGCCATCTGCTATCTAAGGAAATAGAAACTATTATTTGTTAGTTCGAAGTCCTGGGCAATGTGAAAGATTGAACAGTTCTGATTCAAAACTGGAGACTGGGAAAATTGTTGGAGAGGAAGTAATAAAAGAGAAGCTGAATATAAAGTTGGAAGTCAGGAGACATTCAATAAAAAGGAAGAGTGTGCAAAAGCAGGTGGAGATGGACATGGAAAAGAAGTGCCACTAGTCCCGAAGTCTTAAATCAATTTATATTTCCAAGATGCTACCAGACCTGCTGAGATTTTCCAGTAATTTCATTTGTTGATTCTGAAACAGAAGATGGCAGTGATCCTGGACCAAACAGCTCTCCAGTGCTCTGGGTATATTTGACTTACTGTGTCTATGTCCCACACCGAAACCTCACGATCCTGTCGCACCTCCATTCTCGTTCCTGACAATATACTGTTCATTACGTTAAACACAAGAAGAACAATTGCAAAACGTTGAGGGAGAGTAACCTTCTGTTTCTATCAGAACAATCTGAATCACTGAAAATTGGTTCAGGACCCATGTGACATTGATCCGTCTCTGTCAGACCCCTCGCAAGTGGCCATTCGCTTTCCGTGCCTTTGAACACTTTGGGTGGTGCATGGTTGGTTTGGAACCTCACGTTTTCAAACGGACATCATTCATTGTATTTTCGGCTGCATTGATAAAGTTGTCTCTGGCGCCACCAGTTAAATGGAAACAGTGTTCACTCAGAAACCGACGTGTGATCAAAAGCAGGTGGACAGGTGTGTCAATGAAAGCAGCAACAATACTGCACGTGGAACGAAGAGCTGGAATTGTATGAAGCAGTGAAAGCGCCCATTGTGAGGCTTGCACCCACCACCCTCAGATTAAGCATCTCACACTGCACCAACTGAGCTAACCCAGCACGTGCGCTGTGGATTAGTTTGCTATGACATTGTGAGCATCATTCATCAGCAATTTGTTCGAATCCATTTCATTCCTCCTAATCACAAAAATATCATTCACACCTTTCACTTCAGTTATTCCTTCAGAGCATTACAATCTATTCCCCACTTGTCCCGGGATTTAAGTTTCAACCTTAATATCTTCATATTTTTACCCTCACCTTTCTGTCGCTGATGTGAATTCCAATCTCTCTGGAAGACAGTAAATCAGTCGGGCAATTACCTAAGGAAACCCAATCATTTCCCTTTACAGTTTGGGGCATTTCCCATCTGCTGACGAGACAGAGTCGTCTGAATGAACACTTTATTTGTTCTTTCTACCTAAAACCTTTGCCACTTCTTATTTTCAAGTCAGGAGTTTTATTTATAACACGTTCGAAGAACTGGAGCAACATTCCAATATCCTGAAGCCCTTTCCAATTTTAAGTGAAAGTTTTGCTCCTTTCACACGGAAAGAGCTGTTACTAAGTGAGCAGTTTCCACGAGTTGTTTCCCATGGCTTGGCAGAAAGCCGCTGATTGAAGCCGCAGTGGCCGCTTTCTGTTGGCATCGGGAGCTTGGAGAAAGTGATGTTGTATTCTGCTGCGTGTAACTGTCTCGCTCCCTGCGGACTTGGGATGAATCATGGATGAGTTTTCCCGGTTATAATATCAATACATTGTCGGGGTAAATGCTTGTGCCGAAATATTTGAGGCTTATTCCCTGGGTGGGCTCGAACCACCAACATTTCAGCCAAATGCACTGACCATTTGAGATACAGAAACTGGCAACGCAGATATCCAAAAGCAAAGTTATCGACGGGATGTGAGGATCTGTCCGACAGCAGGAACTTGCGTTGTTTTCAGATACGGTCGCTGATTTTATCACCGAGAGGGTAAGCTCACTGAGGAGCTGCAAACACTCAAATTAAAAGGCATCCACACATGCGCAGTTCTCTCACATAGTTGCTCACTGACAATGCTGGTATTTGAAGCCACCATTCGATAGAAACTGAAGCTTAAAATCCAGCATATTAGACGGCTCGACCACGCTATCACGTAAAAGCCAGCACTCAGATTTGTTATGACTAGTGTTTCAGCATGGATTCACTTCAGACACTTAGACCTGGCAAATTTTGTACTGCAATTGGCGTAATTTTAGAAGAAAGACCAAAAAAAAATGTACAGACAAGGAACAGGCCCTTCATCCATTCAAGCCTGAGCCGATCCAAATCTACTGTTTAAACCTGTCACCCAATTCCTAAGTATCTGTATCCCTCTGCTCCCCACCTACTCATGCATCTGTCCAGACGCCTCTTAAATATATCTACCGTCATTACCTCTCCCGTCTCTGCTGGGAACGCGCTCCAGACACCCACCACCCGCTGTGTCAAGTCGTTGCCGCGTGTATCCCTCTTAAACTTTTCACGTCTCACCTTGAAAGCGTGACCTGTCGGTATTTAATCCTTCAACCTGGGAAATAAAACTTTTCTCTATCTACCCTGTCTGTACCCTTCATGATTATGTAAACCTCAAAAAGGTCTCGCTCAAACTTTCCTTTTTTCTAATGAAAACAAACCTAATCTACTCAACCTCTCTTCCCAGATTGCACCATCCATATGAGGCAACATCCGCTGAAACCTTTTACACGCCCTCTCCAAAGCGTCCACATCCTTTTGGTAATGTGGCGACCACAAATTTACACAGTATTCTAAGTGTGGTCAGACCAATGTATTGTTCAGTTTTAACATGACTTGTTAGCCATTTTATTCAATACCCCATCCAATGAAGCCAAGCATATTCTATGCCTGCTTGACCACTCTATCCACCTGTGCATCAAACTTCAGTGTATAATGGACCTGCACTCACAGATCTCTCTATCCATCAGTTTTTTTCCCCCAAAGCTGTTCCGTTCATTGTATAACCCCATCTAGAATTAGACTGACCGAAATGCGTCACCTCACATTTGTCTGTTTTGAACCCCAGCTGCCACTTTTCTGCCCAACTTTCCAGTATATCTATATCCTCCTGTATTCTTTAATAGTCACTTATAATTTCTGCTAGTCCAGAAATCTTCGTGTCATCTGCAAACTTTCTGATTATTGCAACAGTGCTCTCTTCCAGATCATTTAAGTATATCACAAACAACAGTGACCACAACACTGACCCCTGTGGAGCACTACTGGTCATCTTTCTCCATTTCCAGAAACTCCATTCAACTGCCACTCTGTCTCCTATTGCTCAACTAATTCTTTATCCACCTGTCTAGAACACCCTGCACACCATGTTACTTTACATTCTGTATTTGGTTACCATGGGGAACCTTATCTAACTCCTTACTGCAGTGCATGTATATGACATCAACAGCCTTTCCTTCATCTATCAACTTAGGCACTTCCCCGAAAAACTCAATGCCTCTCACTGATATGCACATTATTTTCTAAATATGAATAGATCCTATCACTCAGTACCTTCTCCTGCAACTTTCCCAACACTGATGTTCGGCCCATTGTTCTGTAGTTATCCGGATTATCCCTATTATCCTTCTTTTACAGGGGACAATATGAGCAACGTCCCAGTCGGCCAGAACCTCACCTGTGCTGAAGGATGCCACGAAGATATCTGTCAGGGCCCCAGCTATTTCCTCTCTCACATCACTCAGGAACCAGGAATAGATCCCATCCGTTCCTGGGGATTTGTCCACATTAATTACTCCTAGCCTGCCCAATACAGCTTCCCTACTTATGTCAACATGATCCAGATTAATCAAATGTCTTCCTCTAGACTCAACATTCATCATGTTCCTCTCCTCAGTGAACACTGATGCAAAATAATCATTCAGAATCATACCCACTCTCTCAGATTTGACATACAGCCTTCCTTAATTTTCCTTTAGTGTACCAATCCTTTCTCTGTTACCTGCTTGCTTCTTATATATGAATAATAGGCTTTAGGATTCTCCTTAATTGTGCTAGCGTGAGGTTGTTTCATGACCCCTTTTAACACCCTTGATTCCTCGTTTAAGACTTGTCCTACTCTTCTCATGTTCCTACAGGGACCATTATGTTGTTAGCTGGCGAGGCGTTATGTGTGCTTCCTTTTTCCTCTTGGCGAGTCGTACAATTGTCCTGTCATCAACAGTTCTCAAATCCTTTGCCTTCAACGGGACATGCCTATCCTGCACTATATTTAACCTAGCTTTGAAAGCCTGACACATATGAACTGTGGACTTTCCTACAAATAGCTGTGTCCAATCCACATTTCCGACCTCCTGCATAATTTTGATATAATTAGCTTTGGCCCAGTTTCGTACTCTTTCCTTAGGACCACCCTCATCTTTGTCAATGAGTATTCTAAAACTTACAGAATATTGGACACTTCCCAAAGAAATCACCCACGGCAACTGCTATCACCAGCCCCGGCTTAATCCCCAATATCAGTTCCAATATGGCCTATTCCCTCGTCTGACTATTGATATACCGCTCCAGAAAATTCACCTGGAAGCTTCTTACAAATGGCATCCCATCCAGACCTCTGAAGCTAAGAGTATCACGGTCAATGTTGGGAAAACGCAAATCTCCATCAACACTAAATTATTGCCTCTACGTCTTTCCATGATCTGTTTAACTACTCTTTCTTACACCTCACGCTCACTGTAATACAGCCCCAAAAATCTAACCTCACCCTTCTTATTTCACTGCTCCATCTCACGACAAAAGCCCAAATGGTGTCCTCCTTTCGCACAGCCATGATATCATCCCTGACCAGCAATGCAACTCATTCCCCTTTTACTTCCCTCCCTATCCCGTCTGAAGCGTCTATATCCTAGAACATTTGGTTGCCAACCATGCCCTTCCGTCAACTAAATCTCTGTGATCGCAATAACGTCATATTCCCAGGCACCAATCTAAACCCTAAGTTCATCTGTCTATACTCGACGCATTAAAGTAGATGCATTTCAGGCCACCAGTTCTTTTGCATTCATCTGCTCTCTGCCTACTCTTCCCATTATTAATGCTGGCTTCCTGATTCTTGGCGTTTCCAGTTTCCACCTCACCTACCGACCTGTTTAATCTTGTGCTTCCCAGCCCCCTGCCACATTAGTATAAAACCTCCCCAACAGCAGTAGCAAAAACTACCGAAAGGACATACGATCCCGTATGGTTCAGATGTAGATCGTCAATTTTCTTATAGTCCCACATTCCCCAGAATTGGTCACAAAATCCAACAAATCTGAAACCCGCCCTGCAGCACCATTCCTCAACTCACGTGTTCATCGTGCCATTTTTAAAAATTGATTTCTACGCTGGCAGTCACACAGCACCGGCAGTAATCCTGAGATTACTAGCTTTGTGGTCCTCCTCTTTAATTTCTATCCGAGCTCCCTGAATTCTCCCTGCAGGTCCTCATCTCGTTTTTGTTTTCGTCAGTGCCTGTATGCACCAAGACAACTGGCTGTTCACGATCCCCTTTTCGAATGCTCTTCAGCCGATGGGCGACATCCCTGGCCTGAGCACCTGGGAGGCAACATAACTCTCCAGAATTGCTGACACTCCACAGTGAGTCCAACCACAGCTCCAGAGTGGCCACGCGGTCAAATAAGTGCTGCAGCTGGACACACTTCTTGCAAGTGTAAGTTTAGAAAACCTTTACAAGGATTTGCAAGGTTTGCCGTGCTTGGACATGAGAACGAAACTGAATAGGCTTCGTCAGATTCCCAGGAGCTTCAGGGCATAGATATGACCTCACAGAAGCTTATAAAATCATGCGGAAGACAGACAGAGTAAATAGTCAGGGAGCACTTCTTCACAAGACACGCGAGTTCAAATCTACATAGTAAATGTTAAATGTGAGATAGGAAAGATTTAAAAGGGATGTGAGGGACACATGTTTTTCACACAGAACCTTTGTGTGTGTGGAATGAATCGCCACTTTTAGTGGCAGAGTCTGGTGCACTCACAACATTTCAAAGGCATCTGAATAGACAGGAAGACCTAGGAGAGAAAAGGCACAAATATTGGCAGAAATGTATGGATTAATTTTCGTTATCTATTCAGCAAGGGCAAGTTGGATTGCGGGATTTGTTTCCATGCTCGACAAGTCTGAGATGCTCCAGCCACCGGCACCGGTTTGAATACACCATTTGCAAAAAACCGCATGATGTTTGTTACTCAGTCAGCGAGCTTGGCTATTTTGTTTGGAGGGTGGATGAGCCTAACCGATCCAGAGATGATGGTTTTCCGGATATTTCCTGCCAATGACCATTCTTCTTGACACTTTCCCAAGTTCACCATCAAAGATTTTGGCTGAAGAAAAATACCTCACATATCGCATTACCCACTTTGCTCTCCAGCGAATCCAAAAACTGACAGCTCTTATCGGGGAACAGAATCAAAACTGAAAAGGCAGTACCATGATCAGACACACCGAAGCTGAAGTGCTGTCTGTGAGGCACTGTGAGTCGTCTCTGACATGAACTGCTCGCACAAATAACAGCGAGGCAATTCCAAAACTACTGGAGATTTAGTGTATTGCCAAGTCCCAGAAAGTGCTCAAGTATCATAAAACAAAACACAACAACGAACCATTAAAAGTGAACATTTCCAAGTATATCCGTGATTAAATTCGGCCATTAATGCGCCGGTGCCCCCATCTGATCGAGAGAGCCAATCACCTTTTTCCCTCACCTGGACAGTAATGAAGGAAATGAAAGCATAGCAACGTTTCACATCGCGATTGCCCACCTTTTCGCCACAACATCAAAAAACGGCGAACAGATTCAATGCAGGATCTTCTTTCGAAATAACGGTGAAATAACTATGTCTATTCACTTTCAGAGTAAACAGGGAACAACGCAAGTTGTCTGGAATATGAATAACCAACATAGACTACTTTGGTCCCAGATTCTACTGATGCACAGACTTTCATATGAAAAGGTACCTTGGGTGATTGCCCTACACCCAGAAATCTTCTGGCTGCCTTCTGTTTGCCCTGTCAGATTAACCTTGTGCTGCTCTAATCGAATTTGTAGTTCTTGCCATTTGTCCGTATTGCTACTCGGGATAGCTGGTCGTGGAAACTCGTGAATGCCACACAAATTCTTTGCCAAAATTGGATAGTCCCACAACGTGATTCGCAGTGCACAAACTTTGCAATGAGTATATGCCACACGGCAAGTTAAAACGCACGCTTCCATTTATTAAAGTAAGTTTCTAGGAACTGACAGCCAGATTCCTCCTTACACTCGGAATTATGACAACACATAAACCAACAGCCTCTCTCAGAGACAAGTGACCAATGCCCATCTTGTGCCGGACAAACGTAGTTGACAAGATTGCACGCAGGGACTGCACAGAAAACTATAGAGGAGAAGCAGACAGACGACTATCGAGCCGCATTCATGCAGTTCAGTTACCCTGTAAACCCCATGCACAGCTGTTCCTTGCAGGGACACACAGGGATCTGAGTGTCTCTGACTCCAGGACTTGGATCTCGGATTATATGACCGTCTGCAGCACTGGTTACTTCCTTGTGTGAGGTACCTCCCGATGGAACATATGTAACACACGATAGTTTATTGAGAAATACATCCAAAATAGTACCCAAGAGACGTATTTCTGTTGTGTTTCTCGTCCTGTTCCGGAAATGACATCCAGCATTGCACTTATTGTGTGCTTCCTGACGGTTTGGTGCATGCTTCCGTGATCGCATTGTGTGCAGTAACCTTCGTTTTAGCTGCAATTACGTGTGTTTGAAACCCAGGATCACCGGCCTCTATTTTGTTTTCCTCTTCTCGTGCGCAATTGCAATACAGTAAACGATCAATTAATATTGGAAAATGACATACACAGGCGTGTGAAAAGCCCAGTTTCCGTGGCAATTATGCAATGGTTAGAGATTACTTTGATTCAAGAGATAAGGATGGAAAGTGTGTTTGGGTAGAGATGAGGAACATTGAGGAAAGAGGAAACCAGCCGGTGTGGCTGACAAGAACACTAACAGTAAACACAGTGTTAAAAAAAAGTAGAGGAAAAAAAACCGCCTGTGAATGATAAAAGAAGGCAAGAATTATGGGAGACATTCATTTCCCTTCTTCCTCTCCTGTTTGAATTGGAAGAAACTTTGAAGAAAAACAATCAAAAAGTCATATTTGCCCATCGAACAACGTGCGCTGTACCTTGGTCATTGATTACTGTAGATTAGAATACTTACAATGTGCAAACAGGCCCTTCGGCCCAGCAACTCCACACCGACCCGCCCGAGACCAAATGCATTCCTCTCCTTTAACCCCGTCAACTTAGCACGGCGATTTCAACTAACCGGTACATTTTTGGACCGTGGGACAAAACCAGAGCAAGCGCACGCAGCCACGGGGACAACGTGCAAACTCCACACATTAAGTTCCTTGAGGCGGGAATTGACCCTGACTCTGTGGCATTGTGAAACAGCAGCGCTTACGATGGTGTCAGCGTGAGATGGGACTTATTTTCCTCTTTAATTGGGAAAAATCTCCGTCATTGTGAGCATCTGGAAAGATCGGTTCCTTCGCCAGAAAAAGAAATGAATTTTTAATTAAACTTTGTTTGTTTCATGCGAGCGTGCCTCTTGGGCCATGGGCGTAATGGATAACGCGTGTAAATTCGAATCCGAAGATTGCAGGTTCGAGTCCTACCTGGCTCGAAGGGGCATGTCTGACTTTAATCGCCATCCACGTTGACGCTCCCCTGTGAAGTCCTGCTGGGCCTTTGCATCTGTACTTCCACATTTGGAACTTGCATTTGTCCTATTGTCCATTTCAAATTCCAGCTCACCACAACGAGACCTCTGTCGCTTTGGGGGTATCTTTCTGTGTGTCTCCCTTTCTGGGTGAAAATGAGCATGAGTTCCTCAAAAGAGTTCCAAGTCGTTGTGCAAGTGTCATACATTTACCCCATTATTGTGCCATTTAAGAACACAGGATAAAGTCATTGACATTTGCACTGGGAACATTAGAAAACACGAGACTTTGGGCCAAAGTTGGAAACTGCGACTGGAATGATTGGCTCTCTGATTAGCCGCGATGCACACAGGTGGAATGGCCTTTTCCCACTTTGTAAATCTACGAAGACAAGTTGAAAATAATCTGCAAGGAAAATGTTCATAAAGGGTTTTTTATTTACACCAAATACGACAGTATCTATCGCCTTGTCTTGTTATTTACTTGTGAGGATTCGATACTCTCAGAACCGTGGCCCGGATCGTATTCCCGCTCATGGAATGCTGGTATTGTTCAGCTAACATGTCGGTGTCCCAGTACTTCTGCCGATTTTCCGATGCTAGCAGGTCATTGGTTTTGTCCAATACATTATGAATGTTCACATAATACGAATAGCTGCAGTTGCTGGAAATCTGAGCCAAAAACGAAAATTGTTTGCGGAACGCAGAAAGACTGGCAACAGAAACATCGACTTTCCTGCTCCTCGGATGCTGCTGTGCTTTTCCAAAATTTTCTGATCTAAAATCAGGTTTCCAGCATCTGCAGTCCTCACTTTTGCCTAGTTCCTTCAGTGTCGCTGGTTCCCAATTCAAGAACTCCATCTCTAGCGGTTTCATGTCTGTACCTCCATGCTGTCGAGTTGAAGAGTGAAGAAAAGTAACTCACCCCCTCCATCTCTGGGGTAATTAGGGGCTGAAAGTGAATCGTATCACATTGAAGTGTATCTACAAGCGACTTAATCTCTGTCTTTTATTGGGAACCATCTCTTTCATTGTAACCATCAGGAAAGACCATTTCGTTCGCTAAAAAGAGAAATGAATATGTCACTAACCTTTGTTTGTTTCATGGCCAAGAATACTCAGATCAATAGCTCCCTTGATTACCTCTGCTGGTCATGTTCGCAAAGAGGTCTAGCAAATTGCCAAGTGTGATTTTCCTTTCAATAAATAATGTTGAACCAATTTTGCTGCAAATATCTTGTCCTAACTTTGTGCTTTTCTTCTTTTACATTGGTGTCTCGCACCTTACAAATGACAGCAAAGGTATGAATGGAGATGGAAACATGTAACTCAAGTCAGCGGCAGCTTTCAATGAGATCACGGCTGATTTGGTCAATGCTCAGACGGCGATGCGGGCGGTGGTCATGGCCGAGTGGTTAAGGCGATGGATTAGAAATCCATTGGGGTTTATCACGTAGGTTCGAATCCTGCTGACTACGTTATGAACGCTTTCCTGCTGGAACTATTCAAAGTTCAGAAAGCCTGTTTTGCAAACCAGGCCTGTAATTTGATCAGACTTGAGAAACTCGAGTTCTTCATCAGAAATGCGCCACATTTAAAACATGATCTCTGTTTCTCTTTCCAGATACACTGCTCGACACATCGGGTTTCTGCAGTTGTTATTGAACGCCCTGAGCAGAAGTGCTGCTTTTCATTAGATTCCTTTCATCCCTTGTCCTCTGTTCTCTGACTCTGGTCATTGGCAACACTTCCTCCTGCTCGTCAGAGTGCTCATTCCCCACCGCTCCCTCTCCCATCATTACAAACGACCGCAGGAAATTGCCACTTAACCATCTTTGTTCCAAAGTGAAACTCACCAGCCTAGGAACTCTCTCCACCAAACGGGACTTCTCATCCCTGGACATGGTGCAAGCCAGAGGATTGTGAAGAGTTCCTGTGAAAATATTGTCAGTTGGCAGTTGGAAAAATGTTTAGGAAGCAAACCATATAATTTAGGCTCCAGCTTTGGAAATCTTGAGAAACCCTTTGGGAAATGGAATCATAGGAGATACAAGAAGTGTAAATTGTCAGTCCGAGTAGAGGAAGGGACATTGACTCTGATCTTCTCGGCACAGGAACTGATCTGAGACATTGAAAGAATTCTCGCTCCCTTACGCGAGGAATACAAACTTCATCTGGACTGTGGGACAATGAAAAACTCTGGAACACTCAAGACAATATCCAAATATTGACTGAGATCACTACAGTACGAGTACTTTAGATGGGTCAGTTTTTGTCCACTGTGTGCGGGAGGGCTTCCTGACACAGTATGTAGACATGCCTTCAAGGGGAGAAGCCACTTTCGATTTAGTACTGGGTAACGAGCCTGGCCAGGTTTTAGATTTGGAAGTAGGTGAGCACTGTGGAGACAGCGATCACAATTCTCTCAGGTTTACTTTCGTGATGGAAAGGGATAGGTGTACTCCACGGAGCAAGAGTTTCAGCTGGTGGAAGGGAAATCACGATGCAATGAGGTAAGATTTAGGAATCGTAGAGTGGGGTAGGAAACTGTAGGGGGTGAGCACATTAAAAATGTGGAGCTTATTCAAGGAAAAGCTCCTGTGTGTCCTAGATAAGTATGTACCTGTCAGGGAGGGAGTAAGATATAGAACGCGTGAGCCGTGCTTTACTAAGGAAGTGGAAACCCTGGTCAAGAAGAACAAGAAGTCTTATGTTAGGAGAAAACGTGAAAACTCAGTTCGAGCGCTCGAGGGTTCCAACGATATCAGGAAAGACCTAAAAAGAGAGCTGAGAAGAACCAGGAGGAGACATGAGAAGTTGTTGGCAGATAGGATCAGGGTTAACCCTAAGGCTTTCCATAGGTATGTGAGCACTAAAAGAATGACGAGAGTTAAATTTGGGACAATCAAGGATAATAGTGGGAAGTCGTATGTGGAGTCAGTGGAGATCGAGGAAGCACTAAATAAATATTTTTCGACAGAGTTCGCTATAGATAATGAAAATGTTGGCGAGGAAGATAGAGAGATACTTGCGTCTAGACTAGAAGAGATTGAGGTTCACATGGAAGAGATATTAGAAATACTGCAGAGTGTGAAAATAGATAAGTCAGCTGGGCCGGACGGGATCTATCTGATGTTGTTCAGCAAATGCACGACAGGAAGGTACAAATCAAGCTGATGCTAACAACGGCTCGTTTTGAGCCGCTAATTTGCAGTGAAGTGGCGGCGCCAATAAAAGGTGTCACGCAGCTCGTCTAATTCCACATCCTGAGCTCGAAATGACCAGATGTCTCTCGCAGAGTTTCGGCAGGGTCTTGCTTAGACGACACCATGACACGTTTTCACTGGAGTGGGTCATGAATTCGCGTCGGGACTGCCAATAAAACGATGGAAACTTCCAGCAGAGAAGGAGGCGACCCCGAAGCAGGCAGCTGAGGACAATTGTTTCTCCTTTGCCAGTGAAAGGCACTGCTTCACAAATTGGAAACTTCGAAGTGAAGCAGTGTTGGTGATTTTCTTCGCTGCTTGTTCACCTTTTTAATTCTGATTCCGTGAAAGTCAATGGCATTACATATTGACATCCTGCCAGCGATGAGCGTGTCTGTTGGGCCAGTGGCGTAATGGGTTACGCGTCTGACTTCGGATCAGAAGATTGTAGGTTCGAGTCCGACCTGGCTCGAGGGGAATGTCTGACTTTAACCGTGCCCCACGTTGACGCTCCCTTGGGACGTCGCTTCTGTGCTTCCACATTTGAAACTTGCATTTGTCCGATTACCCATTTCAAATTCCAGCTCACCACAACGGAGACCTCTGTCGCTTTGGGGGTATCTTTCTGTGTGTCTCCCTTTGTGGGTGAAAATGAGCATAAGTTCCTCAAAAGAGTTACAAGTCGCTGTGCAAAGGTCGCACATCTGCCCCATTTTTGTGCCATTTAAGAACACAGGATAAAGTCATTGACAATTGCACTGGGAACATTAGAACACACGAGACTTTGGGCCAAAGTTGGAAACTGCGACTGGAATGATTGGCTCTCTGATTAGCCGCGATGCACACAGGTGGAATGGCCTTTTCCCACTTTGTAAATCTACGGAGACAAGTTGAAAATGTTCATAAAGGGTGTTTTATTTACACCAAATACGACAGTATCTATCGCCTTGTCTTGTTATTTACTTGTGAGGATTCGATACTCTCAGAACCGTGGCCCGGATCGTATTCCGGCTCATGGAATGCTTGTATTGTTCAGCTAACATGTCGGTGTCCCAGTACTTCTGCCGATTTTCCGATTCTAGCAGGTCATTGCTTTTGTCCAAAACATTATGAATGTTAACATAATACGAATAGCTGCAGTTGCTGGAAATCTGGGCCAAAAACGAAAATTGTTTGCGGAACGCAGAAAGACTGGCAACAGAAACATCGACTTTCCTGCTCCTCGGATGCTGCTGTGCTTTTCCAAAATTTTCTGATCTAAAATCAGGTTTCCAGCATCTGCAGTCCTCACTTTTGCCTAGTTCCTTCAGTGTCACTGGTTCCCAATTCAAGAACTCCATCTCTAGCGGTTTCATGTCTGTACCTCCATGCTGTCGAGTTGAAGAGTGAAGAAAAGTAACTCACCCCCTCCATCTCTGGGGTAATTAGGGGCTGAAAGTGAATCGTATCACATTGAAGTGTATCTACAAGCGACTTATTCTCTGACTTTTATTGGGAACCATCTCTTTCATTGTAACCATCAGGAAAGACCATTTCGTTCGCTAAAAAGAGAAATGAATATGTCACTGACCTTTGTTTGTTTCATGGCCAAGAATACTCAGATCAATAGCTCCCTTGATTACCTCTGCCGGTCATGTTCGCAAAGAGGTCTAGCAAATTGCCAAGTGTGATTTTCCTTTCAATAAATAATGTTGAATCAATTTTGCTGCAAATATCTTGTCCTAACTTTGTGCTTTTCTTCTTTTACATTGGTGTCTCGCACCTTACAAATGACAGCAAAGGTATGAATGGAGATGGAAACATGTAACTCAAGTCAGCGGCAGCTTTCAATGAGATCACGGCTGATTTGGTCAATGCTCAGGGCATGGTGCTGTCTGTAGTCATGGCCGAGTGGTTAAGGCGATGGATCAGAAATCCATTGGGGTTTCCCCACGTAGGTTCGAATCCTGCTGACTACGTTATGAGCGCTTTCCTGCTGGAACTATTCAAAGTTCAGAAAGCCTGTTTTGCAAACCAGGCCTGTAATTTGATTAGACTTGAGAAACTCGAGTTCTTCATCAGAAATGCTCCACATTTAAAACATGATCTCTGCTTCTCTTTCCAGATACACTGCTCGACACATCGGGTTTCTGCAGTTGTTATTGAACGCCCTGAGCAGAAGTGCTGCTTTTCATTAGATTCCTTTCATCCCTTGTCCTCTGTTCTCTGACTCTGGTCATTGGCAACACTTCCTCCTGCTCGTCAGAGTGCTCATTCCCCACCGCTCCCTCTCCCATCATTTACAAATGACCGCAGGAAATTGCCACTTAACCATCTTTGTTCCAAAGTGAAACTCACCAGCCTAGGAACTCTCTCCACCAAACGGGACTTCTCATCCCTGGGCATGGTGCAAGCCAGAGGATTGTGAAGAGTTCCTGTGAAAATATTGTCAGTTGGCAGTTGGAAAAATGATTAGGAAGCAAACCATATAATTTAGGCTCCAGCTTTGGAAATCTTGAGAAACCCTTTGGGAAATGGAATCATAGGAGATACAAGAAGTGTAAATTGTCAGTCCGAGTAGAGGAAGGGACATTGACTCTGATCTTCTCGGCACAGGAACTGATCTGAGACATTGAAAGAATTCTCGCTCCCGTACGCGAGGAATACAAACTTCATCTGGACTGTGGGATAATGAAAAACTCTGGAACACTCAAGACAATATCCAAATATTGACTGAGATCACTACAGTACGAGTACTTTAGATGGGTCAGTTTTTGTCCACTGTGTGCGGGAGGGCTTCCTGACACAGTATGTAGACATGCCTTCAAGGGAAGAAGCCACTTGCGATTTAATACTGGGTAATGAGCCTGGCCAGGTTTTAGATTTGGAAGTAGGTGAGCACTGTGGAGACAGCGATCACAATTCTCTCAGGTTTACTTTCGTGATGGAAAGGGATAGGTGTACTCCACGGAGCAAGAGTTTCAGCTGGTGGAAGGGAAATCACGATGCAATGAGGTAAGATTTAGGAATCGTAGAGTGGGGTAGGAAACTGTAGGGCGTGAGCACATTAAAAATGTGGAGCTTATTCAAGGAAAAGCTCCTGTGTGTCCTGGATAAGTATGTACCTGTCGAGGGGAATGTCTGACTTTAACCGTGCCCCACGTTGACGCTCCCCTGTGAAGTCCTGCCGGGACGTCGATTCTGTGCTTCCGCATTTGTACAATGATCCATTTCAAATTCCAGCTCACCACAACGGAGACCTCTGTCGCTTTGGGGGTATCTTTCTGTGTGTCTCCCTTTGTGGGTGAAAATGAGCATAAGTTCCTCAAAAGAGTTACAAGTCGCTGTGCAAAGGTCACACTTCTGCCCCATTATTGTGCCATTTAAGAACACAGGATAAAGTCATTGACATTTGCAATGGGAACATTAGAACACACGAGACTTTGCGCCAAAGTTGGAAACTGCGACTGGAATGATTGGCTCTCTGATTAGCCGCGATGCACACAGGTGGAATGGCCTTTTCCCACTTTGTAAATCTACGATGATAAGTTGAAAATAATCTGCAAGGAAAATGTTCATAAAGGGTGTTTTATTTACACCAAATACGACAGTATCTATCGCCTTGTCTTGTTATTTACTTGTGAGGATTCGATACTCTCAGAACCGTGGCCCGGATCGTATTCCGGCTCATGGAATGCTGGGATTGTTCAGCTAACATGTCGGTGTCCCAGTACTTCTGCCGATTTCCCGATGCTAGCAGGTCATTGGTTTTGTCCAAAACATGATGAATGTTCACATAATACGAATAGCTGCAGTTGCTGGAAATCTGAGCCAAAAACGAAAAATGTTTGCTGAACGCAGAAAGACTGGCAACAGAAACATCGACTTTCCTGCTCCTCGGATGCTGCTGTGCTTTTCCAGCGTTTTCTGATATAAAATCAGATTTCCAGCATCTGCAGTCCTCACTTTTGCCGAGTTCCTTCAGTGCTGCTGGTTCCCAATTCAAGAACTCCATCTCTAGCGGTTTCATGTCTGTACCTCCGTGCTGTCGAGTTGAAGAGTGAAGAAAAGTAACTCACCCCCTCCATCTCTGGGGTAATTAGGGGCTGAAAGTGAATCGTATCACATTGAAGTATACCTACAAGCGACTTAATCTCTGTCTTTTATTGGGAACCATCTCTTTCATTGTAACCATCAGGAAACACCATTTCGTTCGCTAAAAAAAGAAATGAATATGTCACTAACCTTTGTTTGTTTCATGTCCAAGAATACTCAGATCAATAGCTCCCTTGATTACCTCTGCTGGTCATGTTCGCAAAGAGGTCTGGCAAATTGCCAAGTGTGATTTTCCTTTCAATAAATAATTTTGACTCAGTTTTGCTGCAAATATCTTTTCCAAACATTGTGCTTTTCTTCTTTTACATTGGTGTCTTGCACCTTACAAATGACAGCAAAGGTATGAAAGGAGATGGAAGCATTTAACTCATCAAGTCAGCGGCAGCTTTCAATGAGATATCGGCTGATTTGGTCACTGCTCAACGTTGCAGCTTTGTCTGTCGTCATGGCCGCGTGGTTAAGCTGAATGATGAGAAGTTTTTTGGGGTTTCCCCACGTCGGTTCGTGTCCTGCTGACGTACGTTGTGAATGCTTTCCCGCTGGAACAATTTCTACTCGATGTTCAGAACGCTTATCTTGCAAACCAGACCGGTAATTTGATTAGACTTGGGAAATTCGAGTTCTTCATCAGAAATGTTCTGTATTTAAAGCATTATCTCTAAGAATAACGAGAGTTAAATTTGGGACAATCAAGGATAATAGTGGGAAGTTTTGTGTGGAGTCAGAGGAGATAGGGGAAGCACTAAATTAATATTTTTCGACAGTGTTCGATATAGAAATGAAAACGTTGGCGAGGAAGATACAGAGATACTTGCGTCTAGTGTAGTAGAGATTGAGGTTCACAAGGATTAGGTAATAGAAATACTGAAGATTGTGAAAACAGACAAGTCCCCTGGGCCGGATGGGATCTGTCCTAGGAACCTTCTGGGAAGCAAGGGAAGACATTGATGAGCCTTTGGAATTGATCGTCAAATCATCGTTGTCTACAGGAATAGAGCCCGTGGAATGGAGCATAGCATATGTTGTTCTCTTGTGCAAAAGGTTTCGTAGAGACAACCCTGATAATTACAGACCAGTGAATACACTGCAGTTGTTGGTAACGTGTTGGAAAAGGTTATTATAGATAGGATTTATGACCATCTCGCAAAGAATAATCTGATCAGGGACAGTCAGCACAGTTTTGTGATGGTTAGGCCTTGCTTAACGAATCTCGTTGACTTTTTTGACAAAGTGACCAAACAGGTAGATGACAGTAACCCGGTTGATGTGGTGTATATGGGTTTCAACAAGTTGTTCGATAAGTTTCCCCACAATAGGCTTTTATACAAAATGCGGAGGAATGGAATTATGGGAGAGTTTCCAGCTTTGATCAGTAATTGGCTTAACAATAGAAAACAGTGTTGTAGTTGATGGAACATGTTCTTCTTGGTGTTTAGGTCCTGGCGCCGTAACACAAGGGTTGGTGTTAGGTCCACTGCTGTTACATGAGATCTAACCTTGCCAATCAGTCTCCCATGGGAAACATTATTGAACACCTTACTGAAGACCGTATGGATCACATTTACTGCTCTGCCCTCAACAATCTTCTTTGTTACTTCTTCAAAAAAATTATCAAGTTTGTGAGACATGATTTCCCACGCACAAAGCCATGTTAATAATCCCGAATCGGTCCTTGCCTTTCCAAATACATGTACATTCTGTTCCTCAGGATTCCCTCCAACAATTAGAGTATTCTTGGCAGAGGCAGTTTCATGTAGGGAATGCGAGGTCATATACTTTGTTGGGAAGAATCAAAAGACACACTAGTGTTAGAATCGATAGAAAAAAAAAGAAGTGCGGTGCAGAGGAGTCTCAGTGTTCTTATACATGAAACGAACAAATGTTAATCACATATTTATTTCTTGCTGGCAAAACAAAGCCTTTTCTGATGCTCACAATTAAAGAGATGGTTTGCAAGAAAATAGGAAAATTAAGTCACCAGTAGAGTAATCAATTACCAAGATATCCCTCGTGATGTCTTATGGGACATGTGGGTTTTTTTGATTTTGGTTCTCCAAAAGTTTTTACAATAGAACCGAGAGTTTTAGATGGGAAGTGAAGATCACGCATGACTACTGCCATTTTTGTCACTCACACGCATTTTTCCCCTTGTACGATTTATTTCGCTTTGTGGTTACTGCGAGTGGGCTTGTAAACTACACATGCTTGTGAGCCAATTCCTCACTGTTCCTCAACACCAGCCAAACAGACTTTGCATCCTTATTTCCTGAATCAAGGTAATTCTCTAACCATTGCATAAATGTCATTAAAACTTCGCTATTTCACACGCCTCTGTATATCATCTTTCAATATTAATTGATCTTTTACTGTATTGCAGTTGTGCATAAGAAGAGAAAAATGAAATGGAGAATGGTGGACCTCCGCTTCATACACCCGTTATTGAAGTGGAAATGCAGATTTCTGCCTATAAAACGATCGTGGAACCATGTGCCGAACCCTCAGGAAACACAGAATAAGTGCAGTGCCACAGGGCATGTCAAGGACAGCACTAGAAGGACAACAGAAATGCTGCTCTAAGCTCCTATTTTGGATGTATTTCTCAATGAGCAATAGAGTGTGACATGTGTTCCATCAGGAGTTACCTCACACAAGGAAGTAACCAGTGCTGCAGACTGTCATATCATCCGAATTCCAAGCCCTGGAATCAGAGACATTCAATATTCTGTGCATAACTGCAAGGAACAGCTGTCCAAGGCGTTTTTACAGTCCAGACGAAATTATGAATGCAGCTCTCTAGTTGTCAGCCTCTTTCTCCTATGTCGTGTTTCGTGCAGTCCATGCGTGGAATCTCGTCAACCACGTTTGAACTGCACATGATGGGGTATTGGGCCTTGTTTTCTCGTGAGTTGCTGTCTGAGTGAGTCCCTCGGTTTCTGTGCTGTTATATGTCCGAGTGTTCGGAGGAATCTGGATATCATTTTCCAGAATTTGTTTTTAACACAGGGAAGCATGATTTAAAAATTACCTCATAGCAAATCCACGTTGCAAACTTTGTATGCCATGCAACGTGGGTGGATATTGGTTCTTGGCAAAGACTTTGTGTGGGCGTCAGTCCAGCAGTCCCTAGTAGCAATACGTACAAACGGCAGGGGCCACACATTCGGCTAGAATAGCACAACAATAATAGGACAAAGCAAGCAGAAGACAGGCAGACAATTCATGGAAGCAGGGCACTCATCCACGGATTCCATCCGTTGGACACAATCTGCAATCCCAACAAACGGCAGCAGCAGGAATGAAACCAAATGCATTCGTACCAAAACATGAGAGCAGCGCTTCACAGTAACCTCTGCAGCGCTGAGAATGTCACCCAGAAAGGGACGAAAAGTCTGCAAACCATCTTCCTAGCGTCACCGAACTTTTCAACAAGAACTCCAGAAGCATCCGAACTTCACATCTTTCTGCTCCAAAACACTCCGCTTTTCCACAACAGAGAATTGCACACTCAACTACCGCGTGTAAGATGAGAATTGGAGCCCCTACACGACCAAGGGCGGCAGTAAGAGTGAGGGGAAACAGCTGCCACTGTCATTCCACAGCTACAAACGCTCTCTTTGAAAGGTACATTATCGTATGAATGTTGGGGCAGCAGTAGAATACGGGAACTCAACAGCGTGCGCTGTGTATTCATATTCTGGACAATGTGAGTTGTTCACAGTTTTCCCTGAAAGTGAGTGGACGTCGTTATTTCACCGCTGTTGTGAAGCCAGATCCTGCACTGAGTCTGCTCCCTCGTTTTTTGTTGTTGTGGCTAAAAGGTGGGCAATCGCAACGTGAAACTTTGTTATATTTTTCTCACATTTCCTTCATTACTGTCCTGGTGAGGGAGGCTGGAGATTGGCTCGCTCGATCAGATGGAGGCACCAGCGCATTGTTGACCTAATTTAATCGAGAATGTAATTGGTCATATTCACTTTGCATGGTACATTTCTCTGTTTTGTTTAATGTTACTTGAGCACTTTCTGTTACTTGGCAATGCACTAAATCTCCAGAATGTCGGGAAGCTCCGTTTGGAATTGCTTCGGTGTTATTTGTGTGAGCAGTTCTTGACATACATGTCTCGCACTGCCCCACAGACAGAAGTAATCAGTTTGCCTGTCTGATAATGACTCTGCCTTTTGAGTTTTGCACCTGGTCCACGTTAAGAGCTGTCAGTTTTTGGATTCACTGGAGAGTTAAGGGGATAACACGATTTGTGAGGTTTTTTTTAGTCAACGAAATTATTTGATGGAGAACTTGGGAATGTATCAAGGAGATTGGTCATTGTCTGTAAATGTCGGGAAAACATTCCTCTCTGTGTCATTTCAAAACATTACGCCTCAAGAAAAAAATAAAATTCAAACACGCTGACTTAGTAACACAGAGCATGCGTTTTTGCAAGTGGTCTATTCAAACTGTTGTCAGGTACTGGAGTGTCACAGAATTGCCGAGCACGGAAGCAAACCTTCCTATCCACCTTGCACCTGTTGAACAGATGACCGTAACTAATCTAAACATATTTGTCAATATTTGTCCCTTATCTCTCCGAACAATTCCTGTCTGCATACCCATTTAGATGCCTTTGAAGTGTTGTGAGTGCACCAAACTCTGCCAATAAATGTGGCAATTTATTCCACACGCACAAAAATGTCTATATTAAAAACAAGTGTCGCTCACGTCCCTTTCAAATTGTACGGCTCTCACATTAAACCTATGCTATCTCACTGTAAACTCATGTGACTTCTGAAAAAGTGTAGATTGACTATGTTCTCTGTTTGTCTACCTCATGATTTTGTAAACTTTTCCAAGAACATCCCTCAGGCCTGAAGCTCCGGGGAAAACTGTCGAAGAATATTCAGCTTCTCAATAATGTCCACACCGTGCAAACCTTTCAAATCGTTGTAATTTTTTTAAAAATTATGCTAAGGTGCATATTGAAAGTGCCAGGGGAAATTGCCTGAAGTGAAGCGATGCTGAAACATAGTCTTGACAGGTTTGACGCTTCGTTATCGTGAGGGAGCGTCGCCGAGTGGTTTAATGTAGGTAAAAGCAATGAGTGCAGATGCTGGAGACCAGATTCAGGATTAGTGGTGCTGAAGAGCGCAGCAGTACAGGCAGCATCCGAGGAGCAGTAAAATCGACGTTTCGGGCGAAACCCTGTATTCCTGATGAAGGGCCTTTGCCTGAAACGTCGATTTTTACTGCTCCTCGGATGCTGCCTGAACTGCTGTGCTCTTCCAGCACCACTAATCCAGAGAGGTTTAATGTGCTGGGTTTAGGATCCAGTCTCTATTGCGTCGTGGGTTTGAAACCCAACTTTGCAATAGAACAACTGCAGGAAGCTTTTTATGACAGAGCTACACAGGTCCTGATATTGCTTTATGGGTGTGTTTGTTACTCCTCGGGTCTCTCACCCTCTCTGCGATAAACACGGGAACATGAGCAACTGATTCTTAAAATAATGAGAACTACTGCTGTCCACATCCTCTCGATCACTGTGCGTTTGGATGTGTACACGCACAATTTTGCTTCCAGTTGCTGTGTCTCAAATGGTCAGAGCATTTGGCTGAAATGTTGGTTGTCCTAGCCCAAAAAGAGCACAGAGCCTCAAATATTTCACATCAAGTATTGAGATTGACCATGCGCTGACAATACAACCACGAGAACCCATCTATGATTGACCCTGAGTCCGCAATGAGTGAGACGGTCACGTGCAGCAAAATGTGACCCCACTCTCTACAAGCCCCAGCTGCCAACAGAAAGGGGCCCCTGCAGTTTCAATCAGCGGCTTCCTGCCCAGCCCTGGGACACAGCTCATGGAAACTCCTTCCTCAGGAACGGCTGTTACCGTGTGAAAGGGTAAAAAATTCTAATTCAAATTGGAAATGGGTTCAGAAGATTGTTCCTGTTTTTAAAACATTTTATAATCAGAATTCCTTTCACGAATATTAGAAGTGGTACACTTTGTAGGCAGGTCGAACAAAGAAAGTGTTGATTGTGAGGACTCTGCCTCTTCAGCAGATGGGATTCCCTACACTCTAATCAGAAATGATTTGGTTTCCTGAGCTATTTTCCTGATTGTTTTGCAGTCTGCCAGAGTGTCTGGGAATCACTTCGGCGACCTAAGGATCAGGCTCAAAATTTGAAAATATTAACAGAGAATCGTAAATCCAGGGGCAAGTCCTAAATGGATTGTCATGGTCTGAAGGAATAAATCTGAGAATTGAAAGACTTGGATAATGTTATTTACAATGGGGAGGAATGAACGAGATTTTTGAAAATTGCCGTGTCAGCTGAATTAAACGCAGTATGAAATGATAAATTAACCAACACCAATCCTGTCCTGGTACACTCAGTCGGTAGAGCTTGAGACCTTAAATCTCAATGGTGTGGGGCCGAGACCCACGCAGGGCGCTGTTGTTTGTTAATAGGTTTGCCGCTCTCCTTTAATGTTTCAAGAGCAAATTCGCTCGATGAAGCTTGTTTTGTTGACACATTTTTTCCTCCGTTTTTGATCATCTCTTGGTTTCTGAGTGACAACTGTCTCCACTGTACTGCAGGTGCAAGAAACAAGGTTATCAGTTCAGCCGAATATGCTATAAACGATGTCCCTTCCAAAACGTGAGGTTCCATTCCAAACGTGCCCCAACCAAAATGTCCAGAGACGTCGAATGCGAATGGACACATGACAGTGACAGCTGCATGTCAAATGGTGCTGCAATAGAATTCAGTGAATGAGAATGCTCTGATGGAAACCGAATGGAACTCTCCCTGAAATTTTCCCAATTCACTCAGTAAATGATGCTGTTGTGTACCTATATGTATTTACGTAATGAACAGCTTATTGTCAGTAACAGGGGTGGGGGTGATGCAGGATAGTGAGGTTTCCGTGTGAGTTAGAAGTGATTTGTTCGAACAGGGAATTCAAACGTCCACAGAGCGGAGATAGCTGATTGGTCCAGGATCAGACTTTTCCCTTCTGCTTCAGTACCAACCAAAGAAATTGCGGGAAAATCTCAGCAGGTCTGGTAGAATCTTGGAATGGAAAACCGAGTTAAGTCTTCAAGACCAGTGACACTTATTACTCCATGTCCATCTCCGTCGACCTTTTCATTGAATATCTCCTGACTCTCAACTTTATACTCAGTTTCTCTTTTATTATTCCATCTCCAAACATTCTTCCAGTCTCAAAATTTAATAGCAGAACTGTTCCATCTCTCACCTCGCCGAGTTATGAGAGGAGGACTTCGAAACGCACGATTAACTCTGTTTCTATTTCCTTAGATACTGAACGGTCAGAGACCAGAAGGCATCGGAGGACAGTTAGAGATTTCAGCCCATCTGGTCTGCCCGCCATTCGATCATGACTCATATTGTTCCCAAACTAATTTTCAGCCTTCTATCTGTGACACTTAGCTTCCCTGAATTTAGGATCCAGTCTTTTTCCCAGAGTGTGAATGAAACTGTCCCAACCGTCTCCACATCTGCTGGCAGCTGTTACACCGTATCTGTGTGTGATCGAGCTCAATTTCAGTCCCACACAGCAAACACGTCTGTTCTGAGCAATGCAATCCCCGCTGCATGACAGATCGATCGGGTCTCTGACCCCACGGTTTTTCTTTGAGGCAGTAGTTAGCTCCTTCACCGCCCACGGCAAGGACCGGTGCTTCAAAATGTGGGGACAAAGAACGATAGGCACAAGAGTTTGTACAGGTTAGGTCGAAAGGGTTATTGTCACCTTCAGTGGAGTCCCTGCTTCAGAGTCTGGGTTTGAATCGCCCAGGCCTGGATAAAATTCCAAGTCAGGAAATGAAGATTTATTTCTCTTCTTGTGGCTAATCTGAATGAAAACCATTTTCTGCTTCAACAGAGAGCACAGACCCGGTTCTGCCAGAAGGAATCCAGTGATTGATTGCAACCAACTGGAATCATAGAGTCATAGAGATGTACTGCAGGGAAACAGACCCTTCGTTCAAACCTGTCCATGCTGACAGGAAATCCCAACCCAATTTGGTCCCTCTTGCCAGCATACGGCCCATATCCCTCCAAACCCTTCCTACTCATATACAATTTCAAATGCCTCTTAAATGTTGCAATTGTACGAGCCTCCACCACATCCTCTGGCAGCCATGGCAGCACATACACGAATAAATCGTCACTGCAAATCCCCTGTAAGGATCTCGCCTTTCTGAGCTGAAACTATCTCGCTGTTCATTCAATGTCGCTATGTCTAATTCTTGGAACTCCCTCCCTATCGACAGCATGGCTGTATCACTGTGTTGAGCACTTCGAGGACGAAGTAAAGTAACTTATCATCTCAATCTCTTGAGTAATTATGGTTGGGCAGTGAATCCTATCCCAAAGAGTGACGTGCATTCTCCAGAATTTCGTTTGAAAAAACTGCAGTTTCCAAGTGGACATCCGAAAATGGTCGGGAACAAAAGTAAAGTATCGAAGGGAAAGTAGGATAAACTGAAAGTCAATGATGACTGAGTTGAATGAGGCTGAAAGTGAGTGAGGAGCTGTTGGTACAAGGATCAATGTCAGTGCTAATGGTTTAGCCCTTACTGCCCACTGTTAACACCAATTCACACACCACTCCTGGTAAATTCACCACAATTACCCTGGTCTCTTGGTATGAGTTTCCCTCTGTGCATATTCAGGCGGTAAATCATCCCCGAGAGGATGAACACATACTGTTTATCCTGTCTGGTTAAAGAGGTGAAAGCATCAGTTTGAAATCAAATCAAGAAGAGATTGCCTCTTCCTATACATTTTCAGTGGACAGTCACCAGCTATGAACTTCTTTCCTGCACAAGCCGACGTTGATATAAATTATCATCGAGCAGCTTTATTACAGAAAGGTGGTCCGAATAACTGTGATCAAATATTTCATTAAATGCCCTTATTGATTTGAAGAACCGTGTCTGTGGTTTCGTCAGTTAAATCATATGGTAATAAACAGACGTTAATGGTGTCAAATGCTGTCAAATGTTCTGTATATTGAAAGTTCATTGTTTAAACTTCTTGTAAATGCCGTATTGTTTATCCAACACCCTGAAAGTAACGGCTCAGCATGCTTCTTGTGTTTGAGCTCAGACCGTTATTATTTCGTGCTACCAAGCCCGACCTCCTGATGTGGACCCATTAGTCTATGTTCTATCCGGCTAATTCAACGCAGAGTTCTTTGAACTCTGTTCGACAAGGATTTGCCTATCTCTTCTACTATTATTGTCCGTCCGTCTTTTCAAGTTTTTTGGAAATAATGAAGAGACGCAGGAGACACTGCAGACTTGCAGGACAATGTTGTAGTAATAATGCATCCAATGAGATAATAGCTCTCATTGTCTGCTGTCACCGTTCATTGATTTTCGGCAAACGGCAATGGCATCATAGAAATCCTATAATTGGAGTGAAACTGCTTTTTTTCTGGTCTATTATGAATACTATTTAGAATTGTAAAAGCTCATAACGTTTTGAGTGAACAAATGTCACTTGATCTCAGACCTAAGTAACACAGACATTACTTGGAGACTGTGAGCCCAGTTGAACACACTCTGGCCGGGGGGGTGGGGCGGAGAAAGCCACAGAACAGCCTCCGATTTTAACACTTTTCCAAGAGTAGAAATGAAAAATGAGGGATATTGACAGAGGAAATCCCCCATTGCTTCAGCAGTGAGACCACTGAGTCCTGAACAGTAGACTTCCACGGAAAGTGAAATATGGCGCAGTATGTTTTCTCAATGAATCCACTTTTATTTTTTTCATTTGTGACCATTTGAGCTGCACATTCAGTTTATTTCTTTCTTCCATTTCTGTCAGCTTGGAAAAGGCCGTTCCGCCCATCTGCAATGCGGGTCATTGGACGTTCATCTTTTCGAGTCCAGGAGCTACTATTTCTTGGAGGACCTTCTGCACTGCATCTTGGGTGGGGTGGGTGCGAGGCTGTACCACTATATTCACCTGTCTATAGATATCGGAGAAGGGTCTATCTATTCCACACCACCAGGCTTCCTCATCGCTCTTCTGAATCTTGGTTATTATTACCCTTGCCATGGCACCTCCTTCTTTGATAACAGGAAACCGATATCCCATGTCAGGTGTACCTGTAGCTGTGATGGAAACTACTCAGTGCCAGTAACTGGGTACACAAGGATCTCTGTGTAAATATTTATTGCCTTATTTATAGTCGTCCTGGTTACCAAACGGGCATGGGTGGCATGTAAAGGTCAACTTAACATCCTTGGTTAAGATTACCATCTGCTGTTGTATCCCAGACACCCCTGCCTTAACGACTCGTCCTGCCATGTAGCCCCATATTTCTATGAGTCTTCTAATCATTACTTACACTCATATGGATCGGGTGTTGTCCGATGTCTCATCAAGGTCAACTACCCGTTTGCAACGGCTGGCGTGTATCAACGTGGCTCTTTCGGCGATCTTAACAGCTGTCTGTGTTGTAGGGAGCCCTTGGAACGGTCCCAGCCAGCTCTTCGCCTTCATGCTTTTGCTCCTGAAGTCTTTCACCACTATCCAGGCTTCAGGTTCTAGATTGTGCATCTTCGCTTCTGCTGATTGGGGTCGTGCTGCCCTTCTTTTGATTCTCTATTTGAGACAGAACTGTGGTGAGATTTATACCGTAACATAATATCTCGTTTTTACAGTGGTCTGTTATCTGTTTTACAATAGGTCTTGGCCAATTCCTGTATTGGGCCACCTTTCAAACAGAATTTCAAACGTCCTAATATTTACTCTTCCTCTCCTTCATATATATTAGCACAATTGGAAATGGCTTTGTCCATGTCACCTCTAGTTCCTCACAACATTTTGCCAATTTATTTTTAAGGATAGTATTCTCTCTTTCCACTGCCCCACCGCTCGCTGGGTGGTAGGCACAATGTTGCCTCACCTTTATTCCCAAGTAATCACTGATCTGCTGTCGGGCAATATTTATAAATGGCTTTCCATTGTCGCTGCTTAGCCTTTCTGTGATGCCCCATCTCGGAATTATTTCAGTTAGCAAAGCCTTGGCTACTGCACTGGCATCCTGTTTGGACGTGGGAGCACTTCCACCCCTTGGGTATACATCAACTATAACCAGACAATGCCTTTTCCCTTCGCTGGGTGTTAGTTGGGATTGAGGGTGTTCTGCCTGATTCATTTCTATTCCCCTCCCCACATTATTAGTGGCACAGATAACACATTATTCACTTATTTTTATGAGAAATGAGTAAATTTCTTTCTGTACCAGCGTGCTGAAATATTGTCGTACATCCCCACTTTTGACACATGGTCCTTACCGTGTGTTACTTTGGCATAGAAAGGGAATAAAGATCGTGGTAGACAGGGTTTCCCACTGGGGCCACACCACACCCATTCCCTCATTCTGCACCCTGCCCTTGTCCATTCACGCTTCTCCTTCGATGTGGCCTGAGACTGTAACTCCCATAAGTCTGCTTTGGATTACAAATATGTGACATACACATGTCAAACTCATCACTTGCCGGCTGATTGACTGCCGTCCTGCCGCTCAGTCTACATTTTCATTGCCTTGAGAAATTGAATCATAATTTTTCCTGTGGGCTTCACATGTACATACAGTGATTGATTTAGGCAATCGGACTGCTTTCAGGAGGTCAGAGATCAGGCCATATTATGTGATTGGCTTTCCAGTGGAGGTCAAGAAGCCCTTGTTTTTCCACAGGGATCCAAAATTATGTACAACCCAGAATGCATATCTGTAGTCGATGTAAATATTCACTGTTCTTCCTTCGGCCAATTTACATGCCTCAATCAAGGCAATCAGCTCTGCTGCTTGCGCTAACAGATGAGAAGGAAGTGATCCCGCTTTGACTACCTCGTGGGTAGTTGCTTCAACATACCAGACACTGGCCTATCTCTTTGCTTCTGAATGCTGACCTATCCACAATAAAACCCCGTATCCAGATTCTAAATTGGTGAATCCTACACGTCTGCTCTCGGGCTTCAAATGTCATTAATTTCAGCGACACAATCATGTGGGTCTCCGCCTCCTTCTGTGGGGAGAGGACAAGCAGCATTAAGGACGTTACATCGCTTTATTGTCACGTTAGGCTTCTCCAATAGCATAGCATTGTATGTGAGCCAACGTGCAGCCGACATGTGTGCTGTGTTTTGCTCAGAAAGCAGTAAGGATACTGCATGTGGGACCAGTCGTTTTAATTCAACAAAGCTCACTATGTCCATGGAAGCTACAACAGCCTTTTCAAATGCAGGCACGACACGGAGGCAATTATGCAATCCTGCCGT
Source organism: Chiloscyllium punctatum (assembly GCF_047496795.1). Classification (NCBI taxonomy): domain Eukaryota; kingdom Metazoa; phylum Chordata; class Chondrichthyes; order Orectolobiformes; family Hemiscylliidae; genus Chiloscyllium; species Chiloscyllium punctatum. The sequence goes on from NC_092767.1 coordinate 17,542,305, forward strand.
TCCGGGATCTATGTTGAGGTGAAAAATAAGCTACTGGCCTCAATTTTCCACACATAATTCTGCATCAGCACAAATATCATGCAGGCACGCTTCTCATCCACTGTTTGTACAAAAGGTTTGTTTGGGTTTGGAATCCCAGTGTCGGTGTAGTTGGGAGTGCCATTTCAATTCAACAAAGGCAATCTAGGCCTCGGGGTCACTGCAACGGACTGTAGCTCTGCAAACCTGAATCAGGAACTATGTCACTTTTAGGCACCTAAAGGTTTGCGTAATGTGGGTTAAACGTACTAAGTAGGATCGCATGACCAAAAAGGATAACAATTGTTTCTTCATGTGAGCTTTGAATTTTGCTGGTTTGCTTGAACTCTGTCTTGACCAATGGCCTTTCCTTGTTCAGATATTAAGGGACCTAAGAACTTCAACTGTTGTTCCACAAGTTGTAGTTTTTCGAGACTAGATGGCAGAGCATCGCAAACCTACCTTTCTCACATTGTTTCTCTGTTGATGCTGCGATTACGCATTCGTTTACGTACTGCAGAAGTGCTGATCCCCCGGATAAAACAAGAGTCTCCAGAATCCTGTGTCGAGCCTCGTTAATTATGGAGGGGACTCACAGTAATCTTGAAAATGTCACGTGAAAGTATACCATTTGCCTTTGAATGGAAAAGTGAACCAGAATTGACTGTTGGCGTGTAACGGTACACAAAACAAGGCATTTGCTAAATCCAAAATAGAGAGCCATTTACATCCGGTGGAATTTGAGCCAATATAATATAGGGGTTGGGAACATTTGGGGTGTGCGGAACAACATCATTCTTGATAAACTGCAGATCATGAACAAACCTCCATTCCCCCGATTCACCTGGAATGTTTGCCTTTTTGAACGAAAAGAATGGGTGTTCTCACCAGTGATTATTCACGGGGGATTATCACTCCAGCGTATAAAAGAGAGGTTTTAACGGCTCTTTTGCTTTGCAAGGACGATACTCAGACTTCGGGGTTATTCTTAAGGATTCGTATGAGCCCCACATCGTGTTTGCCTTTTGCCCTGAAATCAGTTGGGACCCTTCTTAATCTTGGGTCCGAGATATCTACCATAGGTAAACGCCAGACGACACTCCTGCCAGGGATTACCTGGACTGCCCTGTCTGCCTGAGTTACCCAATTTAGTTTCTTCCTATACGTCCTTATAACTGCATTGAAGCAGATACCCACACCGATCCTGAAGATACAATCTTTCATTTTTTGTGCCTGTCGTACCCATGGTCCCAAATTCTGACACCTGTCACTGGATGCCTTCGCCAATGATCCGTGAGAAAAAGAGCCTTCCACATAAAAAAACAGGGTCTATTTACCGTCACAGATACTTTAAAAAGTTTAAAGTGACAGCACATCTTTGATCATTCCAATAAAATTCGCACAATAACAACTGATCTGGTTTAACCAATCTCCTGAACTAAACCTTCTCTTATGATTTGTCAGGACCATCGCGGTGTATGTGTGCTGTGCAGTGCAGCATATCTCCAGCAAGGAAATCTGTGTTAATGGGATTAACATGGCTACTTGCTTCCTGGGTGAGTGAATCGCTCACTGAACCTATCGCGCTCTGACATGCATCAGGGGTCGTGATTCGTATTTTCCAGCCTGCACTGTTAAATCTTCTTTTTGTATTACCTGCAAGCCTGTCGGGCTACTGCACAAATCGGATCCCAGTCTCACTATGAGATCCCGAGACATCAGATTTAAAGTACAGAATTCCGATAACAGAAATGAGAATTGGAATGTTTCCCCATTACTGGTTTCGCACAATAGGGGTGAGGTAAATCTCTCACGTGGCACGACTCCTGATGCGCCCATTAAGTTCAGGAAGCTTCTGTTCATCATTATTTGCGTCGACTCTCTGAACTGCCTTGATTTATGAACTGAATATGTTGCCCTTGCATCTTCCAAAAACGTAAGAATGCACCTTCCACATATAACACAGATGTAAGCATTGACTAACATGCATCATCGTTGTACTGAAAATATAGTTCACGTTTCGCAAACTCAGTGCTCAGTATAGAGGTCGGTCATGTTTCATGCCCAGAACGTTAGTAGTAGAGATGAGCATAAGCGAGTATTCCTTGCCATTCATAAAGCAAAGAGGCTTATCTGTAACTTTGGGGCTGCCCACCTCCACCTCAGCCTTTCTCCATTAGTCACCCTGCTGCCCACCCTCCACGGCCAATTGAGGCTGTCTGGGCGTGCACTGCCTCACTCAGTGGTCCAATGCTCTCCAAACAAAGCACCCGCCAGATTTACCTCTGCCAGCCCTTCTTTTCACGCAGCACCTCCTTCCAACGGCTGGGCGACCATTTGCATTATAGTAAGCTGAGCTTTAAGTGTTTGCTTTAGTTTCGGAAAAACGGAAATCTTTAATTTCTGTTTTTCCTTCTCTTGGACCAGAACGTTTTCAGCATGTAGCGCGTGGAGTTCCATCAAATTTAGGTTTCCCGTGTCCCACGTAATACATTGGCAAGACGCCTCATGTAATGGGCGCCTGATAGATTTTACATATTCCCTTTAAAGTATAATTCGCTTCTTCTTATCAACACTTCAAGGTCAGTGGCCTGAAACATTCGAGTTCCTTCCCAGATATGGCGGTTTTTTTTCTAATTCCCTGGCTGTTGATATGGTAGTTTGCTGGCCTTGTAAGTCTGCTATTAGTTCGGTTTAAATATACATAGATTTTCTTTTTGTCTGCAACGCTTTCCCTCTGCAAAGTCAGGCCCTTACTTTTTTTGTCTCTCTGTCCTTTTATTGGTTTCAAAAGAAATGTTAATTTTCCATTGCAATGGACATCACGTTATTTTCACAGGTCGGTGCAACAGGGAGGGCCGAAGTGCCTGTACTCCACTGTAACGTTCTATGTTGTAAGATGCATTTCCTGCTGGTTTTCGATGTCTCTCCTCACTGTGGAAACTTCCAGACACATCTTCCAGTGATTTGTCTGCACTTCATTCAATCCAGAAAACTGTAGTTCCTGCTGAGAATGTGATCTCTCTACAATGGAGAGAGGAAAACAGAGTCGGTGAAGAAGCTGAGATCACTTAAGTTTTGTCCAGAATCAACAAAAATTACCCCAGTCTTCCAGTGTCCTGTCATTTTAACATTGCATTGTGTACCCAAGCCATCATACCAGTCTCTGGTTTGCTGCAGTTCTTCTTCAAGGCACAGCGCAAGCTGAAAGATCAGGCAACTCATTTTCTACTGAAAGACGATGCAGATTTCAGGACCCAACATCGAGTTCAATCATTTTGGATCCTGTCCGCCCTCTTCCACATTTTTCACCCATTTTTACATCCCATCAGTTCCGAACACGAATCATTGGACTCGAAGCGTTCACTGTCCTTTCTCATCATAGATGGACAAGAAGTGCTGATTTTGTTCAGACATTTTGGCATTTCTTCAAAGAGCATTTCTTTTTCCGATGTAATCGCAAGACCGCAGGAACCGTCTGATTGCAGGAGGAGAAGTTCACAGGAGATGAAAATAATGCCAAGGGCTGGACCATTCCCATTGTGAAGGCAGATGAGCTCAGCTGGGGCTGTGTAACTAAGTCCAGAGAAAGCTGAGTGAGAAACTGATTAACATGCACATATTATGAAGAGGATAGATATGTATGACAGGAATAAGGCTTTTCGGGAAGGAATAATAAACAGCGACATAGATGAAAAGCAGGAGAAAAGCGGTTTAGAGGAGATTTAGGAAGAACGCTTTCACCCATCGAGTGTTGTTCATCTGGAATTTCTTATTTGAACGTGTGGTAATGCTCAGTGTTATGAGGACATTTCAGCAGTATGTAGCCGAACACTTAAAGATCCAGAGCACATGTGGATAAGGACCAGATACTGGAAAGTGACACAAGGTCAGACAGACGTGAGATGGGTGTCCCAAACGAAATCGTTCTGAGGCAAACTTTTGTGGTGAAAACTGGGTGAGGCCGCGACTCTGTGGTGCAATGGAAAGCGCATTGAAATTCTACGCCTTTCTTAAGACTGCCATTCAAAAGTTGTGGATGCAACTCTCATCAGAGTCGAGTTTTAGTTTATGGTTTGAATGGTGTTCAGACCAGACACGGCTGCTCATCTGCAAAACCTATAACATTCATGCAGAAACATAACTGTCTCGAAATGCAACATTTTCCTCACAGCGATGAATAACTTCGAAGTCTATTTATGGTAGAGATCGATAAATATGTGTTAGCCACTTGGCAACACGATGATATGGATACGCTGGAAAAAGACATAAAAGTGCTGTGTGAGCTATGATGGTACAGAATGGCGTGGCGGGGAAGGAGCGATGTTAAGAATGGCCGACTTCTGCTCCTTTCTGCTTGAGTCTTTTCTGGCCCAGCTTTTTAAACAATCACAATGAGAACAATGTGAATCTACACCAAGTAATATTTTCTGTCTCACCTCCACTTCGTTACCCTCCAAGCTGGAATATATAGCTCCTGTTTCAGCTTAAGGTCAGACAGTGGAGGATTCTCACAAATTCTCTGTCAGGCTGAACATCCCTTCATATCGGTTTCCAAGTGGACACATGCAGCAAGCGATTACATGGATGCTGGGGATTGAAGGACAGATTTCCCTCTTGCTGGGCTACAATTCTGCCGAAGGTAATGAAAGTGAAGTTTTGACATTTTGAAACTTACTCTGGATTCTTGCGACTTTCCTAATTAAACTAAAATTCAATTTGCCCTTGCATAACATGATTAATTTTTTTACTATTTATAAAAAACTATGCCACGTGCCCTTGGATGTAGTAATGCAGAAGATTGTTGACGTTGGGTACAGTGTGGGTCATTGTGCCGTATGAACATTCCAAAGGATGCTGGTGAAGTACCAGTGAATCGAATTCTCTGACGAATTGAGACCGATAGAAGGAAAATCCCAGGACAGAAGCGACATAACAGTGCCTGTGATCAATGCAGGAAGCCACGGTAAATGAACACAGAATTCAATTCTGCCTATTTTCACCACATTTTACTATTCATTTTCCTGAACCTGATGCTCCATAATCGATGATCCATCATCAGTATAACCTCCTCTGCGCTGGGTTTCATTTCAGATCTTCAGCAAAAAAGGAGTAATTGGTTTGAGGGGCCCAATGGTAAGATCAGTAGCCATTGGTCATCAGTACACGGCAGCTCCAGTGGTGCAATTCGTCAGTTTGATGTAATTGCACGACAGACTGGAAGTGTGTAAGGTGCCAAAGTTGCACAATCGGATCTCGCCAGGTGTTGGTTTTACTGATATTGACCAGAGATGATTGCAACTTCAAGCTGTAGAACAGTTCAAACACCGAATATTACAGCGCAATAAAGTTCATTTTGGCCCTAACGTTGCATCGACCTGTGATACCAATCTGACTAGTATTTTACCATCATAATCCGCAAGTTTACACAATGACCATTTCATTGCCCTGAAAGTTGTTGAGTCTACGAGTGTTGAAGGCAAGGCGTTCAGCACCCTTACTACTCACTGATAAAGGAACCTACCTCGGGATCTATCACCCTCAATTTACAGCGATGTGCCCTTGTGCCAAAATTACCATTTGAAGAAAAATGCCTTCACTTTCCAACTTATGGCAACCTCTGATCATCTTCTATGTCTCTCTAAATTCACCCCTCAAACTTCTTGTCGCTATCAAAAACTGCCTCAAGTCCCTCAACCTTTCCTCGTAAGACCATCTCTGCATAGAAGGCAACATCCTACAAAATGTCCTCTGCACCCTTTCCAATGCTTTCACATCCATCTTATAATGTGGTGACCAGAAATGCAAGCAACTCTACGAGTGCGGCCACACCAGTCAATTTCTGGAGCTGCAAAGTGATCATTTCACTCTGAAACTGAATCACTCTCCCAAGAAAAACTAACGCACCGTACTCCTTGCAAACAAACCTGTCAACGTGGGTGGTAACGTTCCGAATTTTATTTCCATGGGCACCGAGATCGCTCTGCACATCTACACTTCCAAGAACATAACAATTAGCCAGGAACTCTTTATTCTTGTTGCTCCTTCCGAAGTAAATTATCTCACACTTTTCAACATTAAAATCCATTTGCCACTTCTGAGGTCAGCTCGGCAGATTATCCATGTCCCTCTGAAACCTTCAGCAGATATTGGCACTATTGACAACATCGTCAATCTTAATGTCATCTGCAAACTTATGAATCCATCATTCCATGCCCTAATCCAGGTCATTTATAAAAATAACAAACAACAGCGGACACAAAAAGGAACCTTGTAGTACACCATCAGTTACTGAATTCCAGGATTATCATTTCCTATGAACTGCCACACTCTGTCTTCTTTCAGCGAGCCAATTTCTGATCCAAACTGCTAAACCGTCCTCAATCCCATGACTCTGTATTTCATGCAACAGCCGACAGTGCCTTACTAAAAACCATATCCACCACATCACCCACTTTTCAAATCATCCACCTGTTTGCTCACCTTCTCAAAGACCTCAATAAGGTTTGTGAGACCCAACCTGCTATTCATAAAATCGTACTCACTATCCCGAATCAACTTCTTCCTTTTCGATGATCATAAATCCTATCTCTCATAATCTGTTCCAAAAGGTTAGCTGCAAGAATGCTAAGGATCACTGTTCTATAATTACCAGCATTGTCTCTACTCCACTTCGTGAAGAAGGGGACAATATTTGCTAAACTCGGGTCTTCTAGCACAAATGACATAAACACTGACGAAATAAAGCTTATAGTCAAAAGTTCTGCAATCTCCTCCCACGATTCGCAAAGAATCCTCGGATACATCCCATCAAGTCCAGGGGACAAACCTATTTTTGACTTTCATGAATTGCTAACAACTCCTCTTTATAAATGTCAATTTCGTTTATTCTAATAGGTTGCATCGCAATACTCTCTTCGACATTGTCTTTTTCGTTTTTGATATGATTAAAAAAAATACATTCAGCGTCTCTGCTATCCTTGAACTCCGCTGACAACTTTGTACTTCTGTACTTGACAGCCCATAATCATATGCTAGACATTCTTTAATTCTTGAACTATCAATTGAAAGCTTCAGTATTGTTCCTGCCAGATAAAGACCTCTCCTGCCTCCTTTTCGCTCGAAGTAGCTCTCTCTTTAGGTCCTTCCTGGTTAACTTGTAATTCCCAAGCATGCTATCTCAGCCTTCATATCTCATGTTTACATACGCCTCTTTCTCCTTCTTCTCAAGAGATTCAACTTCTTCAGTAAACCCAGCTCCCTGTGTCGACCTCATATTTCCTGCATGTCGCATACATACTTACCAAGGACATGCAGTAGCTTTTCCCTGAACAAGCTCCATATTTCAGGTGTGCACAACCCTTGAAGTTACTTTCCACATGCGGTGCATCTTAACTCGTGTCTAATCGCATCATAATGGCCTTTCTCCCCGCGATACCTCATGCTCTGCAATAAAACCTATGCCTATCCATCACCAAATAAACAGAACCGAATTGTGGTCACTATCAATAAAGTGCTCACTTACCTCCAAAGAGAACAGCTTTCTGATTTCATTCCACATAAGCAAATCCAATGTAGCTTTCCGTCTTGTTGGCCTGTCTACATGCTGCGTCAGGAAACTCTCCTGCACACATTGGACAAAAACTGACCGATCCGAGGTGCTGAACCGATAACATTTCCAATCAATATTTGGAAAGTTAAAGCTACCCATAACAACTACCCTGTCACTTTTGTTCCTATCCAGAATCATGTTTGCAATTTTTTCCTCCATAAATCTAGAACATTTTTGTGGTGATCTCTCCATTACTGATTCTAATCTCAGTACATTCTACCTCAGCAGATTCTGTCGCGTCCTCACCAATATCCTTTTTGCTACCATATTACTGTCCTTGACGAATAATGCCACATCTCCCCCTCTGAAACGACCCTCCTGTTCTGACTGAAAAATCGAAACTGAGGTACCAGGAACAACCATTCTCTTCAGTCCTCCGTTCATGTCTCTGAAATGGCCACAACATCGAAGTCCCAGGTAACAACCCACGACACCTACCTTATCCCAGATGCTTCTGGCGTTGAAGCAAACACACTTCAACCCACCTTCATCCTTGCCAGTACACTCTTGTAAACCTGAAACGCTGTTTCTGACTAAACCACTCAGAACCACCTGCAAAGTGGAGGTACAATTCAGCTTCCCACTCCACGGCTGAATTCATTCAAACTCTCATGAAGAGCTTTGGCAAATTATCCCCTCAGGGTATTGGTACTCTTCTAGTTCAGGTGAAGACCATCCTATTTGTAAAGGTTCATCGACTCCAGTATTAGCCCCAACTATCCAGGTATTGGAATCTCTCCCTCCCGCACCATCCTTCCAACAACATTTTGAAATGCTCTCTCCCTACACTTCACCTCACTACGACGTAGAATGGGCAACAAATCAGAGAGAATAACTCTGTTTGTTCTAGATTTAAGATGTCACCCTCGATCCCTGAAATTCTGCCATACATTCACATCACTTTTATTACCGATGTTGGTGCATATGTGGACAATGACTTGGGGTTGCCCACCCTCTCCCTTAAGGATCCTGAAAACACGATGTGAGATATCACAAACCCTGGGAGCTGGGAGACAATACACCAATCATGAGACTGCCCGATATCCACAGAATCTCAATCTGTTCCCATCGATATGGAGTCCCATTAACAAATGCTCTCCTCCTCTCTCTCCCACCCTTCTGACAAAAAGGGCAACTCTGTGCCAAACACCTATACCCAATGGCTTTCCCCTCGGAAGTCATCCCACCCAAAAATAATAAATATGGTATGCATGTTACCGAGGGGCACGGCCACAGCACATGCCTGCACTGTCTGCCCGTTAGCGTTTCGTCTCCCGACTGTATCCCATCTATTTCTTATACCCGAAGTGTTACTGCCTCCCTATAACTTCGCTCAATTCCACTCAGACTCCAAATGATCTGACATCAAGCTACAGTTCCCGAACGCAGTTGCCGAGGAGAAGGAGTTGGGTCTATTTTCCGCAAATGTGGATATCTGGGACATTATTGAAGACCCTTACCTCTCACATTCCACAGAAAGAAATTTCAAATGTCGGGCAATCCATTCTTAATGTTGTCCCCATAGACACACTCATATATATACGAACATATATACATGTATATAAAAATGTGTGTGCACTTGCATGTATGCGTGTGTACATATATATTTAATAGTTGCAAAAGGAAGTTGATTGAAACGGCATTTGTTGTTTTAAAAAATGATTTTGTGGAGTGTTCTGTCCTTGGGAAATACCTCAGTTACTTACAACCAGCAGAAATATTCCCTGAGTGAATATCCATCTCTCAATAGAGATACAGAGGTGATGTTTGAAGATGTTGACGTTTCTAATATCGCTGATCCTGTGCTGTGTTAAATTCTGGAAAGGACGTTTGTTTGGTTCATGTTACTTATTGTGTTGCAACCTCGCACAGGCCATTAAAACAATCCAAAAAATATTAGATTTATCTCATTGGACAAAGTTGTCGGCAAAACTGGAACCAAAATGTTAATGATGTTTGAAGTACTGCTTTAAAGATTATAGGATTCAAACAGGAACATTTTTCGAGTCTTGTCACTGGAAATCTTGGGGGAGATGGCTGAGCAGCAAATGGTCTCACTCCCTTCTCTGTGATTTCAGCCAAATGTCCAAGGCAATCGATGAAAAAAAATGGTGCATTCCACCGACAGGTAAGTTCCCACTCACTGTAGTATAATTTCGCTTTGATTGTCGCAATTGTATAAAGGGTTAGGTGAGTGGGGAGCTCGGGATTCTGATGGTAAGCTGAGACATTGCGATAATTAATCCCACACTGTCGGCATCACTTTATATCATAAACCAATTATGCAGTGGACTGAGCTTACCGACTTCCCTTTAATGATGAGCTAACAGAAACACCTCAGTTCTTTTACAATTTATGACAGTTCACGTAGAAAAAGCTGCTAAACCTTTCTTCACAACCAGCACTTTCTACACTTAGTCGTACTCAGTTGGAGGTGATATGTGGTATATTTCCAATTAACGTTAACCAATTAGAAATTGTGCACCTAACACTGACCCGACCCAGCCGACCAGACTCCATGTCTTGGTGAAATTCACTCATTATGTTTCTGCACGCACTTTTACAAATACTTTAGAATCAGCTTCTGACACATTTTTCCTGAAAAATAATCATTTTCGATTTCAATTACTGTAGAATGAAAAAAAAGTGCTCCAAACTTTTCCTTATCATTCATCGCTGGTTTTGAAGTTCGAAAGTCTAGTTATAGATCCATCTGAATGAAGGATTTTCCCTCCTGTTTACCCTCAGCAAATTCATATCATCAGGGAAACTTCCATATGGACGCAACTCAGTTTTACCTGGTTTCACGCCACATGATCTATTCATCTGTTCCACCATCCCACGAAACCCCGCCTTGTCTTTTCTAATGGCGTTATGCCCCAGTACTTCGTTGGCTTCCTTTCCATTTTTTTTGTTTCTCAGTAGACGCTGTCCATTCTTCCTGACGTCTTTTGATTCCAGTCATCAGCATCCATGTCTTTTATCATCTCTTTTATATCCCAGGGAAGTCCATCTTGAGAAAGAATGCTGTTCCGATGCAACACATGAAAACCCGCTCGAATGGTGTATACTGTCATTACCAGTATAGGGAAGATGGGAGCTTGTTCAGTCACAGGTGAATCGGTTGGTTGTCACACAATGGATCAACCACTGACTGGGAAATGACTGTTTTTCTTCACTTTTCTCCCCTCTCTGAACATGTATTAAAACAACACAGTAAGGTATCATAGAATGCCGACAGTTAAGAAACTGGCCATTTGATGCAACAAATTCACACCGATCTTCCAGGGATTAACCCCCACAGAACAATTCCTTACGCTATTACTCTTCATTTGTTCCTGAATAAGGCACCTTACTGACAGTCGACCCATTTGGATTCATGCCATGTCTCAGGCTCTGTGAAGCAGCAGTGCTAACCAGTGAGCCACCTTGCGGCCCTGCAGCAATATTTCAAGGCACATGCGGAAGCGTGTAAAATGCGTTTCCTGTCAAAGATGCTCCGCTTTTGTTGTTGTCCTTATCAGGAACAATCATCCTGATTCCCTGACCAGGCAATGAAACCAAACCACAGCGGTGATAGTGCTGAATTGTAACCACGAGCTGACATTTCGGACGGCAGGTGCAATTGCATCTTCTCTTAACAGCAATTTTTTTTTTCCTGCGATGAGACGTTTCTTCCAAAATACTATTCGTGACACCGAGCTTTTACAGCACAGAATAATGCATTATGTCAATGCCAGTCCATCAAACATCCATCCATTCTCATTTCCAGCTTCCAGCAGCCCGCAGCCTGACTTTTGAAGTGTTCATCTTAAAGACACATTCCCTGCAAAGGTTTAATCTCAAATGAAGAAGCGAAAGAGACTGAAGTCAGATACCCTTAAATTTGATCATGAGCTGCGGGTGAACTGAACCACATTTTCAACCAAAGAGGGAAATATACAGATACATCTTGTAAGAATGACAAAGGCCTTAGGAGAGGCCAACATTCAGAAAATGAGGAATTGAACTGTTTGCCTCTTCTTTCTTCACTTCGGGCTTTAAAACCCGATTCTGTTTGCATAAACAAATGGGGTAAACAGGCAGGCGACTGTCCTTCGAGGACTGGCACAATCGTGAATAATTGGGAAATGCTCATCGTTGAATTCTTCACCTGTTGAGGTAGCCTGGCTAGCCGTGCTCTTCCAGCCCCCTACCTGTTTCATTTGGATTCCAGCAGATTCCTGCCTCTACATAAGGAATGGAAGCATTCAGCCGCTTCGCTGTATATTTTCCTCCCTCCACTATTTCACCGTTACTTTGCTGTTTCGACTGTATCACGTTGTTCTTCCGGCTAAACAAGAGTATTCTTGGCATCAGACACTTGTCGTCCTTATGTTCCTCGAAGTAGAAACACAGAGGGGGATTTCGAAAGTCAAGCAGATGAGGCCTGGTCCGTGGGGAAAATCACTTCACGATGTTCCCTCAGAAATAATTCCAAGCAGCACGGAAAATGCATCCGTGAATGTTTGTTGCAACAGTTGGAAACAAATTCAGCAAGGCCCAAGCGAGAGTCGAATACACGACCAATGGTTGATCAGACCTCTGAGCTATGGAGCCACCGGCAAGGAAAGTGTTTTTTCTGACGAACAGAAATTGGTGAAATCTAGCACAGCAAATTCCGTCGTCCGAGGTTCGTGATGCAAGCTTCGTTTTCTGTTTTAACACACAACTTGAAACCCATTTCTTTGATCACTTGTTTGATATAACACTTTGTCAGCTTCCCAATATCTCATAATGTGACTGGGCACAAAATTTGTTTAAACTCCCTCCAGAGGAACAGCTTTGAAGTTTCCATTATGTGAAAGGCACGATGTAGTTTTGATAGCAATTAATTGCCCTTAATTTCAACAAAGATTACAGTTTTTCTTCTTCCATTGTTGACTAATTCGTTCCTATAGCATTGTGCGGTTTACGTCGTGAAGAGATTTCACAATTTATGACCTTGGTTGTTGAAGTTGAGGCACCAAACGTGGAACAGTTCAAATCGAACATACTCCGGAGATTGGAATTCCAGGCTATGCAGGTGTCTGAGAGTGCGTTTTAAAACAAAATCTTGGGTGCCGTGTTCACTGGCTGGGTTGGCATTTATTGAACAACACTAATTGCTCTTGAGTGGGCTGGAGGACATGACAGTGATAGACAGAGCGAAGACAGTCAAGAGATTTGCAGAAGTGATAAAAACGTTTGTGTTTAGCTGCACGGTAATGGGTGAACAGCCCTTGTTGTTAATACTCCCACGCGCAGCAGAGTTGTTGAAAGATCACAGGACTACATCTTTGGATGAATAGCCCGCAATCCTTGCCCTTCCAGCATGTGGGAGCCCGTGTGGAAAGATAAAGCTGCGAAGGCAGCAGTGCAAGTTGGGAAAATGTGCAGTGGTAAAAATATCATTCAGGTAAGGAACAATGAAACACTGCACAGAACGCAAGTACACCCTTGAATAGAGGCAGAGGGAGTTAGGCTAGAACAGAGGGGGAATTTGAGAGGATGGATGGAAGTGTGTTACCACCGTTTAATCCAAATGAATGGATGAGAGTTTGAGCTGCAGAAGAGCGGAGACGTGGAAGAGTTAATGATGTTAATGAGGTGTAAGTAGGCTGACAAGGTGACGATGGCGATATGTGGTTGAAAGCACAAAACACGGTGAAGGATGTCACTATGGTTATGGTGTGACTCGTTCAGACTCAGACAGTTGGGAGGGAGAAGATGGAGTCAGTGACGAGGCATTTTCTCCTCGCACATGGTCAATGATGCTTTCCAGCTCATCTCATCCATTTGCCGCAACTCCACTCTCAAAACCCATCCCTCCAACAAGGACAGAGCTAAATGAACCCCACCAGCTAAGATGTGTTTCCCTCCCTACCGCTATCCGCTTTCGATAAAGTTCATTCCCTCTATGACTCCCTTGTCAAGTGTACGCCCCTCACCAAACCACCCTCCCTCCCGCCCCATTCTCATTCCAACACGGGATTTGCAAAACCTCCACCCACACCTCCACTTTGTCGCAGGCCCGAAAGGAGCCTTCCACATCCATTAGAGTTTTACCTGCACTTCCACACATGTCATTGAATTGCTCCTGATGCAGTCTACCTATATTGTGGAAACAGGATACCTAATAACAGTTCACTTCAGAAAACACCCCCGGACACCATTAACAAACAACATCACTGACCCGTGGCCGAAAACTTCAACTCTCCCTCCCAATCACCCAAGTTCATGCAGGTCCTGGGCTTCCATCGCTCTCATGAACAGTCCTATGTATCAATCTTCCTTCCCACCTATCCGCTCCGCACTGCTCTGCGACCAATCACCACTACACCCACCTCCATCCACCTATCACACTCTCAGCTACCTTGACCCAGCCCCATCCACTCCAATCTGTCTCTCTACCCCCTCGATATACAAGCATATTTCCTGATGATGGCTCTTGCCCGAAACGTCGATTCTTCTACTCCTTGAATGCTGCCTGCCCTGCTGTGCTTTTCCAGCAGCTCACTTTCGACTCAGGAGCGAGCAAGTGGATTTTGATTTAGGAATTGAAGACAGAGGCCTCAGCTTTGCCATGATGCAATTCTAAGAAATGTCTGCTCCAACAGAGCTGCATGTCAGACAAGGCAGGACAGCGTTTGACCTGGAAGGAACAGGGAGGTGACCGTGTTTATATCCACCTGCAGATCTATTTGTTCTCTGTGGTGGATGCTGTGTGTATGAAAGATTCTGACAAAATTCTGGTCACATTCTAAGTGTCGAAAATCCATCACCCTCAGACCATATCTTAGAAAGTATCCAGAGTCTTGTGAAAGTTGGTTTCCCACTCTTATTTTTGGATAACATCAATTTTGCAGGATATGAGAAGGGGAAGATTTACAAACCAATCTCTCCGCCATGATCTGATAAAGTCGCACATTTCATCATAAGTAGAACTTGATCAGAAAGAGAACGTGAAAGTTAAAAAAAAAACCCTCCGGTTACAGTGAGAGAGAAATCGTTCTCTTATTGTGTGTGTGGACAATGGTTCTACCCATCATCAGAGCTCACAAACCACAAATGCAGTCATACTAAGGAAAGTCTATGGAAATGTGCTTATTCATTTCCTTGTCTAAGCTGAATTCCCACGGAGGCAAAGATTCCAGGAAGAAGCGATTCACCTGCTAAGAGCGTGGAAAGGGATTCATTCTGTCTCTGACCTGCTGCAGCACCTGCTCGTTCAAAATGAGGAGAAACCATTTCAAAGTCTGGACTGCCGAAAATGCTTTAAAACGTCCAGCATAACGCTCATACTAATTAGAAACCTTTCATCTCGCCAGACTTTGGAAAATGCTATCAAACCCCTGTGAGAAATATGCTCACATGAATGAGAGACCTTTTAAGAATTCTGGAGACGTGCCGTCTGATCTACGTGCTAACCCGGGAGGAGAGACATCTTCGTTTCCAAATCGATGGGACCTGCTGTGAAAGTCCGAGTGACCGGATGGCTCATCACCTTTCTCACAGTATTAACGTGTTTTTCTAAATGCCCTGACTGCAGGAAGTGCTGCATAAGTTCCTGGAGACGAACATGTCATCAACGTGTTTCCACTGTGGAAAGAAATTATTCTCTCTAAAAGTTCCAGGTGGCAGTTTATCATTGTCGTCTTCACATTGAAGAGAGACCTATCAAATGTATAGTCCGTGGGATGTGCTTCACAGTCTCTGTAGAACTGATGTCCCTTCGACATTTTCACAATGTGGGAGACGTTTCAAGTGTAGTTATTCTAGGAATAGGTTGAAGCGTTCATCTGAACTCTCAGTACACCAGCAAGTTTGCAATGGGCAGAAAACATTTAATTGCTCCATGTGAGAAACACAATTAGCGCACTCATCGACCCTGCTGAGACCAAAGAGGGATCCCGCTAAGGGAAAGCATTCACTCACTCATCGACCCCACTCAACAGCGATTTAACATTGTTGTTCATCATATTCAGATCTGTAAGCAAAGTTTTGATATTCTGGATAAAAATCAAATAAATCAGCTTTGTATTAAATTCATTGTCAAATGTCATTGGAAGGATGGGTTTACCGAGTACTTGAAGCATCAGCACAGGTTCTCAAGGGGAAGTAATTTCTGAAAAATATATTAGACATCTGTGAGGAGATAATGAGCAAGTAAGACTAAGTCGACCCTGTAGAGGTGACCAGCTGGAATTCCAAAAGACTTTTGGCGAGGTGCAATATAACAAACTGCTCAATAATGGGAAACTTCTACTTTAGACGACGGTGTGTTTGAAGTTTCCACATCCTCTCCGTTTCTGCCTGGATTTCCTCCCCAGACAAAAGATGTGTCGGTGACCTTCTTTGGCCATGGGGAATGCAGATTTACAGGAATTGGATAGAGTTGTGAATTTGGGTGTGATGCCCGTTGCAGGATTAAAGGAATCTTCCTGGGCGGAATGGCCTGTTTCCACATTGCAGGTATTTTATTAGGACAAGGTTCATCGCAGGGATTAAGGCTTTTGTCATATGAATTTCTTTATTTCAAAAGAGGTCATAATTTCCATATAAACATATGATTTCAATTGAATCTGTTGAATGATATAAGGAGGGGATGGACATTCTTAAAGAGTACATCCTAAAGGTCAAGCGAGAATGTCAGATCACCTTAGCACGTAAAGTTAAGGATATAATCGAAAGAGATTCCACAAGTACATTAAGAACTAGAGACGAAATAGGACCACTTTAAGTTCAAAGAGCTCACTTTTGTTTTTAACCTCAGCAGATGGAGAGATATATAATGTTCACTTCGTGGAGAACGAAATGAAACCTACAACTAAATATTGATGTTTATAAAGTCGTTTCCATTGTAAAGGGCAAGTGCTGGAGGACTTGGAAAATATGAAGAAGGATATTTCTCTGGGATTTGATCTCATGTATCCCAGAACTTTGTGGCATGTTAGGGAATGAAACTGTTGGGCCTTTCGTAGAAATAATTGTGTAAGCTATTACTATGAGTGAGGCGATGAAGAAATGGGAGTTGCTAATTTTGTGCTTTTGTTAAGAAAGGGTTACATGGAGAATCCTGGGAACGATAGACCTGTGTTTCTGACGGTGGTCTTATGTAAGTTGTTGGATGCAATTATAAACGATTGGATTTAAATAAATCTGGAGATACAAGGAATAAATAGGAATAACCAGAATGTTTTTGTGCGAGGGAAGTTGTATCTCACAAACATGACTGAGTTTTCAAGGGCATAACTAATATGATTGATCCGGACAAAGTGGTAGATATTGCTCACTTGAACTTTTATAAAACCTTTTTCAAGGTTCCACATGTTTGCCTGATTCAAAAAGTGAGATCGCAGAGAGTTCGGTGAGATTTCCAATTCGATATGAAATTAGATTAACAGCAGGAGGCTGGGAATAGCCGTGGAAAGTAGCTTTCAGACTGGAGGACTATTACCGATGGTGTCCCACAAGGATCGATGCTTAGCCCACATTCATTTTTTAAAATTTAAATAAATGATTTAGGTGAGAAGATAAAAAGCATGGTAAGTAATTTGCAAAATTTGTCGGAAAAGGAACAATAAAAAGGTGATGTAAGATTGTGAAGAGATTTTCTCGTCAGGTCAATTCTTCTCTCTGTCCTCGAGTTTTTAAAGCGTGGGGGAGTGCGGTTGGGGCGGGACAGTGAAGGGCCATCAGTCCATCGTCCAGACCAGGTTATCAGACGTCCATCTATTCTCGTCCCAGTTTGCAGCATTTGCCCCATATCTTTGAGTGTTCTGACTTTCCAGGGAAAATGTCAATGAGATTCGCTCTGTGAGCTTAAATGACACAACAATGGTACTGACGGTTGACTGGGTTGCAACACCTTTGAGGAACGTATTGTCATGTTCAAACACAGAGGCAGACACGCCAGCACATTCCAAGACGTTGACAAAGTCTTCATCATTATACCCAATCCATGCGCTTTACGTCCACAAGTTTCTCTGGTGAAAGGTGGTTTTAAGTGGAATACAAGCCATTTCTCCAAAAAATGTGAACCGTTGCTGTGAGCTGCGATATGAAGAGATTACTGAGCTGAAATTGTCCCACACGCTTCGCATGTGCAACTTTCAGTAACACAAATCCCAACAAATCAAGGCATCTTGCTCCTGGGATCTGACAGGATAGCGCCCAGCAAACATTCCTCACTAAAACTACTGACACACGGCAAACTCTAGACGTCTCGTCTCGTCTAGTTCTGTTTCTGTCCCTGTCACGCCTCCAGATTCCTCTTCATGTCTAGTCCCGAGATCAATGAGCTCTTTGATACAAATACAGACACATTGTGAAAGTGATCTTTATTTCAAATGCGGAATCAGGGAATGTAAGCTGCGAGGGCTTGCTCACGGCAGGGCAATAAGGCACCACGGGTTCATGTCCTGATTATCGTATAGACTGATTCCACCAATGGGCACCGTACCAGTTATTACCAATTAAAATCTTTCAATGATTAGGCTGATTGAAAGAAAGTAGCTTCGACTCCTTCCTCGTTGAGGGGCATTTTGCAAACAATGTCCTGTTCCTTCACAAACTGAGTTTTTCTCAGCTGGCCATGGATGCGTCGAGCACGGAAAATGCCCTTTGGCCCACTAAGTCTGCACATTCCAATACAATCCCCTGAACTGTTCTTACCTCATTTGGCAGCACTTTGCTCAAAGACTCAAACGAATTCAGCACTGTAAGTGTTCGACTATATGGGTCTTTCATGCTTTGGAGGTTTCTGCCTTTTCAATCATGACAGGTGGTTGGATTGCTGTTTCCCAAGCTTCCTTATCTGGGTTATATGCATTTTACTTCATCCTGCGATTTGAATTTCAAACAAAAAAGCAGAGAACAAACACACTTCTAGTTCACTCTCGACTCTCAATTACAGTCAGCAAAATTCTTAACTGCGTGAGGAACTCAGAGTGGAATTAACGCCCATCGCCTCAATCACCTGGCCACACCTGCAGAAGTACGGGACTAAACTGGTTTCAAGTTCTCCCTCCCTGTGGAGCTGAGGGACAGGCAATCATTGTTAGGTTTGTTTGAATTGAATCACCACAGCTTCGACAGGGTAAAGTGTCAAGATATGGTTGGTCTGTGTAATCAATCTCAATATTTCAAATTATCATTCATTGAGAAGCAAAGACAGAGATTGCAAGATAAACTAAGCATGTCTGGCAGCATCTGGAGATAGAGAAACAGAGACAACGATTCAGAGCTTCTTCAGGAGTTTCTCAGAACTCTGTTTTTCTCACAGGGTCTTCCATTCCTGCCGAGTTCCTTGAGCAGTTTTTGTTTTTGTCAGAGATTTCCAGCATCCACAACACTTTACTAGCCATTAAACAATTAAGAAACACATTTGTCGTTCCTCACTGGATAGGTTTTCCGATTGGGAGCATATTCCCGAACATACTAAAGGATTCGAATGTATATTTGGTGATTGTTACCACAATTCTGTGACTTTCACCTTGGTTATGGAGAGAGATAGGTGCGCACAACAAGGTAGATTTTACAATTGGGGGAAGGGAAATTACGATGCTGTAAGACAGGATTTGAGGAGCATACGTTGGGAGCATAGGCTGTCAGGGAAGGATGTGGTGGAAATGTGGAACTTTTTCAAAGAGCAGATACGACGTGTCCATGATATGTCTGTACCGATCAGGCAGGAAAGAAATGGTCGTGTGAGGGAGCCTTGGTTGACGAGGGAGTTTGAATGTCTAGTAAAGAGGAAGAAGGAGGCTGACATAAGGTTGAGGAAACAGGGTTCAGACAGAGCAGTGGACGGATACAGGATAGCCAGAAGGGACCTGAAGAAATGGATTAGGAGAGCTAAGAGAGGGCATGAAAAATCCTTGGCGGATAGGATCAAGGATAACCCCAAGGCATTTTATGCGTATGTGTAAACCTGAGAATGACGAGAACGAGGGTAGGTCCGATCAAGGACAGTAGTGGGAGGCTGTGTATTGAGTCGGAAGAGATAGGAGAGGTCTTGAACAAGTACTTCTCTTCAGTATTTACGAACTAGAGGGACCGTATTGTTGAAGAGGAGAGTGTGAAACGGACTGTTAAGCTAGAAGAGATACCTGTTAGGAAGGAAGATGTGTTGGACATTTTGAACAACTTGAGGATAGACAAGTCCCCCGGGCCTGACGGGATATATCCTTGGATTATATGGGAAGCAAGAGAAGAAATTGCAGTACCGTTGGCAATGATCTTCTCGTCTTCACTGGCAACGGGGGTGGTCGCAGGGGACTGGAGAGTAGCGAATGTTGTGCCCCTGTTCAAAAAAGGGAATAGGGATAACCCCGGGAATTACAGGCCAGTTAGTCTTACTTCTGTGGTCGGCAAAGTAATGGAAATGGTACTGAAGGATAGGATTTACGAGTATCTGGAAAGACACTGCTTGATTAGGGACAGCCAGCACGGATTTGTGAAGGGTAGGTCTTGCCTTACAAGTCTTATTGAATTCTTCGAGGAGGTGACCAAGCATGTGGGTGAGGGTAGAGCAGTGGATGTAGTGTACATGGATTTTAGTAAGGCATTTGATAAGGTTCCCCATGGTAGGCTTATGCGGAAAGTTAGGAGGCATGGGATAGAGGGAAATTTGGCCAATTGGATAGAAAACTGGCTAACCGGTCAAAGGCAGAGTGTGGTGGTAGATGGTAAATATTCAGCCTGGAGCCCAGTTACAAGTGGAGTTCCGCAGGGATCAGTTCTGGGTCCTCTGCTGTTTGTAATTTTTATTAATGACTTAGATGAGGGAGTCGAAGGGTGGGTCAGTAAATTTGCAGATGATACGAAGATAGGTGGAGTTGTGGACAGTGAGGAGGGCTGTTGTTGGCTGCAGAGGGACTTAGATATGATGCAGAGCTGGACTGAGGAGTGGCAGATGGAGTTCAACCCTGCCAAGTGTGAGGTTGTCCATTTCGGAAGAACAAATAAGAATGCGGAATAGAGGGTTAATGGTAGGCTTCTTGGTCAAGTGGAGGAACAGAGGGATCTTGGGGTCTATGTACATAGATCTTTGAAAGTTGCCACTCAGGTGGATAGAGTTTGTAAGAAGGCCTATGGAGTATTATCGTTCATTAGCAGAGGGATTGAATTCAAGAGTCGTGAAGTGATGTTGCAGCTGTACAGGACTTTGGTTAGGCCACGTTTGGAGTACTGTGTGCAGTTCTGGTCGCCTCACTTTAGGAAAGATGTGGAAGCTTTGGAGAGGGTGCAGGGAAGATTTACCAGGATGTTGCCTGGAATGGAGAGTAGGTCGTACGAGGATAGGTTGAGAGTTCTCGGCCTTTTCTCGTTGGAACGGCGAAGGATGAGGGGTGACTTGATAGAGGTTTATAAGATGATCAGAGGAATAGATAGAGTAGACAGTCAGAAACTTTTTCCCCGGGTACAACAGAGTGTTACAAGGGGACATAAATTAAAGGTGAAGGGTGGAAGGTATAGGGGAGATGTCAGGGGTGGGTTCTTTACCCAGAGAGTGGTGGGGGCATGGAATGCGCTGCCTGTGGGAGTGGTAGAGTCAGAATCATTGGCGACCTTTAAGCGTCATTTGGATAGGTACATGGATGGGTGCTTAATCTAGTTTAGAAGTTCGGCACAACATCGTGGGCCGAAGGGCCTGTTCTGTGCTGTATTGTTCTATGTTCTATGTTCTATTTTCTATGTTCTATAAGAACAGCGACCGCTCCATGCGTGGCAACACCCTATCGGTTTACAGCCGAACGAGAGAATTAATTACTCCACAGAGACTGGAGAGTTCCTTGTCGCAAGCCCCTTGCAGGATCTCATAAAGAAGACTGTTAGCGAATTCAAGAATTCGCCTGCCTTTCGTAGAATGACAATTGCCCTCGATTGGTTTCACGTTTCCAAAATGAATCCTGGGGCATTCGTCGTGGAAAATGGGAACAGTCGGATCCCACGCCTTGCCGACACAGTCATGTCACCGGGAACCAGCTCTCCTAAAACCGGGACCTACTCCCTTCGTGCCTCATGACGAACATATTCCTGACCACGGTAAAACCCCGGAACTGTGCAGCTGAAGAAAAAAGTATGGTGTGATTGTCGCTCCCTTCCTGGGTCGTGGGAGAACAGCACCTGTGAGTCAAGAGTCGAACGCAGTGACTAACATCGCCACATAGACTGATGAGCCAACGGCGTCAATGATCTCCGAATGCAAGCTTTAGTCTGCTCCTCCCCCATGGAAAATACTCCTTAATTAGCTTTACCTTTCGAAAATAAATCTTTGGAAATTCATTCTGAAGACATGGGAATAGTCTGCTCCCAACCTCTAAAGACATAACCATAACTCCAGGAACCAGTTCTCCTCCAACGGGGACCGTGACTCTTCCAGCCTTTCAGTGTCTTGTCTGTGACCGTGTTTTCTCATTGTCCCGGAGCTGAAATGAGATTTGACGTCCTGACGTGCAGGAACGAGAATCTTTTCAATGTCACAGATCAGTTCATGTCTGGAGAGCATCAGAGTCAAAGCACTGGCCTCTGCAAGCACGGAAAGATTGTTAACGTGTCTCTGCACAGTCGAAGAGTTCATCTTTCATTCGCCTCTGGATCCGCTTCCCAAGGAATATATAAAGATTCAAAAAACTCGAGACTAGGATTTCTGCTTTGCTTCTGGACAGTTTCCCTACCTGCCAATTGGCAAAGTTTTCCAAGAATCTCTTCACAACCCTCTGCTTTGCACTATGTCCAGAGATAAATGAATCTCACTTTGTGGAGAGATTCCCAACTCTGGGAATGTTTTGTTTGGAGCAAAGAAGTTTAATGGGAGATTTCTTGGGAATGTTTACAATGATGTGGGCGGAAGTGGTGTGGATGGGCCGTTGATGGTCAGGTGTAACTCCTTCCCCTGACCAGGGTAACTGACCAAAGGACGAGGAGTGAAGACGTTTAAGGGAAAACACAACTTGTATCAAATAAACTCAGTGAAACCTACATATACACCTTGTGTTTGTTATTATCTGTGGATAGAGGAACAGAGCTAATGTTTTGAGTCAGATCCGTTTCTCGTTCAGAACACTAGTGACCTGAATGTCAACAATTGAGCAGACCTGAGAAAATGTCGAGTTTTTGAGACGGGTTTTCTGGAGTTGCAGGGATAACTCATCCAACAGGAAATCATTTCAAATCAACAGTGAGGGGAACATGTTCTGTATTGATGAGAGATAGAGTGGATGTGAAAGATCCATTTCCATGAGCAGAGAGATTAGCAATAGGGCAATGGTCGAGTAACAAAGATATTCTTGTATTTTTACAGCGCCATTCAGCACCACTTCAGTCACAGAAACTGAAGTAACTTTGAAGTAGATGTGTCATTGTCAAAACTAAAGTGCTAATCAGGGCAGTTTGTACAACCAGAGGTCAAAAAAGACACTCAGAACTGGCCCTGGAGACGCCAGTGAGATTATGCTTTACTTTAAGCGTTTGTTCCTCTCTGGTTTATATCCAGAATAGTGCAGGACTGGAGGTTCTAATCTCAGGGGAAGGTGTTACCCACCAAGACACAGATGAGGAGGATGTTCTCACGTTCAGAGGGTATCAAGTATGTAGAAGTATTTACAGCAGATGTCTGGCAAGACTCAGTATATTTAAGCCTTCAATTATCTCTCTATTAATAGCATGGAGCAAGTGGTAGAGTGAAATGTGCATAAATGTGGTGATAATTCACACTCGTGGGAGCGCACATTATGTTGAGAACGTGGCATTTCGCACAGTCATATAGATAGGTTGAATGAATGGGGAATAACTTGTCAGATGCAGTTTCATGTCGGCATTATGAGGTCATGCACTTTGGTCGGAGAAGTCAAAAGAAAGAACACTATTAAAATCGAGAGAAAGTAGAAGAAACGTGTGAGACAGAGGAATCTCATGCCTGACACAAACATGTTTAGTATCATATTCTTTCCCTGACAAAAAGGATGCCTTCCTTTCCGAATGCTCACAATGAAAGAGATGGTTTCCAAGGAAAGTAAAAAACCGTGAAACAAATAGCCTAATCGAAAACAAAGGAATGAATTGAGTCGTTCCAATGGAAAAATTTGATGCTTATGGCTCTCTAAAATTTGTTTAAAATGGAGCTGGAAATGGGAATTGGTGGAGCTGGTGAGTGAAAGTCAGGTGACCCATGTTTACTGTCATCCTTCGTCTGTCTTCCTCATTTTTTTGTATGTTTTATTTCGCATTGTGGTTACTGTGAGTGCGCTTGTAAACCACCGCTGGTGACTTGTTTCCCAGACAGTTCTTCAACCCGACTCGTAAGAATTCAACATTCTTTTCTCCTGAATCTCGGCAATTTCTAAACACTGTGCAAATGTCACCAGAACCTCGACATTTTCCACGCCTGTCTGCCTTCTTGCAATATCAATTGATTCATCACTGTGCTCCTGTTGCACAAATCAAGAACGAACCAAACCGCATCAATTGCATCTAGGCTACGAACGCAGCTAACTGCAGCCACTCCCCAGAGTACTGGCTGCTGTGTGATCATAGAAGCACACATTGAACAGCCAGGAAACTCAAAATAATGACAGTGCCAGAGGCCGTGCCAGGAACGGCACCTGAGAAACAACAGAAACACTCTTTTGAGCTACGGACTTGGTTATATTTCTCAATCAGCAATCGAAGTTTACATTGGTTATATCAACTGATCCCTCACTCAAAGAACCAACAACTGCTGCAAACGGAGGAGAAAATGAGGACGTTAGATACTGGACATCAGAGACTAGAGTGCGGTGCTGGAAAACACAGAAGGTCAGACAATATCTGAGGAGCAGGAGAATCGATGTTTTGGGCATGTGTCTGATGACTTGCTCATGCCAGAAACGTCCATTCTCCTGCTTCTTGGATGCTGCCTAACCTGCTGTAGTTTTCCAGCAACACCGTCTCCATTCCTGCAAACTGTCATATAATCCAATCTCCCAGCCGCAGAATCAGCAACACTCAGTGTAATGAGACGTATTGAGGACACCAGGCAGTGGTGTTTCGTGTCAAGTAGATCTTCATGAATGCGTGTCGTGAATTGTCTGTCCTGTATAATGTTTCCTGCTCTCACTACGTGGAACATTGTTTGACCATATTTGTATTGTACATCATGGTATTGGGTCCATTGTTCTGGTCAGTTGTTGTCTAAATGTGGCTTTCGGTTTATATTCTCTCATCTTGGTCAACTCCTCGTTGAGTCAATCCGGTTTGTGAAACACGGTTTCCCACTCACAAAGGCATGCTGACTATCTCTAATCAGCCCTTGCCTTTCCAAATATATGTAGCTCCTTTCTCTCAGAATCTCCTCCAACAACTTACCCAGCACTGGCTCACTGGGCTGTGATATCCTGGCTGCTCCTTGCAGACCTTAAGTGATGGAATAGCATTAGCCACCCTCCAGTCTTCCGGTAATTCATTACGTCTGTTGAAAATATAAATATCTCTGTTAGGGACACTGCAATCTCTTCCCTAGCTTCCCACAATATTCTAGGATCGACCTAATGAGCTTCTGAGGATTGATCTACCTTTATTTGTTTTAAGATTCCAGCACTTTCTCTTCTCTGTTGAGGATTCTTTCCAAGACATCACTATTTATTTCCCCAAGTTCCCGAGCTTCCATGTCTTTCTCCACAGTAAATTCTGACAACACTATTTTGTCTAATATCTCACCCACCTCCTGACAGTTAAGGTGCCCTATTCTCTACCAAGTTACTCTTTAGCCCTTATTGAAACTTGTGTAAAGGTTTATGAAAATTCAAATCATCCGTATCCTCGGTACAGCCACTCCTACACCCGTACCTATGCTGTTATTTATATTCTCACCAGTAAAAATAAAATCCAACAGGTTCAAAAATACATTCTCTTTTTATTAAAAGTGTTTCTAAGGGTCCAGTTATTGGTCATTGACATATCCTTACAAACATATTTCAGCTCCCGACCTACTGTCAGGCTAACACTGTTTGGTTTCAGACTGGCAGCAGAAAGGGTTATGGGAATTCGTGTTTATCAAACTGAGAAATGTAGCTTACAGGTTCAACAGGTAATAGATGTTTTGGAAATAAGGAGGGTCGTGGGGACTGAAGGACATTATAGAGATAGGGAGTGATGTGGGGACTGTATGAGATTATGGACACAGATAGTGCAGTAGTGACTGAAGAACATTATGGAGATAGGGAGTGCTGTGGGGCCTGAAAGGGGCCAAAGAGATCTGCAGGGCTGTTGGGCCTAAAGGAGGTTGTACAGATCAGGGGGATCATGGGGATTGAAGGAGGTCACTCTGAACGGGAGGGTCATTGGGTCAGGATGAGATTATGGAGATAGTGAGGGTTGTGTGGAATGATTCAGGTTACATGGATAGGAAGAGTCGTGGGGACTGAAGGAGTTTATGGAGCGAGGGAGGGCTGTGGGGACAGAAGGAGGTTATATAGGTAGTAAGTTTACAGAGAAGCACAGGAAAGAAGACCAGGTATCGGCCATTTGACTACAGAGTCGGTCCCATCATTCAATATGATCACGACTGATCATTAACCCAGTACAGTATTCCTGCTTTCACACCTTACTCTGATGTTATAGTGACTACTGGCATTTAGTGATACAGCGGGCTGTAGTAACTGGGACAGGGGTGTGAGGGGGTGACTTACAGAGATAGGGATGGTTGTGGAAGCTGGGACAGGTGACAGATACAGTGAGGGTTTAAGGACTGGGATGACTTTACACAGATTTGGCGGAATACAGGGATGGGCCGTGGTAACAATCCAAGGGAGGATTTTGGGAGCTCGATCTGAGACGGGTCCAGCTGAGAACAGAAGTGAGTCACACAGTCAGGGACAGGCAGGGACAAGGTAGGACTAATAAATTAAACTGCATTTATTTCAATGCAAGGGGCCTAACAGGGAAGGCAGATTAACTCAGGGTATGGTTTGGCACATGGGACTGGGATCTCATAGCAATTACAGAAACATGGCTCAGGGATGGGCAGGACTGGCAGCTTAATGTTCCAGGATACAAATGCTACAGGAAGGATAGAAAGGGAGGCAAGAGAGGAGAAGGAGTGATATCTTTGATAAGGGATAGCATTACAGCTGTGCTGAGGGAGGATATTCCCAGAAATACATCCAGGGAAGTTATTTGGGTGGAACTGAGAAATAAGAAAGGGATGATCATCTTACTGGGATTGTATTACAGACCTCCCAATCGTCAAAGGGAAATTGCCAAACAAACTTGTAAGGAGATCTCAGCTATCTGTAAGAATAATAGGGTAGTTATGGTCGGGGATTTTAACTTTCCAAACATTGACTGGGACTGCCATAGTGTTAAAGGTTTAGATGGAGAGGAATTTCTTATGTGAGTACAAGACAATTTTCTGATTCAGTATGTGGATGTACCTACGAGAGAAGGTACAAAACTTGACCTACTGTTAGGAAATAAGGCAGGGCAGGTGAGTGAGGTCTCAGTGGGGGAGCACTTTGAGGCCAGCGACCATAATTCTATTTGTTTTAAAATAGTGATGGACAAGGATAGACCAGATCTAAAAGTTGATGTTCTAAATTGGAGAAAGGCCAATCTTGACGGTATTAGGCAAGAACCTTTGAAAGCTGATTATAGGCAGATGTTCGCAGCTAAAGGGACGGCTGGAAAATGGGAAGCCTTCAGAAATGAGATAACAAGAGTCCAGAGACAGTATATTCCTGTCAGGGTGAAAGGGAAGGCTGGTAAGTATTGGGAATTCTGGATGACTAAAGAAATTGAGTGCTTGATTCAGAAAAAGAAGGAAGCATATGTCAGATATAGACAGGATAGATCGAGTGAATCCTTAGAAGAGTATAAAGGAAGTAGGAGTATACTTAAGAGGGAAATCAGGAGGGCAAAACGCAGACATGAGATAGGTCTGACAAATTGAATTAAGGAGAATGCAAAGGGTTTTTACAAATATATGAAGGAAAAAAAGGGTAACTAGGGAGAGAATAGGGCCCCACAAAGATCAGTAAGGTGGCCTTTGTATGGAGCCGCAGAAAATGGGGGAGATACTAAATGTATATTTTGCATCAGTATTTACTGTGGAAAAGCATATGGAAGATATAGACTGTAGTGAAATAGCTGGTGACATCTTGCAAAACGTCCAGATTACAGAGCAGGAAGTGCTAGATGTCTTGAAACGGTTAAAGGTGATTAAATCCCCAGGACCTGATCAGGTGTACCCGAGAACACTGTGGGAAGCTAGAGAAGTGATTGTTGGGCCTCTTGCTGAGATATTTACATCATCAATAGTCACAGGAGAGATGCCGGAAGACTGGAGGTTTAAAAAGTGGTGCCACTGTTTAAGAAGGGTGGTAAAGACAAGCCAGGGAACTATAGACCGGTCAGCCTGACCTCGGCGGTGGGCAAGTCGCAGGAGGGAATTCTGAGGGACAAGATGCACATGTATTTGGAAAGGCAAGGACTGATTAGGAATAGTCGACATGGCTTTGTGTGTGGAAAATCATGTCTCATAAACTTGATTGAGTTTTTTGAAGAAGTAACAAAAAATATTGAGGAGGGCAGTGCGATAGATGTAATCTATATGGACTTCAGTCAGGTGTTCGACAAGGCTCCCCATGGGAGACTGATTTGCAAGGTTAGAACTCATGAAATACAGGGTGAACTAGCCATTTGGATACAGAACTGGCTCAAAGATAAAAGGCAGAGAGTGTTGGTGGAGGGTTGTTTTTCAGACTGGAGGCCTGTGACCAGTGGAGTGCCACAAGGATCAGTGTTGGGCCCTGTACTTTTTGTCATTTACTTAAATGAGTTGGATGTGAGCATAAGAGGTACAGTTAGTAAATTTTCGGATGTCACCAAAATTGAAGGTGTAGTGGACAGCGAAGAGGGTTACAACAGGATCTGGACCAGATTGGACAATGGGATAACTGGCAGATGGAGTTTAATTCAGATAAATGCGATGTGCTGCATTTTGGGAAACCAAGTATTCTAGCAGGACTTCTACACGTAATGGTAAGGTCCTAGGGACTGTTGCTGACCAAAGACACCTTGGAGTGCAGTTCATAGCTCCTTGAAAGTACAGCCGCAGGTAGATAGGACAGTGAAGGCGGCATTTGGGATGCTTTCCTTTAGTGGTCAGAGTATTCAGTACAGGAGATGGGAGGTCATGTTGCGGTAGTACAGGACATTAGTTTGGCCACTGTTGGAATATTTTGTGCAATTCCGGTCTCCTTCCAATCTGAAGAATTGTTGTGAAACTTGAAAGTGTTCAGAAAAGATTTACAAGGATGTTGCCAGGATTGGAGGATTTGAGCTAAACGGAGAAGCTGAACAGGCTGGGGCGGTTTTCCCTGGAGCTTCGGAGGCTGAGGGATGACCTTACAGAGGTTTACAAAATTATGAGGGGTATGGATAGGATAGGATAAATAGACAAAGTCTTTTGCCTGGGGTCAGGGAGTCCAGACTCGAGGGCATAGGTTTACGGTGAGAGGGGAAAGATATAAAAGAGACATAAGGGGCAATTTTTTTCACGCAGAAGGTGGTACGTGTATGGAATGAGCTGCCAGAGGATGTGGTGGAGGATGGTACAATGCAACATTAAAGAGGCATTTCGATTGGTATATGAATGGGAAGGGTTGGCAGGAATATGGGCCGGATGCTGGCAGGTGGGTCTAGATTGGGTTGGGATATCTGATTGGCATGGACGGGTTGGACCGAAGGGTCTGTTTCCATGCTGTACATCTCTATGAGTCTATCACTCACAGAGGTTACAGAAATAAACTGTGTGGTCGCGCCTGGAGGAGGTTAAAGGTATAAAGATTTGTGGTTACTGAAGGAAATTACATCAATCGGGACCAGCAGAGTTTACAGAGACTGATTGCGTTTTAGAGACAGGAAGAGTTCATAGTCATCATTAGAAATGCATAAACTAATTTAAGAGAGAAGCAGGGTCACTCTGCTTTGTGCCCAGAGACAAGGAGGAGTCTAACAGCTGGAGGAGGTTACGAAGGTACAGAGCTTTTTTGTTGTCGTGACGGGAAGGTTACAGAGATCATGAAGGTAGTCGGAGTTCAAAAATGTCACAAAGGCAGGGAGGTGTTTCAGGTCTAGAAAGGACTACACTGACCAGGATGGCTTATGGAACTGAAGAGTTCTTTTTCTTCAGTTAAGGAGAGATGTGACAGAACCCGGAATTAAAGGCAAAGGCAGAAACTTGGAGAGTTTTACTGATATGAGGAGCTTACAGGGATAAGCAGGATTCTAGCGGCTGATAGAGATACGGGAAGTGGTATCGATGAAACAAACAGTGGAGAAACTGACAGACATAGGGAGGGTTCTGTGGAACAGATAAATGTACAGACAAGATGGTGATAATGAAGCCTGAGAATTTTCTCATGTTCCTTGCCCAGCATTGTTCCTACATCATGCCCTCAGCGTCTGAATTAAAGTCCACTAACTCCTCCCTGTGCTGTTTACTGTGAGTGATCTTACCGGCTGCAGGATTTACTGAAGGCTCCAGATCTCCCTCTCCATGTCTCTCTAGCTGACCAACTGTCTTCAATGTGGCGATGGACGAGACAGGAATTGGGAATTCTGCTGAGTCAGGGACATCAGGCATACCTACAGGAGACAGAGAAGTAGACAGAATTGAAATTAGACTAATGCAATGAAGGTTACACATGGAGAATGGCACTGAGTCCCACAGAGATCTGGAAATTCCCAGTCTCCATCCATGGCCTGTGCTGTTGCTTCCCTCTAGAGTGGAGAATGCTGTTGGCTCAGGATCTGGAGTAGCTGCAAGAGTGAGAGACACTGACAGAGGCAGCAATTAGACCCACACAGTGAGGGATACCACATGGAGAGATACAGTGATATCAGCAGAGTGCGGGAATGGATCAGGATCACACAATGGTATCGTCAGAAGTGGTTCTGACCAGTGAGTACTGCTACCCAGTCCTCAGGGAGGAATGAGCTATTTTATTGGGATAGGCTCCTCAGGTACCAGGATTATGCAGCGTGCCATAAACGGACAAAGATGAGGAGGGGGACAGGTCTGAGATGAATGGAAATTCCCAAGTCCAAAGAGAAAGTTTGAAATATTGGAACACCATGGAGATGTGAATGAAGACCAAAAGAAAGAAACAGTAAGGGACTGAGTTTAATTAAAATACGACATTGTCAAACAGATTTGTGACAGGAACTTATTGGTTAAAATAAAGTAAATGCCATTTCCGCCCCTCACAATTCCTCATAAACAAGTGACATCACTTCCGCCCCCATATCATCACTGATGTCACACTCTCAGTGACTTCCACGCCCCCTCCCCCCCACTGCCATGTTTGCCACCACTCCCGCCCCCACTAACCCCACTCATCTGCATTCTGCTGACACCCACCCAGGTCCCACCGTCACCATTCCTGCCCCCAGAACCCTGAGGGGAAAACCACCCCTGCTCATGACTCCATCCCCATTCACCCTAACACCACAACGTGTCCAGTTACAGGCTCCGTCACCTCCCCCAGCTCCACACCTATGCTTGGTCCCAGCTCCCAGTCCTGCCGAGTTTTCACCATTCCCCCTGACCTCCCCCTCACTGAGGACGAATGATAAGTCCTCAGCAAAGGCCTCACCTTTATCCCCCTCCGTCCACACATCAATTAATTTAATACACGCTGTGACATCGAACACTTCTTCCACCACCTCTGCCTCAGAGCTTACTTTTACAATGAAGACTCCCGCCTATTTTCTGAGGTACCCTTTGCCGGCCTCCAATACACTCCATCCATCTGGACACCCCGCACAGGCCTATTACCTGCCTTCGATTTCTTCATTTCCAAATTGTACCGAGACATTAACCGCCTCAACCTATCTACCCCCTCCCCCACTCCAACCTCTCACGCTCACAACTTCCTCCACTTCCTCTGCTCCAATACCGACCTCACCATCAAACCAGCAGATAAAGGGGGTGCAGTGGTAGACTGGTGCAATGACCTCGACACCGCTGAAGCCATGATGCCAACTCAAAGACACCTCCTCCTACCACCCCCTCTACCATGACCCACCTCCCATCACCAAACCGTCATCTCCCAGAGCAGACAGAACCTCATCACCTCAGGAGGAGATCTCCCACCCACAGCTTCCACCCTCATTGTCCGGGATCCCCCACTATCCGGTTCTACCTCCTTCCCAAGATCCACAAGCCTGACCACCCTGGCCGATCCATTGGCTCAGCATGCTCATACCCCACCGAACTCATGTCTGCCTACCTCGAAATTGTCTTATCCCCCAGTCCAGGAACTACCCACATTCATTCGAGACACCACTCACACCCTCCACTCCTCCAACACTTCCGTTTCCCCAGCCCACAATGCCTCATCTTCACAATGGATATCCAAACCCTCTACACCTCCATCCACCATGACCAGGACCTCCAAGCCCTCCGTTTCTTCCTCTCCCGACGTCCACAACAGTACCCTTCCACCGACACTCTGATTTGTTTGGCTGAACTTGTCTTCACCCTTAACAATTTTTCCTTCAAATCCTCCCACTTCCTCCAGACCAAAGGGGTAACCATGGGCACCCGTATGGGCCCCAGCTATGCCTGTCTCTTTGGTGGCTACATAGAACAGTCCATCTTCCGTAGTTACAATGGCACCACTCCCCACGTCTTCGTCCGCAACATTGATGACTGCATTGGCACCACATCGTGCTCCCTCGAGGAGTTTGAGCAATTCATCAATTTCACCAACACATTCCACCCTGACTATAAATTTATCTGGACGATCTCTGATACCTCCCTCCCCTTCCTGGACCTCTCCATCCCCATTTATGACAACCAACTTAACACCGACATTTTTTACAAACCTACCGACAGCTACCTAGTTTACACATCTTCCCACCCTACCGCCTGCAAAATTCCCAACTCCTATTCCCAATTCCTCCGCCTCTGCTCTACCTGCTCCCAGGAGGGCCAATTCCACGACAGAACACATCAGATAGCCTCCTTATTTCGAGATCGGAATTTCCCTTGCCACATGGTAAAAGATGCCCTCCAACGCATCTCGTCCACATCCCACGCCTCCGCCTTCAAACCCCACCCCTCCAACTGTAACAAGGACAGAACACCCGTGTGCTCACCTTCTACCCTACCAACCTTCGCATAAACCAAATCATTCGCCGCCATTTCTGCCACCTCCAAACGGACCCCACCACCAGGGATATATTTCCCTCCCCACCCCTCTCCACTTTCCGCAAAGACCATTCCCTTCTTGACCACCTGGTCAGTTCCACGCCCCCCAAAAACCCACCCTCCCTTCCTGGCACCTTCTCCTGCCACTGCAGGAATTGCAAAACCTGCGCCCACACCACCCCCTCACCACCATCCAAGGACCCAAAGGAGCTTTCCACATCCAAAGATTTATCTGCACATCCACCAATATCATTTACTGTATCCGTTGCTCCCGATGCGGTCTCCTCTACATTGGGGAGACTGGACATCTCCTAACAGAGCACTTTAGGGAACATCTCTGGTACACCCGCACCAATCAACCCCACCGCCCTGTGACCCAACATTTCAACTCCCCCTCCCACTCTGCCGAGGACATGCATTTCCTGGGGTTCCTCCACCACCACTTCCTCACCACCCGCCGCCTGGAGGAAGAACGCCTCACCTTCAGCCTCGGAACACTTCAACCCCAGGGCATCAATGTGGACTTCAGCAGTTTCCTCATTTCCCCTTCCCCATCTCACCCCACCTCCAGCCTTCCAGCTCAACACCGCCCTCGTGACCTGTCCTAATGGCCTACCTCCCTTCCGACCTATCCATTCCACCCTCGTCTCTGACCAATCACCCCCATCCCCTCCCCCATTCACCCATTGTAATCTTTGAAACCTTCCCCCATTTTCCACTCTGACCTATCAGCTTCTTTCCCACCCCATTCACCTATTGTACTCTATGCTACTTTCTCCCCATCCCCACCCCCCTCTTCGTTATCTCCCCACACTGCAGGCTCCCCGCCTCTGTTCACGATGAAGGGCTTTTGCCCGAAACATCGATTTTCCTGCTCCTCAGATGCTGCCTAACCTGCCGTGCTTTTCCAGCACCAATCTAATCTAGACTCTGGTTTCCAGCATCTGCAGTCCTTGTGTTTACTGTATTGGAGGAGGAGACGACCGAGATAAGGCATGTTGTAGACACTGAACTAAGTTACAGGGATAGGGATGGTAGTCTGGAATGCAGTACATTTCAAATATGTGGAGGGACTATTGGGAAGGGGAGAGGTTACAGCAATAGGATCTGTCATAGGAATTAAAAACTATTGAAGACACTGGACCACAAGACATGCCATCGATACACTGTTATAGAGTAGTGAGTTTTAATATAACAGAACTTACATAGGGGTGGTGATTGAGCCTGGGGTGTGTGTGTGTACTGTGCTCCCCTCCAGCACTGTATCTGTGTCATGTTGTGTTAACAGATGTTTGGAGCCCTCTCATTGTCCTTTGCTCTGTGCATTGTGGGTGACCTTACCTCACTACAGGATTTATTGAAGGCTCCAGATCTCCTTTCCCTTTGTCTCTCTCTGGCAGACCAACTGCATTCAATGAGGTGATGGACGATCCACCCAGCAGCTGGGAAGGCTATTGAGTCAGGACTTTCCTGAGTACATCCAGGAGACAGAGAAATAGACAGAATGGGAAATTAAACAGATGCAGTGAGGGTTACACACGGAGAATGGCACTGAGTCCCACAGAGATCTGGAAAATGGAGCAATATTAAGTAATAGTCCCAGATTGCTGGAAGATGTCAGGATCACACAATTGTGTCGGAAGAATGGGTTTAGCTTCATGATGCCCTGGTATCAGTGCTCAGAGATGAGCACCCAGTGAACAGGTGAAGCGATGCCTCGTGGTATTATTGCGAGAGAATGTATCCAAAGCCTCAGCTAATGTTCAGGGGAGGCAGGATTGAATCCCACCATCTGAAATGGAGATATTTGAAATCAATAATTTTAAAAATAATAATTAACAATCCACAAATAAGTATGAAACCATTACTGATGTACAAAAAATCCAAACACATGTGCTTTAGAGAAGGACATCTGCCCATCCTCACGTGGTCTGCACGACATCCCCACAACAAAGTGTTTGCCTCTCAATTACCCTCTGAAATGGCCGAGCAAGTCACTCAGTTCAAGAGCCTCTAGGACTGTGGAAGAAAGGCTGGTCAGCCAGAGATGCACACATCCCATACCTGATTTTTTAAAAAATCTATTAGGATGTTCCCCCTGGAACTGTGCTGGGAGCAGTGTCCTGGCCAATCATGTCGGTAGGTTTATGGACAGGGTTTTAAACTGACAGAGAGGATGCAGGTGAATGGAGCTTTCCAAATCCAAAGGGAAAAGGTGAAGCAATGGAACAGCATCGGAATGTGGCTGAAGACAAGCAGAAAGGATCAGGATGGGACAGAGTTTAACTATAATTGTAAATCAGCAATTCGATTTGTGAAAGAAAATTGTGGAAGAGAGTATATTACGTTTTTTTTGAATGGACAAACGTTGCTGCAATAAGGTCGATGGATTTGTGACACAATATAAAAGAGATTTAGACACCAGGGAGACATGTATACAGGGTGAACAACAATATTCAGTGGTTCGTAATCTTGAGCAAACTCAGGCAAAATGGGCAACGCTAACAATAATGGATACCAAAGGCATTACAGAGAAAGCATTTGGCCTCAGATCATGAAGTAGAGTCAGTCTGAATGTAAATTCTGGCTACTACTTGCCAAGGACACAAGGAGCAGAACAGTTTTAGCCACCGAACAGCATTCCATTGCTCATCACTACATTAAACAGGAACTCATTGGAATTTTTTTAACAAAGGCATTGTGATAATTTTGGAAAACGTCAATATTTGTATAATCTGGGACAATCACACGGACAGCTTGATATTGGAAGAGGAGTTCTGTTAATTTTTTTTCAGTGTGTCTTTGAAAAACACATTGTGCAACTGTTAAGGGACATAACTATCTCAGACCGACTGTGTGATGAAACTTGGTGAATGAGTAATGTCACCTGGAGAGATCCTCTGGGAAATTGTGATAAAGTGCAGTTTAAATAAATATCAAGTTTTAAAGTGAATCACAGAAAGGACAAGCTGCAGCTAGAAACAAAAATAGCCAATTACATGAGTTGGAGAGGAGAACTGACTAAGGTAAACAGGCTAAACAGATTGAAATATGTGCCTGTAAATAAACAGTGGAAACATATGAAGGAACAGTATAAAACACTCTACAAAAGGACATTCAATTGAAACAGTAAAAGCCTCAGCAAGAAATTTCCACTGATCCCTCACTCAGGACAAAAAAGGAATCATACTAGATTATGAGGTTGAGAAGATCACCAAAAAGTACTTAAAATCCTGAAGTGAGAGTTTGTTTTAGGAGTAAATGGTAATGGATTGCAATGGGTCTGCTCGCAGGAGGAGGGCTGTGGGAAGGGGAGCCACGGTCAGGGTTCATTGACACAATAGGAACAGGGAGAGGTGAAGGTGCTGGAGGTGGTGAGAGTGTCACAGAGAGTGGTCAGGGTGTTACAAAGCCAGTACGGATTGCTGCAGCTGGAGGGGTTTGCAGAGGTACGGAGGGACATCGGTATTTTTATATATTCATTCATGGGATGTGGGTGTCACTGCCTGGAACAACGTTTTTGACCCCTCTGCTAATTACTGAGATGGTAGCTCAGAGTCAGCCATATTGCTGTGGGTCTGGAGTCACATGTCGGCCAGACCAGTTTAGAATATTTGATGTCCTTCCCTGAAGGCGGTTCGTGAACTAGATGAGTTCTTCCTCCTGATCAACAATGTTTTTATGGTGGCCCCACCAATGTCTTTTATAGCCACAACATGACATCCCAACTCTTACTCTTAATGCTCTCACAAATGCCTGCTTCACCAGCCTGTCTAACTGTGACACCACATTCAAAAGAACTGTGTACCTGGGTCACAGGATCTCTGACTGAAAACACGACCCAGGGCCCGAACATTAACTGTACAAGTCCCACCCTGGTTTGTTTCACCAAAATGGAACACTTCATCTTTACCTAATTAAACTCCATCTGCTATTCTTCAGCCCACTATCCCAGCAGTATATTTCATCCTGTTGTATCACTGATAACCTTCTTCACTGTCCACTTTACAACCAACTTCAGTGTCACCGAAAACAATTACTTACCAGGAAACCAAAATTCCCATCCAAACCATTTATCCAAATGACAAACAACATTGGACCCACTCCACCGCTGGTCACATACCCCCATCAGAAAAAAATACACGTCTCCCATCACCCTCTGTCTACAACCATCAAGCAATTTTTGTATCCAGTTCACTAGCTCCTCCTGAATGCCATATCCTTTTACACTGATCTGAGCTTATTACCCAGTTTACCAGACAGAACACAGAACTCAGAACAGTTCAGCCCAAGACCCTTCGGCCATGATTTCATGCCAACCTTTTATCCAACTGTAAGATCAAACTAAACTACATACCCTTCATTTTACTATTATCCATGTATCTGTCCAAGAATCTATTAAATGTCCCAGATGTGTCGAATTTTACTACCACCATTGGCAGTCCATCCAACCACCTACCATTGTCTATCCTCTTATCCATCCTCCATTCACCTTAAAATTATGCCGTCTTGTAATAGCCATTTATGCCAAAGCAGGAAAAGTCTCTGACTATTCACTCACTCTGTGCCTCTTATCACCTTGTTCACCTCCACAAAGTCGCCCCGCCCCTTTCTTCACTCCAATGAAAAAAGCCTGAGCTCCCTCAACCTTTCTCCATAAGAAATGCCCTCCATTCCAGGCAGCATCTTGGTATATCTCCTGTGTAAACTCTCTAAACCGTGCACAGCCTTCCTGTAAACAGGGGACCAGAACTGAACACAATATTCCAAGTGTGGTCTCACCAGGACGCTATAAAGATGCAGGAAAACCTCACGGCTCTTACAGTCAATCCCCTTCTAAGGGGAGCCAACACAACATATGCCTTTTTAACAACCCTACCAACGTGCGTATGAGAGATCTATGAACATGGACCCCACGATCTCTCTGTTCCTCCGCACTGCCAAGTGTTCTGCCTTTCACCCCGTATTCTGTATTCAAATTCGACCTTCCAGAATGAATCACTTCACACTTTTCCAGATTGACCTCCATCTGCCACTTCCAGCCCAGCTCTACATCCTGTCAATGTCCCATTGCAACCTACAACAGCCCTCCACATTCCCCACCACTCCACCAATCTTCATGTTATTGGCAAACTTACTAACCCACTCTCCAACATCCACATCCGAAGTCATTTACAAAAATCACAAAGAGCAGAGTCCCAGAGCCGATTGTTACA
Organism: Chiloscyllium punctatum; assembly: GCF_047496795.1. Lineage (NCBI taxonomy): Eukaryota > Metazoa > Chordata > Chondrichthyes > Orectolobiformes > Hemiscylliidae > Chiloscyllium > Chiloscyllium punctatum. The sequence goes on from NC_092767.1 coordinate 17,580,370, forward strand.
GAACCCCACTGGTCACTGAGCTCCAGGCTCAATACTGTCCATCTGCTGCCACCCTCTGTCTTCTCTGGGCCATCCAATCCTGTATCCAGACAGACAGATTTCCCTGTATCCCACTTTTCCTTCTTTTCTGAATGAGCCATGAACATATTCTGCCATATCCGCAAAGAATTCAATCAGGTTTGTGAGGCATGACCTTTCCCCTCACAAACCCATAGTGACAGTGGCTAATGTAACTATGGTTTTCCAAGTAGTCGTAAATCCTGTATTTAGAGTCCTCGCCAATAATCTGCACACCACAGACATTCGACCAAATCTGTAATTCCCAGAATTCTACCTCTGTAACATGGCTCGGACTTTACAAATCTTCCCTCCTCTGCCATGTTCCCCAGAAGGGCACTGGAGGGTGGTGGGGTTTACAGAGATAGAGAGGAATATTAGGACAGGAGGATTTTGCAGACATTAGGAGGTTTGCAATGCCAAATGGAGACTTCACTAATTGTGAGATTTCATGGAGATGAAGGTATTTGAGGAGGGAGGGAGGATTGTAGGGAAATGAGAGGTTTCACAGTTTAGGTTAGGAATGCAAGGGGTTACTGAGTTGGGGAGGGTGTAAGCACTGGTGGATATTACGTAAACATGTGGTTTTGGTTGCAATGCAGGAAGAGGCTTCAGGAAGCTGGAGAGTATTGGGGCTGAACGAGGTTACACAAATGGGAAGAGTTGTCAGGGGCGGAGGTGTTTACAGAGACAGCAATGGTCTAATCTGGAGCAGAGGACCCAGATTGGGAGGGATATGGGGACTGGAGGTGGTTTCACAGGGTGGGAGGACCTTAGACCCACAGGAGGTTACAGAAATGTGGAGAGCTGTCGGGCTGATGGGCTCATGGAGATGGGAATGTTGGGAGAGATGGACAAGCTTACAGGGATAAGGATGTTTGTAGGCCAGGGCTGAATCACAGACAGGGACTGTTTTAGGGAGCTGAGCAGATTACAGAGATAAAAGTGTTTGTATCGACTGGAGGAACAAACAGAGATATGCAGGGTAGTCGTGACTGAAGATGGTTATAGACATAGGAAGGCTTAGGTTCTGGGGGTGATGGAGGCTGTGGAATCTGGATTTCTTTTCAGAGACTGGGATAACAATTTTGTTCAGAAACAGTTTCACAGATAAGGGAGTATAGCACAAACAGGAGGAAGTTGTAGAGGAAGGTGACGTATAAACAGAGCGTGATGTAAGAGCTGGACTAGATTATGGAGATGGGTAGATGATGGAAACACAGGAGGAGCTTACATTGACATGGCGGTGATAGTGACAGGAGGGTGTTAAATAGATAGTGGGTTTTGTAGGGACTGGATTGGGAGAGGCACAGGCATGGAGTGTGTTCGACAGACCAGGAATACTGCAGAGACCTGAGAGGATTACACTGATCGGGATGGTGGTCGGGTCTCCACAGAGTGTTGGTGTTTAGGGACTGGAAGAGATTTGGTCGATAGGGAGGGATGTAAGAGCTGCAGGAGCTTATGGAGAGTTGAAGAGTTGGAGCAATTTGCAGAGGTAGGTTTCTCAGACAGGAGTAGGTTATAGATAGTGAGGGTTGTGTGGTCTGAGTAAGTCAAAAAGAGGAGAGATTTCGCGTCTGGAAGAGGTTACACTGACAGGGACAGTTGGAGAGACTGAAGCAAAAATGCATGGAGAAGGTTACACAGATAGGGAGGGGAGTAGGGACTGAAGGTGAATACACAAACATGGAGGGTTGTATTGTTCGACGGAGCTTAGAGGGATAGGGACCGCTGTAGGGATTTACACAGATAGGGGAGGTTGTGTTTTTGGAGAAGGTTACATTGATACAGACAGTGTTAGGGAGTGTTTAGTGGACTACAGAGGAGCTCAGAGAGAATGTATTATGGGGAGTGGAGGAGATTACAGACACAGAGATGGCTGTCGGGTTGAAAAGAGCTTCTACAGATCCTCAGTGCTGTAAGGCTGGAGGGAGATTATAACAGTGAGTGCTGCCAAGACTTAATTACTTCACTGATATAGAGCAGGTCTCAGCATGTAACTGTCAAAGGGAAGTTGAGACAGTCCAGATGAGTTTTCAGAGATACAAATGTTTATGGGAGTTTCAAGAGGGAACAATGATTGGGAGTGCTGTACCAAATGGTAATAGTTATAGGGAGGGTTCTAAAAGCAGGAAGAGGTGACAGATATATCGATCTTTGTAAGGACTGGAGAAGCTTACATAGGCAAGGAGTGTTTTAGAGTCTGGAGGAGATTACAGTGTTAAGGAGAATATTGGGGATGAGGCCAGGTGTAAGAGATGGGGATGGTTGACAGGGCTGGACAATAACCTGAATAGAATCGCCATAGTGTGCAACCAGGTCATTCGGCCCAACCAGTCCATTCCAAAACTCTGAAGAGCATCCTACCCAGACCCACCCCTCTACCTATACATTAAACCCTGCATTTTTCGTGGTGAACTTACTTAAACCACACATTCCTGAATACCACAGTCAATTTATGATGGCCAATCCACTGATGGTGCAAATTGTGGACACACACACAAACACACGAAGCGAGGCAGAGACACGCACACACGAAGCGAGGGAGGGACACGCACATACGAAGCGAGGGAGGGACACGCACACACGAAGCGAGGGAGGGACACGCACACACGAAGCGAGGGTGGGACAAGCACACACGAAGCGAAGGTGGGACACGCACACACGAAGCGAAGGTGGGACATGCACACACGAAGCGAAGGTGGGACACGCACACACACCGCGAGGGAGGGACACACACACACAGCGAGGGAGGGACACACACACACAGCGAGGGAGGGACACAGACACACACAGTGAAGGGGGGGACATGCATCCGCAAACACACATAGACACAGCGAGGGAGGGACACACACACACACAGTGAGGGGAGGACATGCACACACACAGCGAGGCAGGGACACGCGCATACAGCGATGGAGGGACACGAACACACACAGCAAGGGGGACTCGCACACACACAGTGAGGAAGGGACACTCACACACAGCGAGGGAGGGACACGCACAGACACGCAGCGAAGGGACACACACACACACACACACACACACACACACAGCGAGGGAGGGATATATACACACACACAGCAAGAAAGGGAGACACACACACAACGAGGAAGAGACATGCACACACACAGAGGGGAGGGACATACACACACACAGTGAGGGAGGGACACACACACATACACACAGTTAATGGGATACAAACAGACACACAGCAAGGGAGGGACACGCACACACACAGCGAGGGAGGGGCTCTCACATACACGGCAAGAGGGACACCCATACTGACAGCAAGTGGGGGACACACACACAGTGAGGGAGGGACATGCGCAAGCACACAAACACAGACACAAGCAGCGAGAGAGGGACAGACACACAGCAAGGGAGAGACACGCGCACACAAGCACGCAAACACAGAGCAAGAGAGGAACACTCGCAAACACAGCGAGGGGGAGACACATGCACACGCAGCGAGGGAGGGTCACACACAAACACGCACAGCAACACAGACACACACACACACAGCGGGGGGATCTCACACATACACAGCGAGGGAGGGACATGTACACATACAGCGAGGGAGGGACACGCACACACACAGCGAGGGAGGGAGACACACACACAGCGAGGGAGGGTCACACACAAACACGCACAGCAAGAGAGACACACACACACAGCAGGGGGGATCTCACACATACACAGCGAGGGAGGGACATGTACACACACAGCGAGGGAGAGAGACACACACACACACACACACACACACAGCAGGAGGGATCTCACACATAAACAGCGAGGGAGGGACACGCACACACGACAGCAAGGGAGACACGCACACTCACAGCATGGGAGGGAGACACACACACACACACACACACACACACACACACACAGCGAGGGAGGGACACGCACACACACAGCGAGAGAGAGACACATACACAATGCGATGGAGTGACACACACAAACAGCGAGTGAGGGACACGCAGTGAAGGGGGGACACATAAACACATCCTGTGAGGATGTGCCACATACACACACACAAGGAGGAAGGGACACACACACACACACACAGTGAGGAAGGGACGTGCTGAGATACGCAGTGAGGGAGGGATACGCGCCAACACAGCGAGGGAGGGACACGCACACACACACACACAGCGAGGAAGAGACACGCACACACACAGAGGGGAGGGACATACACACAGACAGTGAGGGAGGGATACACGCATTACACACAATGAGGGGGTTACCCCCAGACACACAGCGAGTGAGGCACACAGACACACACACGCAGCGATTGAGACACACACACACACACACACACACACACACATATACACACACACACACACACACACACAGCAAAGCGGGATATGCACTCACACACCGAGGAGAGATGCGCACACGCAGTGAGGGGGATATACACAAAGAGCAATGGACGGACACACAGACAGCATGGGAGTGACACGCGCACACACATCCAGGGAGGGACATGCACACACAGCGAGGGAGGGACACACATACACAGCAAGTGAAGGACACGTGTGCATGCGCACGCACACACATACACACACACGTACACAGACACACAGCGAGGAGGGACACACACGGAGAGGGGGAGAAAATGTGCACAGAAAGTGAGGGGGCACTCACACACAGTGAGAGGGGACACACACTGACACGGCGAGGGAGGGACACATGCACACACAGCAAGGGGGGACATGCACTCACACTACAAGGGGGATATACACAAAGAGCAACGGAGGGACACACACGCACAGCGAGAGAGTGAAACATAAACACACACACACACACACACACTCAGCGAGGGAGGGACACACACACACAACAAACAGCGAGCAAGGGACACACAAACAGCGAGGGAGTGAAACATAAACACACACACACACACACACACACACAGTGAGGGAGAGAAGGACATGCACACACACACAGCAAGGGAGGGACATGCACACAGGCAGCGATAGAGGGTCATACACAAACACACACAGCGAGGGATGGACACTCACACACAGAGAATGAGGGATACGCACACACAGCGACCGAGGGACGGACGGACAGACGGACGGACACACACACACACGGAAGGAGGGACAAGCACACACAAGGCGAAGAGGAGGAAATGTGCACAGAGAAAGGGAGTGGGGGCACGCACTGACATGGCGAGGGAGGGACACAGCAAGGGGGGAGCATGCACTCACACAGCGAGGTGGATATACACAAAGAGCAAGGGAGGAGGAGACACACACACAAAGCGAGGGAGGGACACGCACACACATCACGCAGCAAGGGAGGGACACACAGGCACAGTGAGGAATTGACATGCATGCATGCATACACACACACACACACACACACACAGACACACACACACAGCGAGGGAGGGACACTCACATACACTGCAAGAGGGACACACACTCACAGCAAGAGGGGGACACGCGCATGCGCAAGCACATATACACAGACACACACAGTGAGCGTGGGACATGCACACACAGCGAGGGAGGGACACACACACCCACCCACGGAGGGAAGGTAATGCACACACACAAGGGAGGACACCCACACACAGCGAAGGAAGGGCATGCACACACACACAGAGGGAGGAAAGGACATGCACACACACAGCGAGGGAGGGATATACACAAACACACAGAGCGAGAGAGGGACACGCAAATAAACAGCAAGGGAGGGACACGCACACACAGGGAAGGAGGGACAAGCAGACACACGGCGAGGGGGAGGGCATGTGCACAGAAATTGAGAGGGGGCACGCAACACAGCGAGAGGGGACACGCACAGACATGGCGAGGAAAGGACGCACGCACACACAGAAGGGGGGACAGGCACTCACACAGTGAGGGGCGATGCAGACACACAATGGTGGGATATGTACAAAGAGCAAGGGAAGGACACACACGCACACAAGGGACGGACACACACTCAGATCGAGGGAGCGACATGCGCACACACAGCAAGAGGCGTATACAAACACGCACAAAGCAAGGGAGGGACACGCACACATACACACACACACACAGTGATGGAGGGACACGCACATACACACAGTGAGGGGGATACATGCAGACACACGGCGAGGGAGGGACACACACACACTGCGAGAGACGGGGACACACACAGGCAAAGCGAAGGAGGGACATGCAAACACACACACAGTGAGGGGATACACGCAGACACACAGCGAGGGAGGGATATACACACAAACAGAAACACACAGAGCAAGAGAGGGACACTCGCAAACACAGCGTGGGGGAGACACATGCACACACAAGAGG